>NC_046160.1:46474769-46774769 GCF_011064425.1 Rattus rattus | reverse complement strand
AACTGTCTTGGGTATCATGTATTTACATAGAAAACTGTCCTGTGTTTGTTGTTACCTGCAAGTTACAAAAGTCCTAGATGTTATGCCCCTGCATTAGAAGCAGACCTATCATGTATGTGCCACAGAAACTAGTCCCATATATCATGTACCTGCATGTGAGGAACTACTAGATATCGTGTACCTGTATGAGAAACAGCCTTGGACATTTGTGTCTGCATGGAATAAAGTCCTGGAGATATTGTATGTGCATTGGAAGAAGTTTGGATATCACACACCTCCATGTGGCAAAGTCCAGGATATCCTGTTCCAACATGGGAAGCAGTTGTGTCTATATGGCATGCACATGGGACAAAGTCCTGGCTATTTTTATCCACCATAGGAAGACATCATGCAAATTTTGAATTCATGTTGGGGGAAAAGCCCTGGACATCATTTAACTTAGTGGAAAGCACTCCGGAAAACCATGCACCCACCTGGAAACACTACTAGATAGGAGGTACCCATCTGGGTAGCAGACCCGGTTATCATGGAAAATCCTAAATGTTCTGTATCTGCATGTCAGGTACTCGAAAAGGAAGAAATCTGTAGGATGATGTCATTATGCATCAAGGCAGGTCCAGGACAAGGCAAAGCCTATCATTGGATGGCAAGGAAGGGTAGGTGGATAAGAAGTCTAGGAAGGAGGGAAGCGGAGGAAACCAAGATGGAGACGACAGAGCAGGATGACCCAGATCCAGGTGGACTGGGTCAATTTTATCTTGTCCAGGTGGGCGGTTTATATCTTTATTAATTAGCAGTGAATTTATTGTGTGGATGTATTGTGGATTGAGAATTTAACATATAAATCTGATTGATAAATTACAAATTTCTAGAACTTTGATTTTACTGGGCTACAGGGGATGTGAGCAAAGTTCCCAGTGGGCAGAGAGACAAATGTCTCAGTTCTGGAAGCCGTGCTAGGCTATAGAATGTCTGGGGCTATGTTGCCCGCTAGAATGGCCCCCAGAACACGATGTGCCTGTGTCAGGTGTGGTAACAACCTGCCAAGGAGACAGTGTGTGAAAGTGGCTAGCACAGAAACAGCCGGAGCACGTGCGGTCCAGGAACCAGTAGCCACTGATAGCCACTGATCAATTTTTATATTTTTACAGCAACAGAAATCCAAGACATCTCATACATGGAGAAAAAAAATCCTGCATACAATGTACCCGCATTGGAAGAGATCATGTATCTCCTTGCAGGTATAATGTGTTCAGGGCTGTTTCACCCATAAGTACATGATATCCAGAAATGCTTATAATGTAGGTCTATGATGTTGAGGAATTCCATCCATGCTGGTACATAATATCTAGGAGAGGTTAACATGAAGGTATGTGATATACAAGATGTCTTCAGGTGTGGGGCCATATTAAGCAGGATTTTATCTCACACAGGTAGCACATATCCAAGACTTCTTCCCATGCAGGTAATGTTATCCAGGAGCACTGCCCATGCTGGTCGGTGATACCAAGGGTACAGCCCATACTTTCCACACAGTTACATGATCCCGGAGCTGCTTTCCTTGCTGGCACATGGCGTCCATTACTCCATCCCATGGAGGTACATGATATGTAGGACTCCTACCCATGTGTTTCTGTGATGTTGAGGATTTCTTCCTACCTTGTGCTGGTACATGATAACAGGACTGATTCCCATGGGGTCACATGATACCAAGGATTGCTTCCCAAAGTGAAACATTATAACTAGAACTGCTTTCTGGTGGGGGATGGAGGGTACAAGAAATCCAGGATGGCTTCCTATATGGTTACATGATACCCATGACTGCTTCCAATGTAGATACATGACAAATGGAATCTGGTCCCATGTAGTGTGTGATATACACATCTCCTACTCATGCAATTGTATGATAAAAGGACTGCTTCCCATGTGGTTACATGATATTTTGGATTTCTTCCAATATGGGTTCAAGATATTCAGGACTCCGTCCCATGCAGATATGACATATTCAAGACTGTTTCCTATGCAAAGCAACATACCTAAGACTAATTCTCCTTTGAACATGTGATACCTATGACTGCATCTGATATGGGTACATGATTTCCAGGACCAGTTCCTATGCATGACTGTTCAGGACTGTTTCCCTTGAGGGTATGTCATGTCTAAGACTGTTTCTTAAGTTACCACATGGTATCCAGGACTTTGTCCCATGTAGGTACACAATACCCAGGACTTGTACACATCCAAGTACATGAATCTGTTTCTTATCTGATATATGATAAGACTTCTCTTCGTATGGAAGCATAATATCCAGGATTGCTTCCAGGAGTTCTTCCCATACAGGTACATTACCTCCAGGACAGCTTCCAAGGCTGAATCATGACACTGAGGCTTTGTCTCATGCAGATAAATAATATCTATGAATTCTTCTGAATCAGAATCAAAATACCCTGGGCTTCTTCCCATGTGGTTACTCCACACATGAGTCTTCTTTCACTGGCAGGCTCTGACATCCCGGACTTCTTCCCATACAGGTGAATGCTACCCTGAGCTTTGTCTCATATGGATACCATGTATCTAAGACTGTTTCCCATGTGGGCACATGATATCCAGGACTTCTTCCCATGTAGACATATGATATCCAGGACTGTTTCCCATGTGATAACATGATGTCTAGGACTGCTTCCAACACAGGTATGCAACATCCGTGTCATACTAGTACCAATAGGCAGGACTGCATCACATGTGGGTACATTATATCCAAAATTGCTTCTTATGCCAATACATAATACCCAAGATTTCTTTCTATGGTGGTACCACATACCAAGAATTGTCCCCCATACTATATAATATTGCAGACTTCTTCCCATGCCAGGCCACAACAGCCAGGATTTTATCCCATGTGGCTACACAATATCCTGGAGAGTTCCCCAGGATGACATGTTTTATCTAGGATTAATTCCCATTTGGGTACCAGCTACATGATATCCAGTTCTGCCTCTCAAGTGGACACATGTTATTAAGAGCTTCTTCCCAAACAGGTATATAATATTCAAGATTTTTCCCATGCAGAAACAAGATATCCAGGATTTCTTTGTGTATAGATTTTCCATAAGCAGGAATGATCAAGTAATTCTTACCACACAGGTCCTAACATCCATTACCCCTTTCCATACAGTCCTGATATCCAGGACTTCCCACATGGGTATATGTCTTCCCATTTGGGTCCATATATCCAGGACCTCTTTGTATGCAGGTACGTGATATCTAAGACTACTTGCGCTATGGTACATATACATAACTTCTTCCCATGCAGATAAAATTCCAGGAATTTTTCCAAAGCCATTAGATGACATTCAGAACTCCATCCCATGCAGTTGTATGATATTTAGGACTTCTACCCATATGATACATGATATGCAGAACTGTTTGCCACCTGGGTACATGACATTAAGAACTGCTTCCCATGCCCATACATGATATATAGAACTCCTTCCCATGTGTGTAAAGGACATCCAGGACTTTGTTCCCTGAGAATCCATGATCTTCAGGACTGCTTACCATGTGGGTGCATGATATTCAGAACTTCTTCCTATGCAATGTATACATGTATATGTAATATCCATGACTTCTTCTCAGGCTGAAACAAAATATCCAGGGCTTCTTTCCATGTGGTTACTACTTACACAATTCTTTTTCCACTGATCCACTGATTGTTTATAATATCCTGTACTTCTCAATATTCAGAAGTGCTTCACATGCAGGTTTGTGATATCAAGACTTTTTCCCATGTGGATGTATGTATGCAAGACTTCTTCTTATATGGGTATATGTTATTTTGGACTTCATCCCACAAAGATACTTTATATCCAAGACTGCTCCAAAGGCAGGTACATGATACCTAAATTTAGAAGCATCCTAAATTGCTTCTCATGTAGATACATGATATCCAGGACAGTTTTCCAGACTTCCAATGAGGGTACAAGCTATCCACAACTATTTCCAGGCAGGCACATGATATCCAGGACTCCTTGCCATGGGTATGTGATATGCAGGGACATGACACTATAGACTTCTTCCTTGTGGATACACGATAGCCTGGAATCATCCCATGTGGATGTGGGCACCACATATCCAGGATTGCTTCCCTTCAATGTATACATAATACACAGGCTAATGGCATTCAGGGCTTCTTCTCATGTAGTTACCTGTTCCAGGCACCTAGTTGCAATTCACAACTGCTTTTCATGTGGGTACATAGTATACAAGATTTCTTCCTATGCTTTATTTGATATGAAGATTTCTTCCCATGCAAATGATATCCAAGACTTCCTTCCAAGCACATACATGGTGTATAGGATTTTTTCCATGCTGGTACATGATATGCCCTTACTTGTATATGATATCCAGGACTGACTCCTATTTGGGTTATTAACCTTTAAGATATTTTTCTAATGTGGGTACATGATATGCAAGAATTATTCTCTTGTATTTTTTTTGCAAGTACACTATATACTAGACTGTTTCCCATGCGGGTACATGGCATTCAGCACTTCTTACCATGTGAGAACATGATATCCTGGACATTGTATCTGAGACTGCTTCCCACGCAGGTGACATGATATTCAGGATTTCTTCACATCTCTGTACGCGATTTCCACAATTACTTACAATATGGTACAACATCTATACATGTACCACATGGAAAGCAGTCCTGGATATCATGTACCAGAACCAGTACCTGTATGTTTACTGAGTACATGGGAAAAAGTACTCAAGGAGTCTTGTTTATTGTGAAACAGCAGAGGAAACAGCACTGTCTGTGTTCTACCCACATGGGACGAAGTCCTGAATATCTTGTTCCTGCCTGGGGTAAAAGTCGTGAATTTTTGTACCTGGATGGGAAGAAGTCCTGGATATCATGTATATATGTGAGAAATAGTACTAGAAATCATTTACCAGCTTAGGTAGAAGTGTGAATATCATGTACCTGCATGTTATGAAGTCCAAGAAGTAAAGTATTGTCCTTGGATGCAATCCTGGATAGCATTTCCATTCATGGGAATCGATCCCAGATATGATGTAGCCCATGGGAAGCCGTCTTTGACATCATGTACATGCATGAGATTCAGTCCTAAACTTATTGTACCCACATGGGTTGAAATTCTGAATATGCTGTAAAAGAATGTAAAGTCATCCATAATTACTGTGTTCACATGATAGTCATGTACATCATATACAATTACTGCATATCATATGCCCCCATGGGATGAAGTCCTGGTATCCATGAGTCTGCATGGAAAGAAGTCATTTATGTCATAGCACACATGGAAAACAGTCCTCAATATTACCTGCATGGGGAGAATTCAGGCACATCATGTACCCACTTGTAAAGAACTCCTAGATATCATGCATTTGCATGAGAAGAATATTTGCATATCACGTATTCACATTGGAAGCAGTTCAGGGTATCATATCCTTGAGAACATGTACTGGCATGGGAAGCAATACTGGGTATCATGAATTCACACATGAAGAAGCCCTGTATATTATATACCCTTATGGTAAGACATCCTGGATAGCATTTATCTGTATGGAAGGCAATCACATGTAATGGTACCTGCATGGTTAGAAGTGAATGTATCATGTACTTGAATGAAAAGTACTGTGTATATGTAGTGCCCCCCACGAGGCAGGGTCATGGATACATTTATCCATGTGGGAACAAGTCCTACACATTATTTGCCCATTTTGAAAGATGTTACCTGTAATCTAACAGTATTGAAATCAGTATTGGACATCATGTGCCCACCTGGAAAATACCCCTGGATATCATATACCCATATGGGAAAAATTCCTGGATGTTCTGTACCCAAATGGGAAGCAATTCTGGATATCAAGACCCTGATATATATGTATATATGATAGATAGATAGATAGATAGATAGATAGATAGATAGATAGATAGATAGATAGATAGATGGATGATATATATGTATGTGTGATATATTATATATGATAATATATGATAAATATTTGGACATCAACACCAGCATTGGAAGAATTTCTGTCTACTGCATAGGAAGAAGTTCTGAATATTATGTACCTGTATAGGTTGAAGGCATGGCTGTCATGGTATCTGAAAAGAAGCAGTCTCAGGTGTGTTTTACCTACATGGGACACAGTCTTGGATATCATGTCTCCTTTGAGAATTAGTCCAGATATGTTATACCTGAGTGGTAAGCAGTCCTGAAGATTATGTACTTTAATGAGGAAAAGGCCCTAGACACCGTGTACATGTATTGGAAGTAGTTGTGGACATTGGCACTCACAGGGGAAGAAATATTTGATATGTGGGACTTATATGTGATAAAGTTCTAAATATCAAGATGCACCTTCCTTGAAAACAGCTGGATGTCATATGCCCACATAAGACAATGTTCTCGATGTCATGTGCTTGCAAGTCCTTGGCATGGTGTAACCTCACAGGAAGCAGTCCTGACTATCATATTCCCACAGGGGATGCAATCTTGCAAGTATTGTACCTTCATGGAAAGAAGTCATGGAGTCATTACCCACATGGAGGAAAGTCCTACGTATCAATGTACTTGCATCTAAACAAGTACTGGATCAGCACCAGAATTGAAAGCAGTCATGGATATTGGTTCCAACACGGGAAGAAGTGTTGGATATCATGTACACACAGAGGAATGAGTCCTATTTATCATGAAGCAACAGGGAAAACATCCATATCTATGTGATACCCACAGGGGACAAAGTCCTGGATATGTGGGAAGAAGTTCCCTCCATATCATATACTGATATGGAAGAAGTCTTAGATATAGTGTATCTGCAGGAAAAGCACTGCTGGATATCACATATCCAACTCTGGAACAATGTGAATATTATGTGCATTGATGAGTAGAAATTCTGAGTATTATGTACCCACATTGGATAAAGCCCTGAATTCCCTGTACCTACTTGGGAAGACGTTCTGGATATCATGTAACTGCCTCAGAAACAGTACTGGATATCACCTACTCGTATGGAAAACAGTCCTGTATACTAGGAGCTTACATATCAGTCCATTAAATGAGTAGAGTTCCTACATATCATGTACATGTGTGGGAAGCCCACACGTAAAGAAACTACTGCATGTATTTTTTTTTTCCTTCTCTGATTTTCCCATCCAATCACAAAGATTTTCTCCAACTTCCTTCCTGCAACTCAACCCATTATCCCAGCCTCCAACACCAGGTGGCAGTCCTTGCAAACACACAAACTGAACCAGAAACAGGTAAGCTAACTAAATATCTTCACCACTCCCTGGTCTCCTCCAAACTCAATCTCCCTGTCTCATCTGTAGTTCTGCAAAAGAAGACCGGATGCAGCCTTGCTTCTCCTCCCTGTCCATGTCTCCTGTGGCTTTCACAGACCGTCTCTACCTAACCTCTTCCTTGTCCTACTCAATATTTTATTCCAGCCCCTGACTCCAGCAGGAAACCCCTTCTAACTCACAGCCTCCCCTTTCAGGGATACGGGTAGACTGACTACAGATCTTCATCTCACCCATCTCTCCCTCTATTCTTCCAGACTCAATCCCTTGGTCCCACACCCTCAGCTCTGCAACAGACCACCTGATACAGCCTTCTCTGCCCCGTGCCCCATCTACTCTGGATCCCACAAATCTTTCCACCCAAACCACTCTCCCTTCACTTGCTTCGTTATCCCAGCACCCAATTCCAGGAGGCACCCCCTGTAACCCATAGACCACTCCTGTGAGGAAAGCAAGAAGCTGCCCATAGCTCTTCCCTTCTCCTTCTGTTCCTCTAGATCTAATCCCCCAGCATCACCCTAGTACTATACCATACTTCCTGGGGTGATCTTTCCCCAATGTCTTCCCTCCCCTGTTCCAGTGAGGCCAATTTTAATTCAAATAAGCAGATCCTGGAAGAACACTCACTTCTCCTCCCTCCTGTGAACCCATTCAGACCTCTAGCCTACCCCCCCCCTTCCTAAATGTCATTTCCCATATCCCAGAAACATATTTTACTTGGAACCCTCAGTGGCCATACCTACCAGGTCTGCAGAACAATTTCTGCCAGGCAAGACAAAGCCATCAGACTCTCCTAAATCAGAAACCAAGAAAAGAAAACAAAAAACACTCACCCAACAGACAAAACCAGAAATCAGCACTCAGACCTATAACTAAACCAATCCCAGATGCCACGGTGCCAGCCCCAAACACAATCAATAACAACCAGGGCACTATGGCCACATTAGAGTCCAGCAACCCTACCACAACAATCCCTCAATTCCAACATAACTGAAGCACAAGAAAAAGACCTTAAAACCACCTGCATGAAGATTGTAGAGGCCCTTAAAGAGGAACTTAATAAATCTCTTAAAGAAATTCAGGAAAACACAGAGGGAGGAAATCAATAAAAACAGCAAAACACAAAGAGTGGAAGGAAATGAGTAAAATTGTTCAAGACTTGAAAATGAAAATAGAACCAATAAAGAACACCAAAACTTAGTGAAAATTTTAGGAATTCAAAGAGAAACTACAAAGGCAAGCTTTGCCAACAGAATCCAAGAGATGGAAAATATAATTTCAGATACAATAGAAGAAATTAATACATGGGACAAAGAAATTCCACTGTGTAAATGAGACACATTTTCTGTATCCATTCTTCAGTTGAGGGACATCTGGGTTGTTTACAGCTTCTGGCTGTTACAAATAAGACTGCTGTAAATATAGTGGAGCATGTGTCTTTGTGGTATGGTGGGGCATCTTTTGGGTATATGCCCAGGAGTGAGTGGTATGGCTGGGTCTTCAGGTAGATCTATTTCCAATTTTCTGAGGAACCACCAGATTGATTTCCAGAGTTGCTGTACCAGTTTGCAATCCTACTAGTAACAAAGGGGTATTCCTCTGTATCCACATCCTTACTAGCATGTGCTGTCACCTGAGCTTTTGATCTTAGCTCTTCTGATTGGTCCTGATTACATGATCCCTTGGTAAGGCAGTCCTAGATATGTTGTACTGCTTGGGGAACAGTCCTGGATATGTTATCACATGGGGAGCAGTCCTGGGTTTGTTTTACCTGCATGGGAAGAGTCTTTTATATCATATTACCCAATATGTGGCAGGCCTGGATATCATGTATACATATAGGAAGAAGTCCAGGAAGAACTCCAGGATATCACATACACACATGGGTTGGATTCCTGGATATCCTGTTCCCTTATGGTGCAAAGTACTGGATATCCTGTACCAGCCTAGGAAAAAGACGTTTATGCCATGTACCCACATGGAAGGCTGTTCTGAATATCACACATCTGCATGAGAAATTCTCCTGGATATCATATACCTGTATAAGTAGAAGTCCTAGATATTACTCTCCCTGTATGTTATGCATCGTCATTGGAACCAGTCCTGAATGTTATGTACCTGCAGGGGAAGCATCCCTGGATGTTTTGTACTCGCATGGGATGTAGTCCTGGATGTATTGTACATGTATGGGAGGCAACCTTGGATGTGTGTTACCAGCATGGGATGAACTACCAGATATTCTAAATTGCTTCCCACACAGGCACACGATGTCCAGGACTGTGGCCCATGCTGGGACATAAAATGCAGGACTTCTTCATATGCACATGATCTCCAGTACTTCTTCCCAAGTTGGTACGTGATGTGGTAAATAGCTTCCTGTGTGGATACATTATATACAGGACTCCTGCCCAAGCAGTTACACAAAATCCAGGACTTCTCTCCATGTGGGTACATGATGTACAGGACTTCTTCACATGTAGATTCATGATATCAAGAATATCTTCCCATGTCATTACATTATATGTAGAGCTGCTTCACATATGTGTATGATATACTGGACTCCATTCCATGTGGGTACACGCTATTCAGGAAGTTGTCCCATGCATGTACATCACAGGCAGGGCTGCTTCTCCTCCAGGTAATACAATCTAAGAGCAATGCCACCTCTGATATTTCCAGAGATTTTTACCTTGGGGATGCATGATGTCCTTGCTTTCTTCTCTTACAGGAATAAGATATCCAGTTTTCTTCCTGTGTGAGCACCCCAAAACAGACTGCCTCGCCTGTTGGTTCATGATATCCAGTCCTTTTACCCTGCAATATCCAACAATATCCAACATTTCTTTTCCTGTGGGTACATGTAATCTGTAGTGTGTAATTTTGTCTATTCCACTTAAAGTTCCCAAAGTCGCACACGCACACCTGCCCAGGAGCTGTCTCAGATCCAGGAATAGAAAACACACAGATACAGACACACAGACACATACAGACACACAGATACACAGACACACACAGACACACACAGACACACACAGACACACACACACACACACACACACACACACACACACACACACACCAGTTATTCTCAAAATGTCTTTGCTAACTCAATGACAGGGCACTCCTAAATCTTCTGCTACTCCAGGCCCAGTCAAGGAAATTACCAGAAAACTTACACGGCTGGTTGGCTTTATCTCCTCCTCTACTGTGTCATCCCCTTCTCTGTCCTCCACCCCCACTATCTTCTGATTCTCTTCTTCTCCCTTGAGGAACATGGAAGTCCCACCTCTTTCTTTCTACCCAGCCAAAGGCCACTGGCATCTTTATTGATGGATCAAAAAACCATTGGGGGTGAGGACCTTCAGTAAACACAGATCAAAGCATCAGAACCACCCCCTACAGTAATCTAGTAATTCTTCCCTCGTGGATACAAGATATCCAGGACTTTGTCTCCTGGGAGCACCAGATATCAAGGATCTTCCCATGTAGGTACATGATAGCCAACATTGCTTTTGGTTCTTATATACAATACTGGAGATGTATTCCTTTAAGGATACATTATATCCAGTAATCCTTCCAGTGCAGAAACATGATACTCCGGACTTCATACGATATGGGTACAGGACACAGATGCCTTTGTCTCACGTGGGTATAAAGTATTCAACCATTATGTACATTATATCCATGACAGATTTCCAAGTGATTCTATGATACATAATATTTCTTCCCACTGGCATACAACATGTCTGGATGGCTTCTCAGATGAGAACATGATAGCCGGGACTGCTTCCTTGCAGGTACATGGTAATCGGGACTTCTTTCATGGTCATACAAATATGGAGAATTTCTCCCAATGTTTGTACATAATATCCCTGGTCATTGGTCTATGCAGGTACAAAATATCTAGGACTTCATCTTCTGTGAATACCATGTATTCAGGCCTGCATTCATGCAGGTACCTTATCTTCAAATTGCTTCCTGGGCTGGTACAGGACACTCTTGGATTCTTCCTGTGTCTGTATGTGTTATCCAGTACTTCTTTCTATGTGGGTATGGATATGTGATGTTGCTTCCTG
This sequence comes from Rattus rattus, assembly GCF_011064425.1. Taxonomy (NCBI): domain Eukaryota; kingdom Metazoa; phylum Chordata; class Mammalia; order Rodentia; family Muridae; genus Rattus; species Rattus rattus. The sequence continues at coordinate 46,763,360 of NC_046160.1, read as the reverse complement.
AAAAGGAACATAGTATCCTGGGCTTCTTCTAATGTGAGTACAGGATATAAGCAGGATGCTTGACTTGCATGCATATAATATCCAGGTCTTCTCCCCATAAGTATATGATATTCAGGACTGCTTTCCATGAGGGCACAGAATATCCAGGACTTCTATCCCAGCCGGCACATGGCAAACAGGTACTCATTCCATATGTGTGCTTCCCATGCATGTGCACGAGATCCAGAACTTCTTCCTATGTGGCTACTTGATAAGCAGGAATTCTTCCTGTGGGAGCATGTAAACCCCAGAACTGATGCCCATGTTTGCACATGAAATACAGGTCTTCTCTTATTTTTGGTTATGAGCCTAGTCTTTAATGGCAGGGCCATCTCTCCAGCCTAGGACTTCTAATTAGAAGTACATGATAAATAGTACTACTTCCCCGTGTGTACCAGTAAGAAAACATGCTCCCCACATGGGTACCTGATGCCCAGGACTTCTTAGCTGTGAGTATGATATGCAGCAATGCTTGCCATGCATTTTCTGGGATTGCTTCACATGCAAGAACATGGTATCTAGGACTGCCTCCCATGCCGTATTTCCATGCAAGTACATGATAGTCAGGACTTCTTCCTATGTGGGTACAAGATTTCCAGGACTTTGTTCCATGCTGGTACAAGAAATCTAGGACACTTTCCCATGCAGTTACCAAATACACAGGCCTGGTTCCCATATGGGTACAGAATGTCCAAAATTTCATCCCATCCTGGAACAAGATACACGGAGTGTCTTCTCATGCACTACTTCTTGTCAGGCAGGAGCATGATACACAGGACTTCTTTCTACCCGGGTGTATGATATCCAGGTTTGCTTCTTATGAAGGTGAGTGATATATAGGTCTTCTTTCCATGCTGTACACAATAAGCAAGAATCCTTCCCATGCAGACACGTGATGTCCAAGACTGCTGCTCCTGTTGGTATATAAAATGCAGAGCATAGGGGTCCACAACAACCAGTACTTCTTCCTGTGCATGTACCAATAGACAAGATGGCTTCCCGTAAGTGCATACCATATCCAGGACTTCTTGCCATGTGGGTACATGATCTAAGGAATCCTTGACTTTTACATGATATCTAGGACATCTACCCATGTGAGCACAAGGTATCCAGGACTTGGATCTATGTCGTTTGCCACATACCGAGGACTGCTTCCTATGCAGGTACATGATATCCAGGATTTCTTCCAACATAGGTACATGATGCTGAGGAATTCTTCCCATATGTATGCATGACATCAAAGGCCACTGCCCATGTTTGGCACATAAAATTGCAGAACTCCTTCTCTTAGAAGTACATGATAACATGTACTTCTTCCCATATGTTTACCAAGAACCAGGACTGCCTCCCATGTGGACCTATGCTATCTAGGACTTCTTTCAGTGTGGAAACATGATGTGCAGCCTTGCATCCCATGCACCAAAGCTGGGGTTATTTCTCCTGTGAGAACATGATATCTAATACCCAGAATTGTTCTCCATGTGGATACCCAATATACAGAACTTATTCCCATGTAGATACCTCATTGCTTGGACTTCTTCCCATATGTGCACATGATATCCAGGGCAGTTTCCCAGTCAGATACATGTTATCCAGGATTCCTTCCCCCACAGGTATAAGATTTCCAAGACGCCATCCCACGCTGCTACAAGATATCCAGGACATTATTTCATGCCAGTATCACATATGCAGGCCTGCTTCCCTTACATGATATCCAAAGCTGCTTCCCGTGCTGGCACGGGATTTCTTTTCGTGTGAGTACATGACATGCAGAACTTCTTATGAAGATACATGCTATCTAGGACTGATTCTAAGATCAATATATGACAAACAGGACTTCCTACCTGGAGTCACATAATATACAGAACTGATTCCCAGTGATTGCATAATACATAGGACTTTCCCATGTGGTTACACATAGCCAGGATTACTGTCCCATGCATATACATGATATATGGGAGATCTACCCCTGCCGATACCTGATATCCAAGATATTTTCACACTAGGCGCTCGTTCCCATGGAAATACTTGATAGACATATCTTCTATCCATGTACAGACATAATACCCATAACTTCTTTCCATTAGGGAAAAACTAATCAGGATTTCCTCTGATGCAGATACCACATAGGTTGGCAACTTCCCATGCAGTTATAGGATGTCCAGGATTTTGTTCATGCTTACATATGATATCCAGGATTCTTCCCATATGGGGTACTTCATACCATGTGAGTTCCGGGTATTCAGGTCTTCATACAACACTGGTACATGATTTTCAGACCATTCCCATGCATGTACTTTAAACCTAGGACAGATTCCCATGCAAGTCCTTGATATACATGACTTTTCCCCATCCAGGTGCAACAGGACTGCTTCTCCTGTGGTGACATAAAATCCAGGACTGTTTCCCATGTAGATATTTGATATACAGGACCTGCATACATGTGATAGCCTACACTTCTTTTCATGATGTCCAGGAATGTTTCCCAAGCTGGTAATTGATATGTAGTACCTTCGCATGTGGATACATCATATAGGGTACCACATCATATAGGGTACCTTCCATGCAGGTACCACACATCTCAGAGTGCTCCACACAAAAGGTAAATGATGCTCCTAATTTCTTTCCTTGCTTGTCCATTGTTCTCAGTACTTCTTACCATGTGGGTACCAATCTCCTAGACTGTTCGGCACACAGTTATGTTATAATCTGACTTTATCCATTGCAGGTCCATAATACACAAGTCTGCCTCCCACGTGAGTACAATATATGCAGGCCTGCTTATCATGTGCAATTTTTAAATCTGTACCTACTTCCAGTAGAGAACAAATGAAACACATTAAATCTTCCCATGCAGTTATATGATATCCAGGATTTCTACCCTTGCAGGTATGATGTTCATCATTTCTTCCAATGCCAACACATGACCTCCAGGATCTTGTAAGATGAGGGTGCATGGTATCCAGGCTTGTGTCCTATGTGGATATATGATATTCAGAGCTTCTTCCATGAGGGTACGTGATGTTCAGGACTTCTTCCCCTGCATGTATGTGATAGGCAGGACTTTGCTGTGCGGTGCATTGGTGCAACAAAGTTCTTGCTCTTGTAAAAATGAAGCATGCCATGTTCACCGTGTTTCCAGCAAACTTTTTCTACCTAGGAATTGACGAACAGCTGTTCTGATTAAGACAACTTCAGAGGTGTAGGAGCAAAACTGGCCACTTGGTTGTAAGTGGGATTTGGTTTCACAATAGCAGAAGTACGATGGTTTTTGCAATTAGGCCACTGTGCAGCATTTTTTTCACTTCTGCATGTGTTTTCTAAAGATGACACCATGTGCTGTTAAAACTTAAAGGTTTAGTCCTTTCTTGTTCTTTTTTTTTCTTTGTTTATTTTAATTTATTTTTCTTGGATATTTTATGTATTTACATCTCAAATGTTATCCCTTCCCCCCATGCCTCCTTCCCCCCTCCCCTGCTTCTGTGAGGATGCTCCCACTCCCACCCGCACTCCCACCTCAGCCCACATTCCCCTACACTGGACCAAGGGCTTTTCTTTCTTGTTCTTAACCCTAATGATAGCCCTAACCCCCTTGTGCAGGGCTACAATAATTAGCTATGTGCCGTGCTTTGATGGGAAACAATCACCACTGCCTTCCATTGTTTTGCTGTGAGGTGCATTGGTGTAACAACGTTCTTGCTCTTGCATAAGTATCGCCCCTTTCACTGTGCTCTTTAACCAGACTGCTTTACCTGAGAACATGCACACAGATGTTCTGCCTCAAGAAACGTTAGAGTTACAGGAGTGAAACTGTCCACTTTGCTGCAAACGGGATTCATTTTCCACTGCAGTGGAAATACAATGGTATTTGCATTTAGACCACTAGGTGGTGTTTCAGCCACTTATGTTTTCCAAAAATAACACTGAATGGTGCTAAAATTAAAGTCTTATGCACTGCTCTAGTTTCCTTTCTTGTTCTTAACCCTAACTCTAAATCTAACTATGAAGTCCTTTTGAAGGGCTATAATAATAAAACCATGTTCTCTGCTTTCTTGCAAAGCAGTCAGCCATTGCTTCTTTTACAGTACTTTCCTGTGAGTGCACAAGCATGGCAAAGTCCTAGTGCTAGTAAAAGTATTGCTATTTTAATTGAGTTTTTAACAGCCTTCTTTACGTAGGAATTAAGCACAGCAGTTCTAGTGAAAGCAACTTCAGAGTTGTAGGGGTAAAACAAGCCATCTTGATGTAAAAAGAAAAATCACTTTTCACTGCGGTAGAAGTATAATGGTTTTTTGCAAATAAGACTGCAGTGGTACATAACTGTAACCATAGCACTCAAGAAGCTGAAACAGGGGATTGACTGGCTATCCTGTACTATCACAATAAACAAAACAACAACAGTCTAAACATCAAACAAGACTTCCACCTACCCTTTTCCTCTCCTTCAGGACTGTACGTGTCTTAGTCACCATTCTACTGCTGTGAAGAGATACTATGACCAACACAGCACAAGGCAGAGATCATGGCAGCATGCAGGCAGGCACTAGAGGGGTAGCTGAGAGATATATCAAGATGCACAGGAAGAGAGGATGAGAGCGAGAGCAAGAGAGAGAGGGAGCGGGAGAGAGAGAGAGAGACAGAGAGAGAGACAGAGAGAGAGACAGAGAGAGAGACAGAGAGACAGAGACAGAGAGAGACAGAGACAGAGAGAGAGACAGAGACAGAGAGAGAGACAGAGACAGAGAGACACAGACACACATGGCAGAGGTTGGGGGAGAGAAACACTAATCCTTCTAATCCTTTCAAACAATTCCACTCTCTGGTCAAAGTATTCTTTTTTGTTTTTTTTAAATTTGATTTAATCTTTTTTTTACAGTCCAGAGTTTATCCCCTTCCTGGTCCACCCTCTGACTACATCCTATACCTTTTCACCTGGTCTCCAAGAGGATGTCCCCACCCCTACCCCCCCACCCTATCAGACCTCCCCACTTCCTGGGGACTCCAGTCTCTTGAGGGTCTGGTGCATCTTCTCTGACTGAGTCCAGACCCCGCAGTCCTCTGCTGTATATGTGTTGGAGGCCTCATCTCAGCTGGTGTATGCTGCCTGGTTGGTGACCCAGTGTCTGAGAGATCTCGGGGGTCCAGGTTAGTTGAGACTGCTGGTCCTCCTACAGGGTCACCCTCCTCCTCAGCTTCCTCCAGCTTTTCCCTAAGTCACCCACAGGGGGCAGCAGCTTCTGTCCACTGGTTAGGTGTAAATATCTGCATCTGACTCATCTGCTTGTTGGGTATTTTGGAGGGCAGGCATGATAGGTCCCTTTTTTGTGAATGCCCCAATAGCTTCAATAATAATGTCAGGCCTTGGGACCTCCCCTTGAGCTCGATCCCAATTTGGGTCAGTTGCTGGACCTTCTTTTCCTTAGGTTTTTCTCCATTTATATCCCTGCAGTTCTTTCAGACAGGAACAATTATGGGTCAGAGTTTTCTTTACTGTGGGATGGCAACCCCATCCCTCAGTTAATGCCCCGTCTTTCCGCTGAAGGTGGACTCTACAAATTCCCTCTCCCCACTGCAGGGCATTTCATCCAAGATTCCTTCCTTTGAGTCCTGAGAGTCTCTGACCTGTCTTTGGTGCATTCTGGAGCACTCCCCCCCACCTCCCAAAATCGCCTGTTTCCATTCTTTCTGCTGGGCCTCAGGGCTTCATTCCTGTTTCCTCACCCAATACCTGATCATGTTCTCTTCCTCCCCTTCCTCCTGTTCTCTTTCCCTCCCCCTTTGTGGTTGCTTTCTTCTCCCTGCAAGTGGGATTGAGGCATCCTCACTTGGGCTGCTCGGCTTGTTAACCTTCTTGAGTTCTGTAGATTGTATCCCGGGTATTATGTTCATTTTTTGGCTAATATCCACTTATTAATGAGTACATACTATACATGTCCTTTTGGGTCTGAGTTACCTCACTCAGGATGATATTTTCTAATTCCATCCATTTGCCTGCAAAACTCAGGAAGTCCTCATTCTTAAAGCTGAGTAGTAATCCATTGTGTAAATGAACCACATTTTCTGTATTCATTCTTCTGTTGTAGGACATCACTATAGTGTGTGTTCATAGATTTAAGTTTTAGTCTTGTTATTAAAGAAGACTATTCTTCTTTAATTGGCTATTAGCTAAGTAAAGGTAACCATATTTTCTGGTATGTACTTCCGCTCAAAAATGCCTTTAGGGACTGGGAATATGACTCGGTTGGTAACCCACATGCCTACATGAGCAAGTATAGCATAAACTGGATTTGTGGAGAAGTCTGTGGTCCTACCACATGGAAGGCAGAGGCAGGAAGTTCAGAAGTTTCAAAGTCATTCTCAGTTACATATCTCTGGCATCAAGTTCAGCCTTGGGTACATAAAACCCTGTCCCCCAAAAAAGAAAAGCTTTCAGAGTCTCAGCACTGGTTAATCTCTTTAGATATTTTAGAACCAGACTAAGGTGACCTCAGAGGCCTCTCTTGGCTGACTTCTTGGACAGATGCCCTCCAGCTGGCATTCACTGTCTTTGAGAACATCTATGAAGATAACTTACATGTTTGGCTTTATACCTATTGCTTCATAAAGTATATTTCCACACCAAAACCATTCATAAGAAACTTGGATAACCATAGGATGGTAAAATATGCATAAAACTGTTAAAATCATGCTGAACAAATAGGATAATGAATACATGGAGACACATTATAAACTATTATAACATAAAAATAAAGTAGACAAATATACCACTCTAAAATACAGTATGGAAAGGAGGAATTTAACAACTCTAAAGTTGAAATTGGAGACTTATCTTAGTGGGAGAATCCTTGCTTAGCAGAAATGAAACCCTGGATTCAATCTATAACACAAAGTAAAATAAAGTAAAAGATGATAGGTAGAGTTGAGGATGTGGCAGCTGGTGTAGTCCTCTTCCAGCAAGCAAAGCCCTGGGTTCAGCCTCTAGCACTGACAAAAGCAAAGAAACAAAAGTTAATAGAGGGTGGGAAGTGTAGACTAATAGTAGAGCAGTACTTGCCTACTATGTGTGAGTTGTGGGTTCAATTCCCAGTACCACCTCCCAAAAATATTAGTTGAATATGCACACATGATGTCATTTGCTGAACAAGGAAGAATAAGATAACGACTCTTTAAGGTGGGTGTAACGCAGAGCACAGTGATTAATACGATTACCTTTATAAAGTTAATCAGCACGTGTCCGTTCACTCTGTGCTCGTGTCTTGGCCTGCTTTCAGAGAGTCCTTCATGCTCAGCTCCCACAGGGATCTACTCGCTGCTAAGACTTTTCAGTTGCCTTTCTTAAGCCAGAAGATGTGATGAGAGACTTGTTCAGGGACAGTTTTTAGTATCAATGAAACTCTTTGGGGAATGTTACAACCCCATGATGCCACTGCCTGTTAATGAGGATGAGTTAATTATCATCTATCTGCCTGTAGAAGGTTAAGATCTGCTGCTGTGACCAAGAGAGAGGGCAGAAGTGAAGAGTAGGCTTTGACTGTGACTGGACTCCGGTTCTGACCCTGACTGGACTCTGACCGTGACTGGACTCTAGCTTCTGTGCTGCAGTTTTGTCTGTACACCATGTCCTCCAGTCACCCTCACGGCGCTTCAGACTGCACACCCTCTAAGTAAAAGTCACCAGAGTTCTTGTATCCCATAATTCCATGAGCCCCAAAAGAAAGTAATGGCCACTCACCTTCTCATTGTTTCTGATTGTCTGTTGGTGGCCATTTGTTGTTGGGTCATGCCATGCCTGAAAAATCCAGCCATTCAGAAATTTATCTTCAGTTGTAGGTGACAGAAACCCAATGCCAACTGTCTTAAATGTGGGAGTGGAGGTTATCCGTGAGGGATTTGTGTAAATGAACAGGTTAGGAATGTCTGGTTCACAGTTCATTTCTGCTTTCACTCTCAGGCAGTTCCTAGACATGTGACCATAGGTGGCTCTGACCTTGAAAATGTAGCAGAAGTGTAGCTTGGTCTTCATGTGAGTCCTGAAAAACTGGAACAGGGCCTATCCCAAAAGCTGTTGCCTGCCTGTGGGATACGTTCTTCTAGCTGGGCTGCCTTGTCTGATCTCAGTGGGAGAAAATGTGCCTAGCCTCTCAGAGACTCGATGTGCCAGCATTGGGGGGGGGTACCCAAGACCCCATCCACTCAGAGGAGAAGTGGAAGGTGTTACGGAAAGAATTGACTGGAAGGGGGCAGTGAGTAGGATGCAAAGTGAATAAGTAAAAATATAATAAAAAAAAAAAGACATTGAGTTTTCTTTTCTGAGAAAAAGAAATGGCACTTTAGCTCTCTGACCTAATTCCAGGTTTATGACAACCTTCAGTCTGTGTCTAGAAACACTGAATATTTAAGGAGCATGCTCACCATCAGGAAAATACATCATTAAAAAAAAACAAACCACTGCAGTGAGGAAAAGAAACTGGTGAGAGAGGCGCACCACTGATATCTGAGCAATGAGGGGCACGGGAAAACGGAAGCCCCACCTTCAAGGCTAGCTTCACCTGCACAGAGTTTCAGGCCAGCTAAAGCTACATAGTGCCACAGTAGACAGTGTAAACCAAGCACTTAGGAGACTGAGGCAGCATGGCCATGAGAGTGAAGCGACATTGGACTACTATCAAGACCCATTTTCAAACAAAACAAAACCCTCACAGACAACAAAACCCAAATGTGGTGGTTTGTATATGCTTGGACCAGGGAGTGGCACTATTAGAAGGTGTGGCCCTGTTGGAGTAGGTGTGTAACTGTCGGTGTGGGCTTTATGACCCTCATCCTAGCTGCCTGGAAGCCAGTATTCTGCTAGCAGCCTTCAGATGAAGATGTAGAACTCTCAGCTCCTCCTGTACCATGCCTGCCTGGATGCTGCTATGTTCCCATCTTGATGATAATGAATTAAACCCCTGAACCTGTAAGCCAGCCCCAATTAAATGCTGTCCTTATAAGAGTTGCCTTGGTCATGGTGTCTGTTCACAGCAGTAAAAACCCTAACTAAGGCACCAAAGCAACAACAAATCCTGCACAAAACTATTGCCAGTGTGCAGGCAGAGCTCCAGACCTCTGGATGTAGCTGGCTGTGATGCAGCTGCTGCAGCTGCTGAGGGAGGCAGCCTGGCAGCTCTTTAGACAGCGGGATGGAATTAAATGTCCAGCAGTTCAGCTCCTTGGGACAGGAAAAGACGAAACACTTTTTACAGAAAAACATAAGAAATCATTCTCAGCAACATTATGCAATTAAAGCATCAAGTACATACTTAGTACATGCTAAGGAACTAAGTAAAACAAGTCAGCCACGAAGAATAATACTTGATAGGGTTCCATTTACTTGAAGTGTCCAGGATCATCAAATCCATAGACAGAGAGTAGATTAGCAATTGCTTAGAGCTGGAGGCAGTGGGAGAAAATGGAGGCTTGAATACAGACATGAATGAGGGATTTTTGTCGGCAGGTCGTAATGATCATGTTCTGTGATCACAGTTCATGAACTGTGGTGATGGGCACGCAACTTGGAATTACTACAACTACTGAATTGTAATAAAGACTGAATTTGGTGTGTGTGTGTGTGTGTGTGTGTGTGTGTGTGTGTGTTACAGCACACATGTGGAGATCTGAGGACAAAATTCAGGAAGTGGTTCTGTCATTCCACCATCTGAGGTACAGGGATCAAATTTCAGGTCCTCAGGCTTGGGGTGTATGTGTGTGTGAGTGTGTGTTGTGCACACACACACACACACACACCACTGCACACATGTAGAGGTCAGAGTTGTTTCCCTCCACCGTGTGGGACCTGGGGATTGAACTCAGGTCATCAGGCTTGGCAGCAAGCAACTACCCACTGAGCCGTCACCCTGGCTCTCAACTGCACACCTTATGTAAGAGAACTGTATGATCTAGAGGTTCCATTGCAAGATGCCCAGCATTGTGTAAATAAATGCATCAGCAGGTGTTTGCTTGCATTTCTTCCTGCAGCTTCAACAGCAGCCATGGAGGTCTTGGGAGAGAATAATAAATGTCCTTAGTGAGCTGCAGCTGGGACAGCTAGCCTTCATGAAGAGCTCTGCCTCCGCTGACACGATTAACCTCTTATAGCATTTAAAGCTTGATGTGTTGACCTGCCAAGTACACCAGGTTTGTACAAGGGAAAGATGCTACAAAATTGGGTCAGAAAGAAGGGTTTGTCCTGCATCAGTCACCATTCACATACAAGTTATCAGAGTTGAAGGTGGTGTGTGCAGTCCAAATTTCAGCTTTTGTAAAGTCACCCCCCAGTTTTGGAGATCGAACTTGGACTTTTGTGGACGGTAGGTCCAAACTTCGGCTTTGATGGAAATCTTCCTAAACTCTACTCCTTTGTGGAATGTACTCAGAATAAATGAGGATGGTACAGCTGGACCTCACAGAGAAGTGGGGTATGATCTGGGGTTGACAGCACTGTGCCGCTCACTTTACAACGCAGAGGGCGCCTGTAGTCTGTGCCCTGCCATGCTTGCATTTTAATACTTACTCTCCTGCCTTTGCGCCCTAGCATGGCACCTTCACACAGAGTACTTAATCCATTTGGAAGTAAAATGCAGAGCATAAGATTAACTGGTGTCTTTTAGGTTCTAAAGACAAACTGTAATTTCTAGCTCTATAACAATAGAACTTATGGGATTTTAAGGAGGTGTTAAATAATTAAAAGTTAAAATGTAAATATAGATCTATTTACTTGTGGTAGAGCTTTTTTTAACACTGGATTTTTTCTCTCTCTCTCTCTAGAATTCCCCCAGGACAGTACACGTCTTCAATTTTAAAATGTTTTCTCGAAACCTTAAGGATACAAAGTGATAGCCCCCACCTCGTTCTAGTGGGGGTTGTTTTTTTTTTTCAGATGGTTGTCACTGCTGCCTCAGTCTGAACATACAGTGATGTCCCCGACCATCTCAGCCTGCCCACTCTTGCTGATCTCTCGTTCCCGTTACCGTCTGCTTCGGCCAGGACAGCAGCTTTATCTCTTCTCATTCAAAAAATTTCTGTCCAATGCTTGTGGAGAAGCTGTATATGTACATCAGGAAGTAAGTCAGGGGAGACCGGGGCTGTGCTGAGGACAGCGGCCGCTACATGGATGGCTGTTTGGTTTAGATAATCCCCAGCTAATCAAGTCAATGAAGGGGGAGCAGCTCGTCTGCACGTTGATAGGACATGTCACCTTCCTTTGTTTTCTCACTATTGCCAGAGACAGCAAAACTATTTTAAACAATAAGCATAAAATCTAACCGTAAATATTGGTATAGCCAAACACTTACCATAAGTATTGGTGTATCCAAACACTGAGGAGTTTATTTCTTTTTTAAACAATTTCAGAGTTTCATTGCTATTGGTTGTAAAAACATGAATTAAAATCTGGAGCTGGAGAGAGGGCTCAACAGTAAAGAGTACTTGATGCTCTTGTAGAGGACTCCAGCTTGGTTCTCAGCACTCGCATGATGCTTTACAACCATCCATAACTCCAGTCCTGGGCCTCTGGAACACATGTGGTGCACACACACACATATGCATAAGATAAAAATTCTAATTAAAACCTTAAAACATTCAGCATGTATCTATTATATTGTCAAAATACAATAGCGAAACCGAAATAGTGTACGTGATTGACATCCTTGAAAGTCGACAGGAGCCAGGTGTGTATTACGTGCTGTGCTTACGTCCTAGCATCTGGCTTAGTGCCATCAGTTTATCACTGGGAGGGTAAACAGAGAGCGAATGCAAGCATAATCCTGCCACCTGCAGAAAATAAAACACCACAGCCAGGCTTGGTGCCGAACAATAGCGCAGGCCGGAGAAAAATCTGGTCTCTTATAAACTTAGTATTAATTTTCGCTCTAAGTATAGGTATAAAAATGAGAACACTTACAAGGAATCTAGTCAAAATGTGTTTACTTAAGATTTACACTCCTCCATTACTGCTGAGACTGCACTTTGGAAATCAGTCTGGAGGTTCCTCAGAAAATTGGAAATAGTTCTACCTGAGGACCCAGCTATACCACTACTGGGCATATACCCAAAAGATGCTCCAACATATAACAAGGACACGTGCTCCACTATGTTCATAGCAGCCTTATTTATAATAGCCCGAAGCTGGAAACAACCCAGATGTCCTTTGACAGAGGAATAGTTACAGAAAATGTGGTACATCTACACAATGGAGTACTACTCTGCTATTAAAAACGACTACATGAAATTCTTAGGCAAATGGATGGAACTAGAAAATATCATCCTGAGTGAGGTACCCCAGTCACAAAAGAACACACACGGTATGCACTCGCTGATAAGTGGATATTAGCCCAAAAGCTCGGAATGCCCATGATATAACTCACAACCCATATGGAGTTTAAGAAGAAGGAAGACCAACGTGTAGATGCTTGAGTACTACATAGAAGGGAAAACAAAATACTCACAGGAGGTAGAGAAAGGGAGGAACCTGGATGGGAGAGAAGAGGGGGAGGGAAGAAAAGGGGCAGTACCAGGCATTGGAAGGGACAGGAGAAAAGTACAGAGGGTCAGGAAATTGAATAGAAATATGTAAGTGTGGGGGCAGGGGAACCGGGGTTAGCCACTAGAAAGTCCCAAATGCCAAGGAAGCGAGAGGCTCCCAGGAACCAAAGGCAATGACTTTAGCTGAAACACCCAATAAAGGGGAGATAGAATCTATAGAGACCATATCCAGTGGATAAGCATGGACCCCGGTTGATGGGTGGAGTCACCCACCCATATCAATTTTTTAAAAAATGTATTGGTTATTTATTTACATTTCAAATGTTATCCCCCTTCCTGGTTTCCCCTCTGCAAACCCCCTATTCTATCCCTCCTCCCTCTGCTTCTATGATGGTGCTCCCCCATCCATCCACCCACTCTCCCCTCACCATCCCAGCATTTCTCTACACTGGGGCATGGAGCCTTCACAGAACCAAGGGCCTCTCCTTCCCTTGATGCCAGATATGGCATCCTCTGTTACATATGCAGCTGGAGCCATGGGTTGATCCACTGTGCACTCTGGTTAGTGGTTTAGTCCCTGGGAGCTCTGGGGGATCTGGTTGGTTGATGTTGTTCTTCCTATGGGGTTGCAACCCCTTCAGCTCCTTCAGTCCTTCCCCTAGCTCCTCCATTGGGGCTAATATTTTTGAGATGGGTGAGTGGCCCCATCCCTCAACCAAGGGCTGTTCCTAACCTCTGGATATGGCCTCTATAGGTTCTCTCTCCCTAGGCGTGGGAGGAGACGGGGAAAATGTACAAAACGTCAGGAAATTGAACATAAGTGTGTGGCAATGGGGGATGGGGAACTGGGGGTAGCCACCAGAAAGTCCCAGATGCCAGGAAAGCAAGAGGCTCCCAGGCCCCAGCAGGGATGAAATCTCAAAAATTTTAACCCAGAAATGTTCCTGCCCAAAGGAAAGACAGGGACAAAAACTGGAACAGAGACTGAAGGAAAGGCCATCCAGAGACCGCCCCTCCTAAAGATTCCATCTACAGACATCAATCCCCCCACAGTATTGCTGATGCCAAGAAGCACTTGCTGACAAGAGCCTGTCATGGCGGTTCCCCGAGAGGTTCTACCAGCACCTGACAAATACAGATGCAGATACTCACAGCCAGTCATTGGACTGAGCCCAGTGGAAGAGCTAGGGGAAGGACTGAAGGAGCAGAAGGGAATTGCAACCCCATAGGAAGAACAACAATATCAACTAACTACACCCCCTAGAGCTCACAGGGACTAAACCACCAACCAAAGAGTGAACATGGAGGGATCCATGGCTCCAGATACGTATGTAGCCGAGGATGGCCTTGTCTGACATCAATGTGAAGGGAGGCCCTTGGTGCTGTGGAAGTTTGATACCCCAGCCTGGGAGGATGCTGGAGCAGTGGGGTGGGAACGGGTGAGTGGGTAGAGCAGCATCCTTATAGAGGCAACTTGGGGGGGAGGAGAGGGATGGAATGGGAAGTTTGTGGAGGAATAACCGGGAAGGGAGATATCATTTGAAATGTATATGGATGAAATGATTAATAATAATAAAAATATTTGCATTATGTATAGAGCTTTTGCAATTTGGAAGCACTCTTTTAAACCATAAATACGTTTGCTTATTTCAGGAAGTTGTGGTTGTTTCTGGTTTGATTTTTCTCTTTTTGAAATGCAGTTTCACATACCTCAGGCTGGCCTTGAACTCAGTGTGTACTAGTAGAGGGTGACCCTGAGCTTCTGACCTTTCTGCCTCCATCTTCTGAGTGCTTTGATACCCCCAAGCCCTGTCCCATGCTGCATTCATGCTAGGCAGGCACTCTATCGAGTACATTAAATATTCAGCCTCTATTTGTTTTATGATCTAAATTCTTCGTGTTTGTGTGTGTGGAGGCCAGATGACAACTTGGGGGGAGTGGCTCTCTCCTTCCACCACGCGGATCCCAAGGACTGGGCTCAGGTTACCAAGCTTGTCAGCAGGTACCTTTTTACTCACAGAGCCGTGTTACCAGCCTACCTACTTCTGCCTCCGTTCTGAGTCAGGGTCTCACTAAGCAGGCTGGCCTGGAAGTCACAGTGTAGCCCAGACTGGCCTTGAACTCACAGAGCTCCTCCTGCTTCAGCTTGCTGAGTGTTGGGATTAAAGGTGTGTGTCATTATCCCCGACCTGTTCATGTTTGCGTTTTGTCTTGCTGTTTTGCCTTTTCTGCTGCATTCATTTTTATTCTTTTTCTTTTCCCCCCATTTCTTAATTGTACCTAAAACCATAGCTGCGTTTAATGTTAGCGTCAGTTTTCTGAGGCAAACCCCGACGACAGTGAAACACAGTCCTGCTGTTCATGACTAATCGTTTATTAATCCCCCACACCTCATGGAGTCCCAGCCTACTTAAAAAATAGTAAATCCACAGATAGTCAAAATGGCCGTTGGACTCTCCAAAGGTCATCATCGCCCTGTGGATGGTGTAGGAGAAGCCTGATCTCTCTGGTCTGCATCAGTTCTGCCTCACTCCTAGAAGGTGGCCTGCAGTAGCTTCTGAGTGCATTCCTGCCACGGCAGCCTTAAGTGAAGTTGGAAGGGACACATACAAACTGGCTCGGCAAAACCCTGAGGTTCTGCTTCATTTGAAGACAAACTGACCTAACCGTGGACAGTAACATGTCTTTGAGAAAACTGCTGTCAAACAAAGATGACCGTTGGACTGACGTCTCATAAAACGTTGAATTAATGAGACCGGACAAATGAAAACTTGGGAGAACCATTTATTATCTTGCGCTACGATGCCACTAAAATACGGACCACATTTCCTTCATCCTCTTGTTCCTAAGGAAACAAAGAACAGAAGACTCAGCTATGAGAAGCAGAGTAATGGCATTACAAATAGAAATGCAGATGTCTGAAGGCAGCGTGAGAGGGATGAAAGGGAGGGTTGGCCGTGTCTGACCTCCACTGGGCTAAGCAAGGGGAGTTATTGTAGGCAGCAACCAATAAACCTTAGAAATACTTAAGCATGCATGTCGGTCCTCGAGGTTCTTCTATGCAGTTTGGGAATCCACTATGTTTATATGAGAAACACTGTGAGCTGGGAGTGGTGGAAGGCATCTATAATCCCAGCACTCTGAAGGCTGAGGAATCTTCGGGAGGATTCAAGACTTGCCTTAGCAACAAAGTGAGATGCTATCTGTCCCAACTCCCTCCTCCCCCACTGCAAATAAATGCGTTTTATAAAACGGTAGTTAAGCTATGGTTGTTCGTGATATTCTACGTTCATATCCTTCCATTTAAGGTGCTCCTTAGTTGTATTTGTGTGTAAATTCCTGTGCACATGTGTTTATTTATCCATGTGTGGAACGTGTGTGTGTGTGTGTGTGTGTGTGTGTGTGTGTGTGTGTGTGTGTGTGTGTGTGTGGAGGCCAGAGGTCAACCTTGAATATTGTTCCTCAAGATGTTAACCTTGTTTTAGAGACAGGATCTCTTACTGGGACTTTGGGCAAGTCTCGGGCTTCCTTCTGCCGCTGCCTCCCCTAGACAGGTATTATAACTATACACCATCATGTCAGATATTTTACATGGCCTCTGTGGAGCAAACCATATTTGCACACCAACAGCTTTACCACTAAGCAACTCCCCAGCCCTCCCTAGGTCCATTTCTTGTGACAATGGCAATCTTTTTTCTCTGGCTGAAATGCGCTAGAGGCCAGACAGTGCTTTAGCCATTTGCCTGTGGTAATATTTATGTAGCTGGTGAGGTAAGAGATCCTTTGTGTAGGCATGTCTGGGTATGTATTTGAGTATGGGCGAGCAGAGGCCAGAGGTTGATGTTGGGTGTCTTCTGTGGTTGCTGTCAGACATGTGCCACGGTGCCTGCCCAGCTTTTACATGGGAGCTCTGGATTTGAACTTGGGTCCTAGCAGATGTGTCACAAGCCCTTTGTCAGATGAGCCAGCTCCCTGGTCTGAGGCAGACTCTAAGCTTTTTTCCCCCCTTTTAACATTTCCTTGGTCTTGGGAGTAATAGGCTGTGTGTGTGTGTGTGTGTGTGTGTGTGTGTGTGTGTGTGTGTGTGTGTGCAAGAGTGAGGGGGTAACTAGAGATCATCCTCAGAGCCTTCCTCATGCAAGGCAAGTGCTCAACCAACATCCCCAGCTCAGACAATGACCCCTTGATTAATAAATCCTCTGACAATAAGGCTTTTACACAAATTGAGCTTAATTAGCTGGAAGATTCCTACACCTATAAAATTTTATTCCATTTTTCTCTGACATGGCAATTATTTATCACTTCCAATGCTGTAACATCTCAACCCAAAACTGCCCAGCTGGGGGTTGGGCAGATGGCTCAGCTGTTAAGAGGCTGCTCTTCCAGAGGGCTTGGGTTCAAGGCCTAGCCCACATATGGTGGCTCACAACAAACTACAACTCCAGTCCTACACTGCCTTCTTCTGGCCTCTGTGGACACTGCATGCATGCGATGCACAGACACTCTCGGGCAAACACTCACACACAGAAGATAAAATAAAACCTCAAAAAAAAAATAATGAAGTCAAACACACACAGCCTGCATTATTGATATTTACCCTGTAGAAAGTTATTTTGAAAAAACACTTTAAGGTACATTCTATTCTATTTTCTGAGGGGGGGGGATGAACTTACTTTGTAGCTCAGGCTGGCATTGAACTCATGATCCTCCTGCCACTGCCATCCCCCGAATACCGGGACTCCAATTCTTGTTACTCTCTATTTAAAGTCATATCAATGTATAATTATGATTGGGGTTTTTGTGTAGTGGGGTGTCGTCAGCAGGCATGTGGACATCAGATGACAACTCTGTGTCTTCAGTTCTCCTTTTCTACCTTTATATAGGTCCCAAGAGTAAAACTCTGGTTGCAAGGCTTGCATGGGAACCATTTTCCCTTGCTTAGGCTTCCCACCAGTCCTCTTCCACATTATATACAGAGGTTTTTTAGCTACTGTGTGGAGTGTAGAGCCTTAGTAATTCTAGCAGACTGAGCCTCCTCGCTTCATGTGTGAGAATGGATGGGGTTTGTTTTGTTTTGTTTTGTTTTAATATTAGAGTCTTTGTACATAGCCCTGCCTGTGCTGCGACTCACTATGTAGATCAGGCTGTCCTCAAACTCACAAACATCTACCTGCTTCTGCCTCCAGAGGGCCAGGATTAAAGGTGTGCTCCAACACACCCCACATTGATGAGGTTTCCTAAAGAGAAAAGAATCAAGCCACCTCTGGAACTTCCTCTTTAACCCTATCAACAGCACCCCTTTCCTTCCCAGAGGGAGCTTTTTCTGCCTTCATTTTCTAATTGCTGAAAGTTAAAAGGAATGAAACGATTCACTCAAAAGACAGAGTGTGGGGGCGGGGGGTGTAGAGAGATGGCTGACTGAGTAAAACACTTGTACAAAAGTGAGGACCTGAGTTTGGATCCCCAGAACGCACGCAAGCTGGGCACTGAAGTGTGAACTCCATGCTTCTACAGCAAGCTAGGCAGTAGAGACAGAGAATCCTGCAAGCCTACAGGCTGGGTAGCCTGGGGTATACTGTTCAGCAGCAAACAACAAAGAGACAAGATAGGGGGTAAAAACTGACACCTGAGGTTGCTCTGGGCCCCACATGTATATCACACACACACACACACACACACACACACACACACACACACACACACACAAAAAGAAGGGTAGTGGTACTCTATATGCAATGATATTAACACTTCAAAATCATAACATACTATTAAAATATTACAAACTTACACTTCGTCCCTGAATTTATCCAGAGTGATCGCATGTCCATCGTCACCCAAAACTTCATCTTCAGTGTACAGACCCAGGTTTTTTAGGGCTGCAAAAGTGAGAAAGGGAAGAAACAGAAATTTACAAACTAGGATTATTTTCAGCTAGAGAAAGCGACGGGCCGCCTCAGTCAGTTTGTGGGTCGCCGACCTTCTTTATACTGCACAAATGATATGGTGCCTTTGCCAGCGCTGTCCATCATCTCAAACATGGACACGATGTTAGAGTTGTCCATAAAGTAGGGAAACGGCACACCCGTTAACTTGGCGACTTTCAGACGTTCCAAAAGAGAGATCAGATAATCTCTGGGTTTTTCTGCAAAGAAACAGTTGAGACTTATTTTTATATGAAATTAGATTGTGCACAAGTATAAACAGTCAGTTATGAGGTCATCATCCTGATCTATAGAGTGATATACATACATAGGCACATACACATACACATGCATACATATGCACACACACATATGCACATACGCACATATGCTCATTCATACATATGCACATATATACACATACATGCATACATACACGCATACATGCATAGATATGTACATGCAAACATGTGTACATACATATGCACATACAAGCAGATGTATATACATATGTACATGCATACACGTATACATACATGTGTACATGCATATACACATACATACATATATATACATACACATATACATACATACAAAGAGAAGGGCAAGCAGTTGACACTATGCTAAAACAAGATTGGTCAAATTCTAGCAGCTAAAGTTGGTGATGGGTGCAGTAAGCCAGTATAGACCGACTAGTCACTTAGCAAATGCCTATGTTGAAGGCACTGCACTCAGGTGCAGGCCTTGCTTCCACGAGCCGCACAGTGCAACTGAACATGGCAGCACTCTACCTCAGACAATTGGCCATTACAATCCAGCCTAGACCTGGGCACTGTTTTTTACAAGCTCCCCAGAAGATCTAATTTGCAGAAAGGGATGGGCATTAGAAAGACAAAGGGTTGGCATGTTGCAGGGAAGAAGCTGGCCAGGGAGAAACCAGGAAACGCAAATGTCTTAGACAAATGCATTTTCTGATGAGGCAGAATGCTTGTGTCTGACAAAGCAGCAGTTGCTCTGGGCCAGCAGGCTCTTCTGTTGGACTGATTTTAAAAATGGAAAACCGAGTCCACTTTCCAGAACTAAGGCAGCCGTCATGGCAGAAGTCAGACATAAGACAGCACCGCTTAGATGGCCAATGCCACCATTGCTGCATTTTATTCTTTGAATATTAGGTCTCAGGCCCACATTTTCTAAAAATCATTTTAAAGTCATTGGTGAGGATTAAAAATGTAAGGTTCCTGGGGCGGAGGAGCTGACTCAGCGTTTACTAACACTGCAAAAGATCCAAGTTCTGTTCCCAGCACCTTCCTCAAGAGGCTCACAAACCCTGTAACTCCAGTCCCAGGGGCTCTGATGCCTTATTGTGGCCTCTTTAGGCCCTTGCACGCACATGGCATACATTGAAACAGACATACACATAGACAAAAGAAAAACAAACCTAAAGAAAAGGGTAATGGCCCCATCACCCACTTCAACTAGAGTTCAACTAACCTTATTTCACCATAGTGTTATTTACTTGCCCTTCTCTATGTATGTGTATGTGTGTATGTATGTATGTATGTATGTATGTATGTATGTATGTATGTATTTGGTTTTTCAAGCCAAGGTTTCTCCACGTAGCCCTGGATGTCCTAGAACTCACTCTAGACCTCAAACGCAGAAAGATGCATGCCTCTGCCGCCCGAGTGCTGGGATTAAAGGCGTGTGCCACCATGCCTGGCTTCTTTGTGTATGATAAGAAAATGACACTGGTCATTACTTGAAGGGTGTGTCTTAGTTACTTTTCTGTTGCTATGCTAAAATGCTCTGACAGAAGCAACTTAAGGGGGGAGGGTTTATTGTGCATCACGGTACATCACGGTTCGGAATTAAAGTCCATCAAGGCAGGGAAAGTCCCAGAGCAGGAAGCAAAGGTGATAGCTTCTGCTCAGCTTACTTTCTCCTTGTTATATCTCCAAGATCCTAATCCTGGGAATGCTGCCCCCTGATAAACAGGTTTTCCCGTCCCAATTAGCCTAATCAAGATACACCACAGACATGCCCGGGGGCCCATCTCCCAGATGGTTCTAGACTTCATTACTTTGACATTGAAGAGAAAGAGAAAAAGAAAAACAAAGCTAATGTAATCTAAGCATATTATATATGTTATAATATATGTAATATAAGCATATTATATATGTATATTAAACATTGATGGTTCTGAACATTAGATGAACTAAATTTGTGCTTTAAATGTAATGTCAGTGGTTAAGAGCACTTGTTCTTACAGAGGATCTGGTTCGGGTCCCAGCACCCATATGGTGCTTCATAACCATGGGCAACTCTAGTTCAGGGGATCTGACACTCTCCTCTAACCTCCTCAGGACCAGGCACACAGGCATGTAGGCACAATCATGATGCACAGCCATATATGCAGGCAAAACACCTATACACGTTTAAATACATACTTTTTAAAAACACAATAAAATATTTCAAAATACTTTTCTCATCCCCTAGGTGATCACACTAGTTTTCTTTTTCTTTTCCTTTCTTTCTTTTTTTTTTTTTTTTCTGCGTTGGAATGGTATTTCTGTTTCCTTTCCACAGAAGTAAATGAACATTTTGGAATCTTGAAGACTTATTAGGAAGGCCGGCAGGCTCAGAACACTGAGAGGAGGCAAACCCATTTTCATCTCAGATGTAACTTCTTTCCGTACACCAATAAAATTATGAAATAACCCAAATTTCAAGGAGTCTAATGTGTTAAAAATGCCAGGAAAAAAAGCTGACTCCCTAGGAGGATCCTGGCAGCTCACGCTAGCCATTCTTTAACTCCCTTAATAAATTAGAGACTCCTTGGAATTGAAAAGATCTATCGCTTGTGTGGCCAAGGCTGATGTAGCTGTAATTTATTTAATAACACCCCTCCTCCTCCCGCTCTCAGTGTTCTGTCCGGTCCTGTCCCCATTAGATCTGTACTATTGTCTCCATTCCCGTGGAAGACACTGACATTCAGTCTTGCCCCAAGTACTCACAACTAAGTGGACCTGGAGCTAGGCAGTCCCCAGACTCTGCCACTCCCAGACTCTGCCAGTCTCCCTACCATTGCCTGCGGCACCAAGAGAACGTTTTTCATGTTTGATTCAGGATGGGGAAGCATGTGAAGCGGGAAGGGATGGAATGCGTAGAAAGAACTGGGTATAGGGAGTGAAGCGGCAGGCTGAGACCCTTTGCTTAAGGACTGGTAGACAGAAAGCCAATGGAGACAACACCCTTACTTGGTCGGGCAAAGAGAAGAAAGCTAGTAAGCTGACTCAGCAACTCCATGATCCGATGTTTTTCTAAATACTGCTTGGCCTGAAGCTCCCGGTCAAGCACAGGGTCCATGTTTCCTAGCTGAGCCGTTGCTAGGCGACCAGGCAGCCTCCAGGCGGCCCGATTCCGCCTCGTTCGTGCTCAGTCACGTGACACACCTCACCTTCTTCCCAAGCCCCACCCCTCCGCCTCTTCCTCCTCCCTCCCAGGTACCGGGACAACCTCATCCAGCGGCTTCCTTGGGCAGGCAGTCTGTGAGGGTGCGGGTGCCCACCCTTTTATCGACTGAGGCCGAGCTTGTTTGGTCCGGGTTCCTGTTTCCTGTACTTGTTTGTCCCAGGATGAGGCTTTAAGTGATAGGAACCCAGGACTTACCAACAAAAAAAGAATATTGGCCGTTCTAAGAGTCCTGAATAGCATTTTCTGGGTGAGTGGACTGCAGGGATGGATGTCTGGCAGGAGGTCTCAGCAGACAGATACCGAGCTTGGGTGTTTTCTGCTGAACTACACCAGGGTTGCCCAAACGTTTTCCACTTTCAGCTCTTTTCAACACTTTTCCTGTGCAACCCTGTATAAAATAGATAGATAAATCTAGCATGCTGTCCGAAAGAAATTAATTTTAAAATAGTTCTTTGAGGTCAGGTGCACGTCTGTTTGTAATACCAGCACTTGAGGGTGGAAGAGTAAAGGTTGTGTCATCCTTGGCTACGAAGAGAGGTCAAGACCAGCCTGGGATACATGGCCCTGCCTCAGAAAACCGTAACAAACTAAATCAAAGCAAAACGTTTTGCTGGTCATTGAAAATAAAAAGCAAATTTGTGTCCCAATGTACATGTGGGTGCTTGCTTATTTTAAGGAATTAAATGCCAGCGGAATACTTGATACTGGAAAGCACAGAGCATCTTCGGCGGTTTTCAAAGTCGGCTGGTATTTTGATTTTATAATTGTCAAAGCCGAGAATGCTATATCACGGAAATACGTAGTACAAATTGGCTGATGTGTGTTTAGGGCCGTTCCAGTAATTCTTGGAAATTCTCTTTACCCCAAGTCAAAAATATACTTAATGATTTTACTTTATTTTTTTATGACATTCAAGGCAGCAAAACAAACATCTGCAACTAGGTCACAGCTCAATGGCAGAGACTTGACTAGAATGTCAAGACCGTAGGTTAGATCTGCCGCTTTGCAACAACAACACCCCCAAAATCTAAACAAACGAAGCCAAAAGATGCTATTTAAAAGGGCTGTCAGCGTGGATAAGTCTCCGAGCATCCCTCGGAGTGTGAGGGAGACTCTAGATTTAACCCCAGCACCCCAAACAAAACATTAGCTCATAACTTACAGCAGGATATAAAGATGAGTACCTGTAACCCCAGCACCAGGACGGAGGACAGAGGCAGCCCGGTAAAATAAATGAATGAACAAACTAATCCTTTGAATACAATCTAACACGCAAAATTCATGCACGCTGATGAACGACAGTAGGAAAATATTAAAAGGCTTTGTTCTCTGTAATTAAGCCATTATATGTCTATACAAGAGTAAAATTCTGCATAGACAGTAAAAACACTGCAATTCATTACATGCCATAGGCTCGGAGCCCGGCTTAGGCAGTGTCTGCTGGCACCTTGTGGTATGACGCATGGGAAGTTCGGATCTGTCTCTTGTGTGTTCAGAACCAAGGCTGCAGGGAAGTTGGGTGACTCACGCTGCCAGAAACACTGTGCATTCATTATGCTTTTGATTTTGAAGTTTTTGGCTCTCGCAGGCTTAGAAACTCTAATGTTGCCAAATGTTTTGAGACCTATACCTGCGATTATGTAATCTGGGCTGTGTGTGTGTGTGTGTGTGTGTCTGTGTGTGTGTGTGTGTGTGTGTGTTCTGTGTTGGCTTTCCCTCCCTTGTTCACAGACTCCTGGTAAGCCCCAGCCTCCTAGACTACTCTAGCACTGGTCCTGATCCCTGAGGCATGCAAGTGGCCAGCCCTCCACACACCTCCACCCATCGCACCCACCCCAGCCTGAGGATCGCCAACAACCACCCCACCCGACAAGACTTCCCAGTTGGCTCTAACAGCAGTTAGGGGGAGCAGGAGAGTCTCTGCACTCAGGGCAAAAAAGAATCCCACCAATCCCTGAGTTCGTTTCATATAATAATCCTTCTAATCTCAGGCCACCCTGAACCCACACGCACCCCAGAAACTCTACAGTGTTCTGTTTAGTTCTCTGCTGCTTCTTGCCCAAGCAGAGGCCGCCACCCTCCCAGGGTTTTCCCTCCCAATAAGTCTGTGTGAAGTATGTCGTACAGTGTGATTTTGCAGTATTCCTTGGCCTCCCCTCAGAGCTGTGACAACACTTGCCAATGGCTCTCCTGGTGCTTGCCCTGTCCCTCACCTCCAGACTTACCTCCTGGCTCACTGGATGCTCAGCACCCAATCCACCAGTGGCAATTAGGTAAGTGTCTCCTTCCGTCAGTGTAAATGCTTCCCTGAGTCCAAGGAAGTGACTTCTGAGTGTCAGCATCCCTCTGGATGGAGGTATCCACAACCACAGTCTTTAAGGCTACCTGGTGGCCTCTTCTTCTGACTCCTCCTCTCCATCCTTGGAGCTGACGTCTTGCAGTTTCCTTGGGGCTATTGTGCCCTTCCTGCTGTCTTCTCCCATCTTCCTTTCAGGATTCCCTGTAATCTCACAGCTCCTCTAGACCCTCTTGGCTTTTGCAACCCCATCCCCCACCCCTTTCCTCTGAAACACACACACACACACACACACACACACACACACACACACACAGAGAGAGAGAGAGAGAGAGAGAGAGAGAGAGAGAGAGAGAGATTTCATCCTCATCTTCTGGCTTCTACAAAAGCCTTGGTATCAGTTTCTCCCCAAACCCCTGTAGAGTGTGGTCCTGACCCACTGAATGACTTAGTCCTCCCTGAGGTCTTTTAGTCCGCCCTGAGTCCTGGAAACACCAGTGACTACAGGATCTCCCCACTCTCATGGATCATCGACTGACTCAATCCACAAGGGCAGTAGGAGCAGAGACAGGCATGGAACAGGGGTGGAGAAGCCCTGTGAATACGCACAGTGAATGACCACACCGGGACTGCTTGTCAGTAGACAGATCAGCTAAGAGTGAGTGAAGGCTTATAAGGTTTCGGGAGACCGAGGGTAGGCAGATGTAGGATGGGCAAAGGTCATTGCCATCAGGCTTAGGGTACCTGGCATACCTCACTAGCATGGGGAAGCATTTTAGGAATCTCAGGTGCTGATTGAACAGATTTTATCAGGACAGGAAATCGATAAACTATGAACTGAGGCTACGTGACGTTTCTCAGGTAGAGGAGAGTGTGGAGGCTTAGAATTCCCAGGACAAGGTCAGAGAAGGTTAACAAAGGTAGTCCCTCATTACATGGCGAGCCCCATAAGGCTATGCAGTCGACAGTAGATTTCTACCTTAATTAGCAGTTTTCCCACAAGGCTGTAGGTGACATTTTCCTTCCCTTCTCTCGTCCATGGGAACCGTGTCTTTCATACCCTCATTCCCCTTGGGATGCCTCTTAGAAGACTTCCAGCCTCTTCACCCGGCACCTGCCACACATTTATCCACTTTTGTAATTGAATTTGGCCTCAGCACCGCTTAGATTATCAGGTCAAAAGGCTGCCTAGTGACTGGATCCCCATATTATTTGGGAATTTTTCTGAAGTGGAAAGAGATTCCTCATTCCTTATTTCTCCTTTCTCCACTCCAAACCCTGTTCTGGTCTCCCCATCCCACCTTGCCCCCATATGTGTAAATGTCCATCTTTTAAGTTAATATTGATGGATCAGTAAGTTTGTTGCAAAGTGAGAGACAACAAGGTCTGACATAGCAGGAGGGGGAAGAAGCAAAGGAGTAGGCCAGGTGTAGTTCGTACACATACCCACGTACACATACCCACGTGCAGTCCTCGCTGGCTGACGTGTCTCTCAGCTCCCTCCTGCAGCACCCTCTGTCTATAACCTGGGCTTAAAATTTTCCTATTTCTAAGCCTTCTTTTTTCCCAGTTCACTGGATTCAGTTTTGTGAGGACTTGGGCTTCTTTCAGCCTTGAGTGGCATTAAACTGTTGCCTTGTGCTCTCCCCCTTTAATTGAAAGCTAGCTCTGGAGTTGGGATATGGCTCTCCTTCCTCTAGACCCAAGCATGTTGGCTTAAAGGTTTCCTCTAAAATATGATATGGCTTGCCCCTGACTATGTGGCATAGAAAGGAGAGCGAAACAGAATAAAAGGACAGACTATTCCCAATGGGGACTATTGTGACTCATCTCCAACTCTTTGTTTTGAATTTAACTCTCTAAAACTCTTGCCTCAAAAATCTTACCTCAAAATCTGCCAGAGTGTTGTGCAAACTTTCTTTACCTCAAGATTTGCAAGCACTGGTATGATTGAAACCCAGTAAATCTGTTTACTTAAAACTCACAACACCAGGGTTGACAGTTTAACGTTTATATTTAGGTTATCTTTAGGGAAACACGCAGCTGGCTGCCATCCGAGTTGCTGTCTCCCCATCTGGATAGAGGCCGTCATGTGGCTAACAACCATCTTTGCTAGGGTTGGACAGGATGGACTTTACCACATGACCTCACTCCCACTTGATTAAAAGTGACCACAAGGCATAAGCCAACCAAGGAAAAACAAAGCCAAACAAGACAATTCCTCTCCCATTTCCAACATGCTTACGAGCCTCCCCTTGTTGGCCTTGGTCCACAGTCTCTTCTCTCCCTCTCTGGCCTCTTTAGTCTCTCCTTCTTCCTTCTCAGTGATAGGCTAGCAAGACTAACTCTCTTGGTGCCCACTTTAGCCCACTGGCAGCCCTCAGTCCTCTTGCTACTCACTCCTGCTCTACTCTGGAGCCTCCTTTGCCTCCCCCCGTCAGGGCCTAAACCTGCCACAGTTCTTCCCTTGCAGAAGGTTGCTAGGATGGTTTGGTCAGAGTACATCTTCTCATTAAATGAACTCTCTCAATCAAAAAGGAGATTGGGGTTCTACACTGCAAATTCTTCCACCTATCTTTATTAAGGAATTATGGTATATCATCAATCCTTACAATATCTTCTTCTATGATGTTTAAATGTAATAGTCTACACTTATCTTTAAGAGTATTCCCCTTGCTTCTTCCTGGTGGTACCAACCTGTCTGTTCCCTTGCAGGGAACGGACCTCCTAGCCGAAGTGAGGGCCTCTATTTTCTTTTGTTTTTTCCATCCCCTAGTCTCCAGGCTTGTCAGATACTCTCCCCCTCCTCCTCCTTCAAACTACTCAATTTCATACACCTTCTCCCTTACCAACCTTCTAGGTGGATCTCTTGTATGGAACACTCCAGAATTCCTCGATAGCCAAACATTACTCTCCCATCATTCAATTACAAAACCCCACCAAATATAGTACCCAGGTTCAGTACCTACTCCCCCCGCTCTCTCTCTCTCTCTCTCTCTCTCTCTCTCTCTCTCTCTCTCTCACTCTCACACACACACACACACACACACACACACAGCTTCAGGGGACTTCAGCTTCTGACTTCTTAAGAAAGAACCTTCAGTACCCTACCTCTTTCCCCTTTAGTACCCTCATACTCACAGTTTTAAACACCCAGTGGAACCTACTGCTTGGCTCAGGACCTCTGACTTATCAGCTCAGCTGTGGTTCCCCTTCACCCTGTGGTACCCACCCCTACACTGTCCTCTCTACCATTCTCTCGGAGACCTCCCGTTTCTCTGTCCTAGACCTCAAAGATCCCTTCCTTTGCATTCCTCCAGACGCCCACTCTCAAAATATCTTTGTCTTACTTGGATGAACTCAGACCCTCAACTTTCCACCCAGCTCACTTAGATAGTCCTACCCCAGGGTTTCTGACACAGCGCACATCTGTTTAGCCAGGCTCTGACCTCTGACTTGCTCTTTTTCTCTTCCTAAATCCAAGTTTACATAATGTATGGACAATCATCTCCTTTGTAGTCTGTCCCTGCAAATTAGCCAGACAGACACCTCTACCTTATTAAGCCTTCTCTCTGGTTGGGGATGTAGGGTCACACCCTCTAAGGTCCATCTGTCACCCCTCAGGATACTTATCTGGAATTAGCTATTACTCTAACTCACAAGGCCATCATCCTACATAGAAAACAGTTCAGTCACCCACAGTCCCTACCTCTAAGGATTAAATTCTATTCTTCCTAAAGATGACTTCTTCTCAACTGCCCCCTAGATAAGGTGGTCCTAAGACCCCTCACATGAACCCCTTCTTGTACCTATTACCAAGCCACGTTGTAAGATTCAACAGACTCTCCTACCTACCTCTTCCAGACTTAACTCACTCCTTTCTCTATGTTACTGAAAAGGATAGATAAAACTCTCAGTGTCCCGGGTCACCAACTTGGACCTTCCTTTGTGTCCATTTCATTCTTATTGAAAAAATTAGACCATACTAGCCAAGGACAGGTCCCTTGTTTACATGCTCTGGCTACAGCTGAACTCCTTATGAATCAAAGATGATAACTTTCAGGTCACTCATTACCATCTTTTCTCCTTACTACCTGTCACACCTTCTAACATACAAAGGTCTTCAAACACTACACCCTATCTGAGTGCTCTCTCCTCAGGTAGCACTTGTAGAGGACACCACACTTACCTTTCAGCCATTCCTACCTCTTAACATTTCAAATCCCCTCTCCCATTAGTCCTGAAATACTCCTGATCTCACACTTACACTGAGATCCTAAGAGTTATTACCTCGTCCTATACATACACGAGGGTGCACTACCCCAGGCCACCTATACTTGGTACACAGATGGCAGCTCCTTCCTACAGGAAGGAGTATGAAAGTTTCAGACACCATGGTGATTAAAGCACAGACCCTTCCAGCCAAAACCAAACCAGCAGACGAGGTAACAGCTCTGACTCGTGCCTTCCAACTCACAAAGGGACAATCCCTAAACCTTTATACAGACTCCAACATTCTTCACATTCTCTTGTCACGTGTAGCTGTTTGGAAGAAGCATGGGCTACTGACAACAAAAGAAAGGTCCATAACCAGCTCAGACCAAATCGTGGCCCTGCTAGAGGCCTCTCTTTCCCACAGCCATAGTGTGATCCTCTGCAGATCACACCAAGCAAGCCATTTTGTTATCTCCCAAGGGAAATAAACAGACCGATGAAGCAGCTAGGGCTACGGCTCTTGGAGGCCTGGGTCCCTCTCACATGCCAGGAGGCATTCTCCTTTTGCAACCCACATTCTCATTACCATCCCCAAATATTGGAAGAATTTTATCCTGCCTGCAGCAGATCTTTTACTCCAGTGACCAGGCTTTGTCTCACCCCATTAACACCTCCTTACAGCCTACCTCTGAGAAACTATCCTTTCTAAACAACCAATTGCTCTAAGTCAAACATTACTACCACCCCTCATCTCTCTCTCTCTCTCCCGTATCACAGACTGCTGTAACTCCCCAGGAACACAACTCTTGATGGGCACACTGGATCCCTCAGACTACAATGACACCTCCCCGATTAGTCTGACTACCCAGCCCCTATGCCAGACATTCGCAAGGCCTGGATTCCCTGTGGCACTCAAGTTTATCACTGTCTACCTACAGGGTGATCTGGGACTTGTGCCCTGATGTTCTTTTTTTCTGAGACCAGGGGTGGTCCCCGGGGGACAACCCTTGATGATTCTCATTCACAGGGCGTATAGCAGCATGGGCATGCATCACCTGGTAACCTCCCTGACTGCAGAAGGTGGCTGGTTTTGTAATCTTGGGACTGAGAGAGAGACAAGCAGATCCCTGGGTCTCATGAGCCAGCCAGCCTAGCTCCCTCGATGATTTCATGCCCCTGAGCGATCTCTCAAAACCCAAGAAGAAACAGGCTGGAAAGTCAGCTCAGCAGTTAGGTGAGCTCAGTGCTCTTGCGAAGAAACTGACTTTGGTTCTGGCACCCACGCTGAGTGGATTATAACCGGCTGTAACTCCAATCGCTCCCTCTCTTTACTGCTGTGTAGGACCCCATCATGCTTCCGAAGGCCGTTTTATGTTGCAATGCACATGAACTTGCGGACACACACATACACATAAGTAAAAAATGAAAATAAATCTTAAAAAATATTCAGAAAGATAAGAAACAGTCCTTAATGGAGGAGGAAACGACTGTGTGGGTTCCCAGACATTTGGTGTTTCACCTCACCATTACAACTTTGGACATTTGCCTTCTTGTAAACACCATTAATTCACTGTCTTGGAGTTACTTGGCTCTCAAGTAAATACTTCTGCTCTTTGTCATCTGGAACCTAGATTATTGCACCATGGGCCTGCTGACCTCTTCCCCAGTTGTTATTTTTTGTTCCAGCAAATCTCCGTGACTTTCTCCACAGTGATCAACACTGTCAGCCTAGAGAGAGGACTCTGCTCTGAGCCCTGTGTCTGGCTTGTCAAGCCTGCCGGGAAATCATACTCAAAGGAAGTGTCCAGATGCCACCTAGTGGACAGAGCTATCACTGCTGCCACTTCCCCAGGCCAAAGCTCAGAGAGCCTCTTGGATTGTCTTCCAGACCTCCCTCTGCTCCATTCCTAATCCAGTTAGTGCTTTGAGAGAGAGAGAGAGAGAGAGAGAGAGAGAGAGAGAGAGAGAGAGAGAGAGAGAGAGAGAGAGAGAGAGAGAGAGAGAGAGAATGCACACAGGGCTGCCACTGTGTACTGCTGATACTGGCTAAGTATTGATTATTGAGTGTTGATTAGGAATGTAATCCTAGGACTTGGGAGAAAGAAACCAGAGTGTCGCCAGCCTAGACCAGTGACTGGGATTCGAGAACAAAACAAGGCACTGATCTTAGAGCCTATAAAGAGCGTGTGAAGCAAGGCTCTTGAGATGAAGCCTGAGTACTTGGGCTGTGTTGTTGCTGCTGTTTTAAGAGCTTTACTGAGTGATAACTAACAATCGATGTGCTACACATTTTTAAAAGTGTAAAAACCTTTGGGAGATTTAAACGTATGTGAATCAGTGGTGAAATCAGCACAGCACAAGAGTGAACATGCCAGTCTCTGCTCCCGCCCATCCCACGGCAACCCCTGACCTACTTGCTACCCGCACTTGGAGAACGGCTTCCATTTGGTAAGACTTCATGTAAACGGAGCCATGTAGTGTGTGGGTGGCTGGTTCTTTCCACTCAGCATGTTCCCATGTGCTTGAGATTCGTCACGTGTCTCATAGGCTTGTTCTCTTTATTGCTGAGCAGGACTTCATCGTGTGGATACACCAGGATTTCATTCATCTGTTGATGGGCATTTGAGTTTTCTCCCTTCGGGGGTTGTTACAAATAAAGTTTCTACGAATGTTCACTTCAAGAGTTTTCTTAATATCTGAGGAGTAAATACTTAGGAATAGGACAAGAGGTACCTTGGGACATGTGATGAGATCCCCATCTCCAAAGACAAAGGGAGCTGGAGAGATGGCCCAGCAGCTAAGAATGTTTACTGTTCTCGCTGAGGATCCAAGTTTGATTCCCAACACCCACATCAAGTGGCTTATGACTCCAGCTCCCGGGGGGAGCTGATATGTCTGGACGCCTCAGGCCTAAAGTCACTTGTACACATCACACACACACACACACACACACATACACACTAAATTTTTAAAAACACAGAGAGAAGAACGACATGGAGGAATGGAGAGGAGAGAGAGAGAGAGAGAGAGAGAGAGAGAGAGAGAGAGAGAGAGAGAGAGAGAGAGAGAGAGAACACAAGAGACAAGGAAAACCAAACTCCTTTCCAAAAAGAAGGTACCAATCTATAAGGCAGAGGATCAGGGCGTGTGGTTGGTTATCCTTGGCTACCTGGTGATTTCGAGGCTAACCTGGTTTACATGAGACCATATCTCAAAAATAGGATAGAATACTAAAACAAAAAAAAATTGCATACTTAATCTGAAGGTATTAAATGCTTTCACGTGTCTAAAGTGGATAGCCAGGACAGACTTGCACAGTGTTAAGCTGCATGTGGGTGAAATTAAAGGCAAGGACATGTGTGTTAGAAGTCCACAAGAACCTGGGAATGGCTCCTGCTTCATGTGCAGCTACAGTGAGTCCCCACCCATAACACACCGAGTCATCTGGGGAGACTTCTCTAAACTTACCTGTCCTTTCCCCGCCAGAAGTCTGGCAATATTGCCTTGGGGTCAAGCATCCAGAGCTGTCCTGGGCAGCTTAGTTTATTATTTCCTAGATGACTCTGGAGCTGGGTGACCCAACTTTCTGATTCTTTTAAGATTCCCCTAGGTGCTAAACTGCAGAAAAGCCCAGGTAAACTGGAGCATTCTCCATTCTATTTGTGCTGTGGCGTCAGGCAGACTCATCAGTCTGACTGACTGGCAACTTAAGAGCTACGTCTCAGCGTGACTGCTGTGAGTGTGGAGGGAGGGGTCATATGACAAGGAAAGTGGGGACACAGAATCGGTCAGAATGGACAGTGGAGTCCCTTAGGGTTTTTGTTTTTGTTGTTGTTGTTTGTTTGTTTGTTTGTTTGTTTCAATCAGGAACAAATTAAGGGATGCCTCAGCTTGGAGTTATGGTTATTAAAAGTAGAGTTTGGTTATTAAAGCTGTATGCATGACCTCTGTATGCATGCCCCAAGGTTATTTTGTCAGGAAAAACACAGGGTTTGGTTATTAAGAAGTAGGTGGGGGCTGGGGAGATGGCTCGGCAATCGAGAATGCTGGTTACCCTTACAGGGGAGCTGAGTTTGGTTCCCAGGACCGTGGTGGCTCACAGCTTTTTCAATTCCAGTTCCAGGAGATCCAGCATCCTCTTCTGGCCTGGCACACACGGAGTGTATTTGCATGCAGGACAAACACTCATATATACAAAACAAAAATAAATCCATTTTTTAAATGAATAAAAGGGTCTTTGGGATGTATCTCAGTGGTAGAGCATTTTCCTAGGCACCTAGGCACTTCTGGAAAAGAGAAAAAGAAAAAAGACTCATGGCCATGCATCCTCTTACCCTCCTCTCTCTGCCTCCTGAGTTCTGGGGTTGTGGGTGTGTGACACCAAATCTGACACATTATCAATAAGTACTAGTTTGCCCACAATCACCAGCAGCAACACTGTTGTCCCAAGGGAATCCCTGTCTTTTACCCATTTCTTGATTCCAAAGTACAGATGTGTTGTGGTGTGGTGTGGTGTGGTGTGGTGTGTGGTGTGTGTGTGTGTGTGGTGTGTGTGTGGTGTGGTGTGTGGTGTGGTGTGGGGTGTGATGTGTGGTGTGGTGTGGGTATGGTATGGTGTGTGGGTGTGGTGATGTGTGGTGTGGGTGTGGTGTGGTGTGTGGTGTGGTGTGTGGTGTGGTGTGTGGTGTGTGGTGTGGGGTGTGTGGTGTGGTGGTGTGGTGTGGTGTGTGTGGTGTGTGTGGTGGTGTGTGTGTGTGTGGTGTGGTGTGTGTGGTGTGGTGTGTGTGGTGTGGTGTGTGGTGTGGTGTGTGGTGTGGGTGTGTGGGTGTGGTGTGTGGTGTGGGGGTGTGGTGTGGTGTGTGGTGTGGTGTGTGGTGTGGGTGTGTGGTGTGGTGTGTGTGTGGTGTGTGGTGTGTGGTGTATGTGTGTGTGTGTGTGTGTGTGGTGTGGTGTGTGGTGTGTGGTGTGGTGTGGTGTGTGGTGTGGTGTGTGGTGTGTGGGTGGTGGGTGTGTGGTGTGGTGGTGTGTGTGTGGTGTGGGGTGTGGTGTGGTGTGGTGTGGTGTGGTGTGGTGTGGTGTGGTGTGGTGTGGTGTGGGTGTGGTGTGGTGTGTGGTGTGGTGTGGTGTGGTGTGTGGTGTGGTGTGGTGTGTGGTGTGGTGTGTGGTGTGGGTGTGGGTGGTGTGGTGTGTGTGGTGGTGTGGTGTGGGTGTGGTGGTGTGGTGGTGTGGTGTGGTGTGGTGTGGTGTGGTGTGGTGTGGTGTGGTGTGGTGTGGCTCCTGCTCTGGGGGCAGCTGGAAGTCTTTAGCCTCCTGGAAGATGGCAGATGGCACACCAGAAGGGAGAGCTTTCTCATGGCTGGGACAGTGGACAGATGGCATACAATCTTGTTCCCCTTGCTAAGACTGAGAATCATTGCCTACGAAACTAATAAGGCATTGGCATTAGACTTCTGCTGCATCAGGGAGCTGGGAACTTTTGAGGGTTACTTTGGAACCCAGTCTCCCAGATATTACCTTTCTGTGGGAGACCAGGTTAGGCTGCAGTGAAACTTTGAGAGCTGAGCCCAGGATGATATTATTACTTTTGCAAGAGAGATTGAGGGGGGGAGGAGGGAAGGGAGGGGGAGGGAGGAGGGAGGGAGGAGGAGGGAGGGAGGGAGGGAGGAGGAGGAGGAAGGGGAGAGAGAGAAGAGTTTCACAGAGGCCAGGTGGGTCTCCAATTCATCAAGTAAGCCCAGGTATAGTCTGGATTGCCTTGAACTCATGATCTCCCTGCCTCATCTTCTACAACGCCTAGCCAGTGGATAAGAGACACCAACCTGACTCCATGATGAAGGGCCCCTTTCTCTTCCAGTGCCCCCTTAATTGTCTCTGTCTTCCCTGTCCCATGTGTGTTGCTTTGGCCAGGGGAGGCAGTGGGCTGCAGCTGACTGACAGCCTTGGAGAGATCTCCTCCCAGCTGTGTTAGGTGAGGTAACCCTGCCTCTTGATGTTGGTTCTGTGAGCACAGTGAAAAGAGCAAACGTGTTTCTTCTTGCTCCCAATGCCTATGGGTCCACATTTATTTACACACCATTAACTCTTTTAGTTTTTAGTTCAGATGTTTATTGGTCACCAGCTGTGTAACTCACATTATTTAGCAACCAAGCAGCACTGAACAGGATGGCCCAGGTCTTGCCTTTTGAGAATCTTAAAGACAAATTTGGAGTTCAATTTACGATGGGATAATGCAGGGGTTTATTGGGGAGGGGTTGTTTTGTTTTGCTTTGTTTGTTTTAGGTGGAAAAGCCTCAGAATGTCAATGGAACACATAATAATCCTACCAACTTCACAGTCTTCACAATGCCCTTGGAAAGCTCTCCAAGGAAGAGCACATTTAAAGCAATTGGACACATTCTGTGTGCATGTGCGTGTGTGTGTGTGTGTGTGTGTGTGTGTGTGTGTGTGTCTGTGTGTGTCTGTGTGTGTCTGTGTGTGTCTGTGTGCATGTGTGTGTGTGCTTATGTGACTACAATTATTAATGCAAAAAACATATGGAGGTTATCCACCTTTTAAATTTATTTATTTAATGTATGTGAGTACACTGTAGCTGTCTTCAGACACACCGGAAGAGGGCATCAGATCTCATTACAGATGGTTGTGAGCCAACATGTGGTTGCTGGGATTTGAACTCAGGACCTCTGGAAGAGCGGTCAGTGCTCTTAACCACTGAGCCATCTCTCCATCCCGGTTATCCACCTTTTAAATTACTATTACATTTATTTGTATGCATGTGTGCGTGTGTGCCTGTGCATGCCACAGCACACAAGAGGAGGTCAGAGGACAGCTTCCACTGTTAGGTCCCGGGTACTGAACTTGGGTCATTGGATTTGGTGGCACATGCCTTTATCTGATGCATCATCTAACCAGGCCTCTTTAGTTTCTTTCTTTCTTTTCTTTTATCTTCTTTGGGAATGGTGTTAATCAAACCAAGGATATCCTACAGAGACATTCTACCACTGAGCCTTATCCAGTCCTTCAAAGCCAAGTCAGGCGTTGTATCCTGGGAATCAGAAAGGTAAGATCAGTTAGTGCCCTACCCTCCTCTCTACTGGAGAGGGGACCCATGTCCTTGTATCTGCCACAAAGAGTATCTATTATGGAACTGTACAACCAGCTCTAATGCCTGGATATGTCATTAGGATGCAGGCAGATGGATATTATGCCTATCTAAATCAATAAATAGAAATCAGTACATGCTAATCATAACAAACTATTAGTTATTTATTTACTTACTTACTTACTTACTTATTTGGGAATTTAAAGACAGGGTCTCCAAGGAGGTCAGGCTTGCATCACACTATGCAACCAAGGGGACCTTGAACTCCTGATCAGCTTGCTTCTGCTTCCTAAGTGCTGGGATTCCGGATGTGCATCCGGCACAGGACGACAAACGATTTTCTACTGAAGAGAGACAGTCCCGTGTTGCCCCACCCTTTACCTCCAACCCAAGTTAACTCGCTCTGCTGGGTCTGTATTAAATCTCTCAGGGTCCCATATCATTTTTCCAAAGACTAACCTGAAGTGGAAATTTCTGGTTTAAGCCAACACTGACTCTCTAGTGTGCCAAGGGCCCTGGGCAGGGAGAACAGGTGGCTCCTTGCTTAGCAGCTTATGGGAGATGAATTGAAGTGTGTGCGAGGTGTGTGTGCGTGTGTGTATGTGTGTGTGTGTGTGTGCATGTGTGTGTGCAAGGTATGTGTGTGTCTGTGTGTGTCTGCGTGTGTGTGTGTGCATACATGTGTGTGTGCGTGTGTGTGTGCATGTGTGTGTGCAAGGTATGTGTGTGTCTGTGTGTGTGTGTGTGTGTGTGTGCGCGCGTGTGTGTGTTGGGGGGAGGCTGTCAGGTCTAACCATCTCATAGATGACCTTCAACCCTCTGTTCAATTTTCAAAGCGCGTGTTTCCCCCCCTCCTTTGTTGCACCTACCGACTCAGGCAGACTACAGGGGCAGGGGAGGAAGCATCTGGCCAGAAGAGTCTGCTCTAACCACACTACAGCTTTCTTCTTTCTGTTATGACGGTTATCACCCAAAGCTGCTGTCTACTTGTGTGTGTGTGTGTGTGTGTGTGTGTGTGTGTGTGTGTGTGTGTGTGTGTAAAATTTTAAGTTTAAGAGTGCCCAGGCAAATGAAGATACCTTAAGTCTATAACATGAGAAATATTTCACAAATGAATTGATCCATTTAACGAGCACTCAGGTCAAGCTGCAGAGCATCTTCCAGCTCTGCAGACATCTCCCGGTGCGCCCCCAAAGGTAACAGCTATTATATAAATCGGTGTGTTTGTATTCATAGCCTTCATTCACCAGGGTTACTTTGAATGCCAATCCATTAATTAAAATGTTAAACGATGCTGGGCTCAGCGTGGGCCTGGCAGGAACATCCTCTAAGTGCTTGAAGGTGAACTGGGGCTGGAGGGCACCTCTGTGTGTACATCCTACAACAGGCAGTCCTCTATTCAAAGTCATATCCCTGCGCTGTAAGAAACTGGTCTCAGAGCATCAAGTTGGACAGAGCCAAAAGCCTTGTAAAATTGGAAAAACACGTATCTTTCTGCTAGAAAAGCCTTAGGGCTGGGCCTGGAGATGCAGCTCAGATGCAGAATGCTTACCTAGCATGCACAAGTCCCTGAGTTCCGTTCCCAGCACCACAAATAAATGACAACCAAGTCCTCATTGCTTTCTTTCCCATGAGGCTCTGCTTTGTCCTAGTTCAAAGGCAACTCACAAGAATTGTTACCCATTCCCCCATTCCCAGAGCTACATCTGGATTATTCAGGAACCTAGAAGATATCGGGGTGTGTGTGTGTGTGTGTGTGTGTGTGTGTGTGTGTGTGTGTGTATGGATTTGGTGATAAGACTGCTGGGAAACCAGCCAGGGAAGTGGGCTGAGAGAAAGTGAATTCGTATTCAAACTGTCTGAGCTCCTGTGACAGCAGCCTCCACAGTTCTTGCTGGGGTTGCAGAGGAAGCAAGCGCTTTTGTGATGATAGTGTTTGACTAAAAATGCACGAAAATATTTGAAGGCACAGGGGAAACCCAGAAAGTCCCATAATTGTTTTAAATTAAGAATGCCTTCCCAGTGTTCATGACCTCGGCTCAGGTTTGCTTTTTGAATTGTCTCGGTAACCTCCACACCTCCAAGCTGCTGGCAAATGTCCCACAGTGGTTTTTGCCAAGATTCAAACTTGTCTGGGACTGATTCGGTGTCAGGCTATTCATTTCTTTTACATCTTCTCATTAACTTTTCTGGTCGAGTGGATCATATCTTGAAAATAAACATGAAAGTCTATCCCTGAGCACTGAGTTCAGAAATATAGACCATAGCAAGCCCACTGCTGCTCTGGACTAACCCTAACTAGAGCAGAATGCCAGAGATAATCCATTAGGCAAGCAGCTATTGCCCCAGTGGTTCAGAATGTCAGAAAGGAGAAAAGAATTTTAGCAAAACAAATCACAAAAATCCCTAGTAAGCCAACCAGGTGATGCATCAAATTTTAAGACACCTGTAGGAACAGAACAGATTAGGGAAAAGTATGTAGGGAGGACCATGTATGTAGAGAGTATTTCTCCAGGAAATGCAATGTGGAGAACACTGAACTGAGGAGGAAATACTGAGGTTGCTGGCAGCCAGCTGTGGGCTCACGGTTCCTCACTTAACTCATGTGCCTTGGTTTCCTCTTCTGCTCAGCGGGACCATTCAGAATCAACCATTAGCTGGGTTTGTAAGATGAGGTAACCTGATGGCCTGAATTTGATCCCCAGAATTCACATGGTTCGAAAAAAACTAACTTCCACAAGTTATCCTCTGCTCTATTAACAAACAAATGCGAAGTATATACTTCTGGAGTGTTTGCCTAGCATGCACAAAGTCCTGGATTCAATTTCCAGCACTGCATAAATCTGGTTGTGTCAGTGCACACCTGGTTGTGATGGTGCACACCCGTTTGTGGTGGTACACACCTGTTTGTGGTAGTGCACACCTGTTTGTGGTGGTACACACCTGGTTGTGCTGGTACACACCTGTTTGTGCTGGTGCACACCTGGTTGTGGTGGTGCACACCTGGTTGTGGTAGTGCACACCTGTTTGTGCTGGTACACACCTGTTTGTGATGGTGCACACCTGGTTATGGTTGTGCACACCTGTTTGTGGTGGTGCACACCTGGTTGTGGTAGTGCACATCTGGTTGTGGTGGTGCACATCTGGTTGTAGCAGTGCATATCATTAATCCTAGCACTGACTCTAGCTACACAGAGAGTCCCAGACCAGCCTGGTGCACAAGGGATCCTATCTTACAAATAAAATAAAAAAGAACCAATAGGCTAACACGGTTTCAGATGGGAAGACCAAGATGTATAGGACTGCTTAGGAGCAAGGGAGAAGTCACTGTGCTAGTACAGTCATGAGTGGTCCTCCTCAGAGCTCTGGTGGGCCGAGGGAGCTGCAGACGCCAAAGCGCCTTCGTGATGTTTTATGACTGCGGTGAACCCAGCTGTTTCGTTGTGCTACCCACTGTGGTGACAGTGCAACTTATCTAAAACAACTCGGGGAGAAAAAGTTGACTTCAGCTTACAGTTGAAATTCATCACCAAGGAGGCCAGGGCAGGAACTCAAGCAGGAGCCTGGAGGAAGTGAAGCAGGATTAGAAGGTGGGACATCCGGCAGAGAGCGAAGGGGGGGGGGAGGGGGGGGGGAGGGAGAGAGAAGGAGGAAGGAGAGAGAGAGAGAGAGAGAGAGAGAGAGAGAGAGAGAGAGAGAGAGAGAGAGAGAGAGACGCTAGAAACGCTGGGAAAGAGTCGGGCATAAGGGACTGCCATTCTGACTCGGAAGTGTGAAACTGGGGAGAGGTAACCGCCATGTGGCAGACATAGAAGAGTTTACATGCTACTCGGGGAACAAGCCCAACTTATGGCCTAGGCATTTATTCATAAATAATAGCTTCTGAGTCATTATTCCGGGACTGGGCACGAGTGGAAAAGCACTCAGTTGCAACAGGCCGTGGAAGAGTGCTATTCACTGGCTTGCTTCTCTTGGCTTGCACAATTTGGCTTTTATTTTCACCACAGGAACATGTACCCAGTAGTGGTACCACTTACAGTGGGCTAGGTTTTTCTGCCTCAGTCATCAGCCAAGAAAATGCCTCACAGAACAGCACCTCTAGGCCAGTCTGATAAAGACATCATCCCAGTTACAGTTCCTCTTCCCAGATCACTCTAGCTTGTTAGGTTGACAAACATCACCAATCTATGTTGGCTCATATGATTACTCAACCCCCTTACAAGGCTATCTTCTCCTATCAGGGTCTTTTGCAAATGTGCTTCCAAACACTGTTGTCAATCCAGTCTCTTTAGCAACGATATCATTCTTCTTTCTCACACTTCACTCAGGCTCCCACACATGTCCCACTTGTCTGTCTGAAAACAGGGACAGCATCAGACAGGAATTCTGTCTTTCCATGCTAAGCTTTCTTCCCTGTCACTGCCAGAGAATTATACCTTTTCTGGCCAAGGCCAGTAACTACTCTTGCTTTACATGGTTCTCCCTCTCGCTCCCTCATTCTGTATGTCTCAGCAAAACATTCAATTACTAAGCCAAGAGATGCTACTAATTTAACCAATTCTTTGAGATGCTTGCGTGTAAAATGTTTGTGATAAAGATAATTGAACACAGTAATGAAAAACAAAAGCGGGGGAGGGGGGAAGGCAGCCGCATTAATATTTGTTGTTTGCTCATTAAGCTGAGTTGACTCATTTTTGTAGCTGATTCCTGTCCAAGGAGACAATGGAAATTTGTTTCATCATATGTGTGGGTGTTTTAAACGCTCGTATGAATGAACACGTGCATGCAGTGCCCAAGGAGGTCAGTAGAGGGCGTCATATCCCCCGGGACTGAAGTTACAGTTGTAAGCTGCCCTGTGGATGTTGGAAATTGAACTCGGGTCCTTTGGAAGAGCAGTCAGTGCTTTTACCTGCTGAGTCATCTCCCCAGCCCCTGGATGGTGTGATTCTACTTTCCCAAGAGACACTGCTCAGGACACACTCTACCACTGATGAGCCAGCTCTCAATGTTCTCCTTACTGTGCTTTTCTTCCTACCACTCCTGATGAGCCACAGCGCTGTCTCTGGTGTTGAAGTCGGTCTCAGTGTTTCTGTCATCAGCTATGCCCAAACTTCTCTTCCAGAGCAGAAGGAAAAGCAAACAAACATAAAAACTTACTGTTTTCAAAATGCTCCGTCTTTATGGCAATCGCGTCCACACACCCACTGTGCTTGTCTCTAAGAACCATTCCACCACAGACTTTTATGAGTACTTATCCTGTACTTGCCTGTCCACCCGGCACCAACGCCTCTCCAGCTGCTCGACAGTGGCTATGGTAGGAGGACAGGGCTGACGCACTATGCCATTTTCTCTTGCTTCTTCAACCTCACTGTTACCTACTGTCTCACCAGCTTAAGGTCCTACGGGCTTCTCCTTCGTTGGAAAACAAGGAAATACTCTCCCCTTTCTGCCCAACCCCAAATTCCCTTGGTGCCTTGTCACCTAGGATATTTGTGTTCATATGTGATTGATTCCTTGCTCTATGGCACCCCAGGACACCGCTGTCCCCTCCAATGCCACCATGCCTGCTTCTCTAAGGTTGCTGTAGTTGCTGAATAGCGATTTGCCAAAGGCATCTCTAAATTCTAACCCGGAGAAGCTGTGAGTGTGACCTAATTTGGTAAAAGGAGATTTACAATGTAATTAAATAAACCATGGCCAGAGATCATCTAAGATGAAGGACAGGCCTTGAATCCAATGACAGGCGCCTTTACGGGGAAAGAAGGCCGTGCGGGGGACCATGTGAAGGTGGAGACATTCTAAGGTGATGTGTCTCTAAGCCAAGCACTGCCAGCAGCCAGCAGTGGGAGAGGAAAAGAAATCCCCTCCAGAGAGTTTATCTCCACCAGAGATTTCTGGCCTTTGGAACTTCAGGGTAAGAGAGCGGAGGGCACAGCTTGGTGCAGAGCACTTGTGTAACATTTACACAGCTCTGGGTTTAGGTTAAGTGAGATGGCTCTGTGGGAAAAGGTGTCTGCAGCCAAGCCATGACACTTCCCAGGATCCAGGCGGCAGAAGGTGAGAACCAACTCCTTCAAGCTCTCTGAGCTCCAAATCCCAGGATCCAGGTGAGAACCCAGTTCCCCAAGCTGCTCTCTGATCTCCAAATGTTTACGGCGGCACGCCCCTCCAGAATAAATAGTAAATGTAAAAAGACAGAGTTTGCTCCCTCGCACTGCGAACAAAGCAGCCATGGGCACAGAAAAAAAAATCTAGGAACAAACCCGAGAGAGAGAATACCCTTGTGGTTTTAAGCCAATCAGGCTGTGGCCGCCCTAGAAGGGTCACAGGACTAGGGTGGCTGGCAGGCAAGCCCCGGAGATCTTCCTTTACTCTGTCTCCCCAGCACTGGGATTCCAGGCATGCTCAGCTGAGCATGGCTGTTTATGCAGGTACTGGAGATCAGAAGCAGGTCTTTATACCTGTGAGGCACGTTACTGACTGACCCATCTTCTGACCCTCGCCGTGCTCTCTTGATGTAGTGTCTTCGACCTTATACAGCAAGCTTCATATAAGCAAATGCACACGTACAAAACAGAACTTTAAAAAAAGAGTTCATTTGTATTACTTTTCACTGTATGTATTCCCGGTCCACTTTTGTTTCTTTGGTTTTGCTGGCAACAGCTTCACCTTCTGTGAGCCTCTCCTTCTGACTTATAGACAATCTCTTATTTTTCAGTGGGGCATCTCACGGGAGGTGGGGGGAGGCTCCTTTGGGTTAATCTGAGCGTGAGCTCTGTTAGGACCGTGCCCATCTTCAGAACTTTGCTCACGTGCACATGTTCAGTAGACATAGAATCTACATCAAGCCGCGCCCTGCACACTGCCAAAGTGGTAGTGGCTTATGAATTTCTTTTTCTTGAGGACTGCATAAACATCACTTAGGTCTCTCAGCATCTGTTTCCAAGAGTGTGACATGAATTCAAGAAGATCGTGATTTTGTGATAATTCAGAGTGTAGTCAAAAGCTGCACCCTAGGCTCGCCTTTGTGCTTAGCTACTCTGCCCTTTCCAACATAGGCATCATAAGCTTGAGAGGTGGAGGCAAGCAGAATCAGAAGTTCAAGGTCTTCCTCAGCTCCACAGTTGGAGGCTTAACCTATACCCTGAAAAAAAATTCCTCAGCACGACCCCTGGGTTCCTGCCCCTACCAACTGCCTGCACCATAATGGCCATGGAATGGTTCTGCAAAGTGCAACCTTTTACATATTGGGCAGCCTTTCGGATAGACATACCTGTGCTGGCCTGGGTAGTTTCATGGAGGTGTTGAATGTGGGATGTGAGTATGGAGATTTGAGCCTCTTATTTTGCAAAGGGTCTTCTTCATTAAGTAAACGCTGAACCACTAGAGTACCTCAGGCTGCTTCTGTGGAGATCAAAAGACAGATGCAGCCAAAACACAGCCCTTTCAGCCTTGCATTTTTTACCTCTGAAGAAACGGTGTCTGCACCCAACATGGTTTCTCTGTTGAGGCTGAGGAGGCCTTCTTCATCTACGCAAGTCTGACTGCTGTCTAAAATGTGTCTTAGCCTGCTCATTTCTCTTCACAGTTACCATTATCTCAGAGCCCCAAGGCTATATTCATATTCATTTCTCTCTCTCTCTCTCTCTCTCTCTCTCTCTCTCTCTCTCTCTCTCTCTGCTATCTTTCTTCTCTGTCTCTCAGAGACAGGGTCTCTACCTTTTCTTCAGGAGAACTCCCCAAGTGGAGAACTCCATGTTGTCCCAGCTTCTGCAGTCATTTTCCCTCCCACATATGTAGCGCAGTCCTTCCCACCACAGCATTTGCTAGGCTCTGGAATTGCACACAAGATCATGTGCTATTATTTGCTCTCCCTTCAACTGAGCTGCCTGTAGAAAGTAGCTGGCCTTTTCTATTTCTTGTCAGTGAGCTCAAAGGCAGGCCCAGCAGCGGTTCTGTAAATATTTGTCCGATGGATTCGCCATCTACTCTGTCGTCTCCTGCCATGAATAGATGTCCCCTTGGAAAGGTTGTTCTGATGAGAATACCTCCATTCACAAGGAAAATGAAATGTAACATAATAAAATTTATAAAAAACAGAAAACTTTTTTTTTTACAAACATATAAATTATTTTATTTACAAAGCCATGTTACAAAAAAAAAAAAGCAAAAAAAAAAAAATACAATCACTTACTGGAGAATATTTCCAGACCTGGTGCTGAACCACGGTAGTATCAATAGATACATATTTGTTCTTTCTTTTAAAAACTGTAAGCCATAGAGTTTACTATTTACACCTACTTCAGACATTTATCTGCTTACAACATCACAGGCATGGAATGGATTCTATCTGAGAGTGCTAATTCATAAAGGTGCGGGACAAAGGAGGAAAATATTTAGTGTTACAAAATAGGGATCATAGAAAAGAAACCCACTCCATGAGTGTGGCCTTTGTTGAATATGATTGGACATGCTCTCTTCAAAATTCTTCTGGAAAAGCTTCTAAAATTGGTTAGTAGGAAAGGACAGATGAACAGGTGCAAATTCTCGTCTGTGCAACAATAGTTATTTAATTTACCCCATGACTGACCAGCTACATAAAACCCACAGAATTCTGTTAAGGTGCCATGGGCTGACAGCATAACAAAATATAAGGTGTAAATAGAAAATTTCATTTTTTTCCTTTTTCTTTTTAAAACAAGAGTTCACTGAGAATCAGCAATAATAGAATACGCTGTATAAACTATTTTCTACAAAGGTTGATCAGCGTTATTTACAGTTGGTACATCGATACAAAAGAAGGCATACAAGTTATCCAACTCGATTTTTTTGATTTTTAATTTTATATGGCTGACAGGTCTATGCATTGCATTATGCTTAACATCCAGAGCCTCTGTGGCTGGCGACATGTCAGGAGCTCCCCAGGTGGACAGGAGTGTGAGCGGCCAAGGGGCAGAAACAGAAGGCTGAGTGGGGTATGGGGAACAGAAAGACCCAAAGGGTACCGCTCTCCGGATGTTTTAGGGGTTGGTCCAGTTGAATTCCATGAGAACAAATCCAAAGGAAATCTCTTCTTTGCGTTCCATTCCCCCCCTAGCTGCAAGCATTTAATACATCAGAAAGTAAACGCGGGGATGACTGTGAAAGAAGAAATACCGTGGGTTTTCCCTTTTTGCTCAGTTTTCTGGAATTGTCCTCACCTTTTGGTCAAAGCAGTCAC
Organism: Rattus rattus; assembly: GCF_011064425.1. NCBI lineage: Eukaryota > Metazoa > Chordata > Mammalia > Rodentia > Muridae > Rattus > Rattus rattus. Next base: position 46,718,577 of record NC_046160.1, on the reverse strand, counting down.
TCAAGGAAGTAAGCAGCTTTTGCGTGGAAAGCCTCTTTCTTCTAACCTCCGATGCGCGGCTTGGCTCCGTGCGAACCCGTGCTGAAGCCTGCTTGCTCCCTAGGTCGCTAGGAGCTGCTGTTTCTCACAAGCCCGCTATTTCACCTCTCAACCTTTGTTTTCCCTCTTTGAGTAGAAGAGTTTATGGGCCAGAGGCTTATTCTGTTGCTGAGACTTGTTTTGTTTTTAATCCTGCAAGTTTTACAACTCAAAATAAATTATGTATTTATATATATTTATATATAAAACGACATCTAAAACCGAACAAGACAAAAATTGTGCAAAAATAACAAAGATATGTACACACTTTTGAGTCTGAAGAAATGTACAATAAAAACATAATTCAAAGAACATTTTAAAAATATAAACATTGCTTAAACTTTCCTAAGTTTCATATTGTTTCTGAAACTATTCTGGTCAGTTAGCTCTGTAATATAGTAAAACATAAATTATTACAAAATTAACACTATAAAAATTTACTTTAAGAATATCTTCTAAACTTTTTTTCGCAAAGGATCTAACCTTGTTTATAATTTCTTAAACATTTATAAGTCTTAAAATCTGCCTTAACCTTAAAAAAACAACAAAACCCAAAAAGAAACAAAAATAAAAAGTAACAATTGCCCCTTGAATTTGCAGTCTTTTTTCCCCCCAAGACGTAAATTAACCAGCATATAAGTGCACTTTTAACAGTGGAGAAAGAAAAACAAAATAATCCTAACCAATGTCCTAGTTAGTACTTGCTTAATATAAACTCCTGACTTAAAAAAAAAATCTTCATTTTCTATTTAAAAGTTTAGGAATCCTGTAAGAAACACTGTCAGTGCAATTCCATCGAGGGAAATCTCTCCCTTTGCCTCCTGTCCTTGCAGATTCCAAACCATAACAGTAGTCTGATCTTTGGGTTGGGAGAAAAGGAATGGGAAGGAAAGCTTCGGGAAAGGGAAGGAGGGGTGTGCCCAGCTGCAAAACCAGCATTCGCTTCTGATTTCAAGATGGCACGGAATGTCTGGCAGATCAAAGCACGGAACACCCGCTCCATGTTGGCGAGCTCTCTTCCTGATTCCTCATCAGAACTTAATGGTACGGCTGTTTCTTTCAAAACTCCAGTGTGAACAGCTTGATTTCTGTGGTGCTCCAGTACCTCCCTGTTGCCCCTGCCTCCTCTCTATGCTCTGGCCTGCCTGAGTCAGCGCATCTGAAGATGAAATGCGCTGAGTTGTAAGCATATCTCAGGTGTGGCTGTGCTACCAATGCTACTTCTTATTCCCACAAGGGGTTTGGCACAAAACCCTCCATGCAGACTTTCCTTCTGAGGACCCTTCCTGGCCCCAGAACCTCCTTAGGTCACTGCACCACTTCACGGAGTGGCTTCCCTGGTTCCTATTGGCTTTCAACTGACCCAGATTTAAAAGAAATTGTGCACTGTGTCCTGAAAAGGACTTTTCCAAACAGGCTCTGACCATCATAGTCATCGGGTTCCTAACATCTTAAGTCTTTTCTGAAGGGCACAGCTGGGCCTTGGCCATGAGTAAACCACACCATTAAAGGGCCAGAGACCTCACTTTAGCAGCTGGAATTTGGCTCAGAATAGAGAGAGCTGCAGAAACCAGTTGAAGCCGAACCACCACCACCACTCGCTCTCCTCCCCAACCCCTCCGCACGCTCCCTACCGCGCCCCCACCTTGCAAGGTCACAACTCCAAGCATAGGTTCCTCCCCAGTAAGCCCCTCCTCCAGCTCGTGGTCCAGAGCTGCTGGTGGGAGCCAACAACTTCTTGTGGCCATTGGAGCACAATAATTGTCAGGTAGAATGGAAGGGCAGGGTAGGAAAGTACTCAGAAAGGACTCGGGAGAGAATGAGCTCTGCAAGCGCTAAAATTCAAGAGCTTCCACCGGTGCCAAACCGGAACCGGAACCCGGAACCAGAACCGACAGTTTGCAACCTCTGTTCGCAGGGCTGGAGCAAAATGGCGGTGCACTAGCAGCATCAGGAGCAAGGGGAGTAACCCCAAATGTAGAAAAATGAATAAGACGTGACAAATAAAAACAAAAACAGAGAAAACACTGTTTTCTGTAAATCTTAAATTCAGGTTCTTTTGCCTTTTTAAAACTAAATCCACGTTAGAAGAAGAAGAGGAGGAGGAGGAAGAGGACGAAGAGGAGGAGGAAGAGGAGGAAGAGGAAGAAGAGGAGGAGGAGGAGGAAGAAGAAGGGCCAGAGCTATAGGCAGTATCCAGGAAACACTCCTCTCCATAGGCCAGCAGCACCCTCCCTTCTCCAGACTTAGTCTCCTGGGGAGGGTGACAAGCAGGCTTGTTTGAAGTGGCTTCACCATCTTGTTAGGGAAGAGTCCTTATCCTTCCCATTCTGCTCGTATTCTTCTAGGAAAGAAAAGAAAAAGTTGTCTCGTTCAGGATGACCCATGAGAATCCAGGAGGGAACCTTGGCTTTCTTGTATGTCACAAAAAGTTAAAGAGCCCACGGCCTATACCTGGCTAAGAGTGGTCATACTCTGAAACTAAGACGATGCTATAGGGCGTCCATGTGCTCCAAGGCTTGAGGGAAACAAGGGGACAAGTGTAGAGGGCATTCATGGGGTCTCTCCTGGAGAGAGGGCTGGGATGCCTGCATGCTCTCTTTGTATCTTCATTTTTATTGTTTTTTTTTCTACATAACATAAGCAACACCACGAGTTACATAATGAAGGCATCTAGCCCTGGGTTAAGCAGAGGGGTTTTGGAAATTTGGGGTGCAAGTAACTCATCTTCTCAGGGTGGCTGTCTTCACTTGTCAGCGGAGTACAATCTTGTCCCTCGCAGAGTTGCTACAACGCTCCAATGACTGTGATGTCTGTGAAGGGCAAGCACAGGGCCTGCAGACAGAGGCTCTCACGTAAGTAGTAGCTGCTGTCGTAACATTCTTAATACAGCCAACTGCCAGCAACGGCCAGCACTGGAGTCCCTATCTGGAGCAACAGCTATGAGCTGTGCTTGCAAGGGTAGAGGTGCGTTCTCCAGGCACGCAGAGCAACCTCTAGAACTCTTCTGGACTAGTAAAGCATCTGGCTGCAGCTGCTCAGTTGCACAAAGTGACCCCAGGGGTCCTCCAACCTCCGGGGATGGCAAAACATCTCCACCCTTAATCTTTGGTCAAACTCTTTTGGGAAAGTTCCAAAAGGGCAAACCAAGAATGAGGACCGTATGTCTGAGGCAACACACCAACTCGGTTTGTATTCTCTACTCCACCTACTTTCATAACTTACTGCCTCCCCACTTTCCCCCTTGGCCATGCACACATGCTCCTTTGGATAAAGTCACTGATCGCTGAGCTTCCACACTGAGTACTTTACCAAACCACTGAATGTTCCCACTCTGAAAGCACACACTGAATGGGAACTACAGTTCACCAGGGGTCTTGGAGAAGGCAGTGGCTGACACACACCCCGAGCTATACCCTTCTGCTATACTGTTTCACATCCATGACGATCTTAGGAGGTAGTATCAATGTGTCAACTAACAAACCAAAGAGCTGGTAATAACAATCACTGTAGCTAACACTTGACTTTATTATGTGCCAGAGAGTAGGGTCTTTTTGTTTTTGTTTTTGTTTTTCTTTTGCGCATTTTTAGAGACTTTACATGAGTAAACTGATTTAATTATCATATAGGTCATAGGATCTTAGGGACCATCATGATCCCCACTTAACAGAGGAAGAAATGGAGCATAGAAAATCAAATTGTTCAAGGACCCAAAGGTGATAACTAGAAGTTCTAATGTTTGGAAGCCAGGTTATCTTCTTAGCTGGAGGTGAGATGTGAACTAGGGTCTGACTTTTGTGTACCTTCTTACTGATTGGATGTGAGCTTTATGTGGTTCCCTCCACCCCTAGAAACTTACCTTTCGGCTGTGTCCTGGGCTGGATATACTTGAAGGACTGGATTGTGACAAAGCTAGGCTGCTATTTTTTCCAACCTGAAAGACACCATGAACCCCCCATTCAGACACAGAGGCAACTTGGGAAGGACCCTCTGGTGTCATATGTTGTTGTCGGGGCAGAAGAGTAGACTAGCACTGCATGCCTTATCCCCCTAATTCTGGCATGGCAGGAAAAGGGGCAACAGTTTATGGGGGGCTTGAGCATGCCCACCTCTCAGAGATAAACAGTGATGGGAGCTCGTAGTTTTGCTCTTCAGATGTGCACACTGCAGGAGACAGCGCATGTCTCTCTCTTCCTCAAGAGCCCACAAGCTCATGGGCCTCTGACCACAGTGCAAGCCCACTCCATTTCTAACCCTGGTCCCTTGGGTGTGCTACAGATAAAGCGCCAGGTCTGTCTGCTTAGAAGATTCAGCATTTAGCCTCTTGTTCTTCCAAAACCCAGCCATCTTGCTGGGCTGCCCTTGTACGTACAGGGCAGGAGGAGAGGGGTACTTTTCCCTGCCTGACAGTATCCCTGTGATGACAAGCCTGGGGACATATGTATCCTTTCTGTGCAGCTGTTCTTAGCCCCTGGTTGGGTGGGCTCTGAGGGGAGCTGATGACAGTCTTATGACCCCAGCTCTTTAGCAACTTGCCCCCAACCTCAAAACAGCTCCTCCACTATTTTCATCCCCGCTTTGCACATAGGCCCATACCTGTCATTCACAGTACTGCTCTGAGTCCAATGTAATACCTCAGTGGGAAATTCTGGCTTTTTACTTCCCAGATACAGTAAGAAGAAACTGCAAGCTGTCTGCAAGACACACAGCTTCATTTTGGATTTCTTTTTTAGAGACAGGATCTCACCTCATGTAGCCCAGGCTGGCCTGGAATTCGATATGTAGCTGAGGTTGACTTTGAACTCCTGATCCTCGTACCTTCATCTTCCCAGTGCTGGGACTGATTACACATGGACCACTGATACCTGGCTCTCATCTTAGGTTTCTTGAGTTCTCTTCTCTGCCTTCTGACAGAAATGACAGCAGATGCCAAAGGCATTTTCCTTTCCCTAGTACTTGAAAATGCCCAGTGGTAAGTCTAGCCAAAGCTATTTCTCAGTGGCCCAGTGACAAGTATCGAGCTATCATCATGTTGGGGGTTGGGTACTGCCTGGCCTGCAGGCACTTGTCAAGGCTCTCCTGATGCACACTCTCTGGGGAGAGGTTTATCTGCTCTTTCGCCTGCTAATTTTGCTGACTCATCACCCTGACTAAGCATTTCAGACATCTGGGAGCCAACAGGCCAGTACTCCAGACATAGGCACTGAAGACTTGAAGGGGCCAAGAGCCTGAGTTTAAGCCCAACTCCTGGGTTTATGTCCCAGCCGGGAACCTGTAACCTTCCTGTGCCTTGCTCGGGTCATGTATAAAATGGGTTAAGAACAGGTTAGGTGTTGAGTTCCTGGATCTGAAGTGTTTGGGGACAGGGGCCATCAGTTACATCCAGTTCACTGCTAGAACTTGATCTAAAATGAGGAAAGCAATATGACTTTGCTACAACCAGGGGAGGGCCAAAGGCCGGGGGAGTGGCCCTGCATAGCAGCCTGTTGGAAACACAGACTCCCTGGTCACCTTTGACCTGCCTATTCACCTAGATCCCTAGGTGTGTTGTGGGTGCACATTCCAGTCTAAGAAGTCATGTGTGCCTCCTTCTGAGTCTACAGGGGGTATTGTTTAATCTCCAGGTAGGATCTGGAGGGTGCTGGCTGTATATCACTTTGGAGGACTGGTGTCTCATGTCACTTTTCAGCCAAGACTGCAGCTGTCTGGTCCTGTCGGTGCTTATGAATACGCTCACAAGAGGTGCTCTTCTTGGGGTTTTGCTAAGTGTCATATATGGTGACACAAAATATTAGAGAAGTGGTTCTCCACGTTCCCTTTGGGGGTCAAACAACACTTCACAGGGGATGCGTATCGGATATCCTATACATCAGATGTTTACATTATGATTCATAAAAGTAGCAAAGTTACAGTTATGAAGTGGCAACAAAAATAATTTTATATTTGGGGTCACCACAACATGAGGAGCTATAAAAGGGTCACAGTACTAGGAAGGTTTGAGGACTGCTGCATGAAACCATTCTTTAATAACCCTCTCCCGTATCTCCAAAGTCCCTATCCCTAAGTGGGCTGCTGGCCTTGGGGTCTGGTGTTAGCTCCATGGTGGTAAACCTGGGCTACTCTTGCTTCCTGAACAGCTCTCAAAGTCTGCTCAGAGCAGGCGAAGGAACCTGGGGGCCCTGCTCTCTAGCTCTCAGCTCCCATCTGGTAGGCCTAGAGCTGTCATCAGTAGCTCTCCCAGTCCAAGGAGATAGCCTGGATTGGTAACTGGAGCAAAGTCCAAGGAAAGATATAGCTATTCTTGGGCCATTCGCACCTCCCAGCTTCCTTGCAGTTCACGCTTTTGTGGGTAAGCTGGCACTGAGCACTCCTTTGCCACTGGGTGCAAGGTGCAGTTTTGCATTAGGGAGGGACAAGCTATGTCATGTGTTAGGAAGGGAGGGCAGCTTGATGAGGTGAGGACAATCACCTGGGAGCTGGCTGCTCCGGCTGCCACTCCAGGTGGTACCTGGCATCATTTAACCAGCCTGGGTCTCGGGCTCATCCCAAGGGGATTCCAACAGATCAGAGCAAACTTCTTAGCAACACAACTCTTTAATGAAATAGATCTCGTATAAAACCTCAAGGTATGAAACATTCAAAAGGAATGGGGGAACTCAGAGACTCTTTGTGCCTCGGTTTACCCATCTGTTAAGTGACGGCCATTTTGTACCCCTGGCCATTTTGTCCTGGGTTGTTGTGAGGACTAAAGGAAGTGATGAGTGTAAAGTGCTTGGCATAGAGATTAGCAAAGTCCTACCAAGAACTCTCGGAGCCTACGGGGAACCCGGAAAAAGGAGACATGCTTGTGTTGCCTGTCTGAGCCACCTGGCCAAGCAAGGGCGCTGCCCAGCTCCCCCTGCCCCCCAGAGCCGATGAAGGCAGTGCCAGGAGCTCCCTTACCTGCCGAGAGGTGGCGCTGTTAACGGGATCGGGCACCGGTGCAAGAAGGCTGGGTGGGTTCTTTTTGTGAACGCTATTCATACCAGGCATTTTAGTGATCTTACAGGCTTTGCTACTAGGACTTGAATTCTTACGCTTTTTTCCTTCTGATTTGTCAAAAGAGAGGGGCAGAGAAGACACAGCATTGTGTGAGGCCAGAGAGAGGTCCCCTGCATGGAGTGCAAGGGAGGGCACGGAGAGGGGACAGGAGCCACTGCTGCCACCCACAGCGCCCACCTGTCTCACTATGTCCATGGGGCCGCTGGGCAGTGAGGTCCGTCCTGAGGGCTCCAGCTTGGCACTGAGTGGGCTTACCCCGTTATTTGAGTTGTGCACAGACAGACTGTTATAGGGAGGGGCTGCCTGATAGGAGTTCAAAGCGGAACTGGCATTCAGAACGCAGTTCTTTTTGTGGGGCCCTGACAATGGAGACGAGAGGGAAGCCTGCAAGGATAAGGAGGAGGAGGAGGAAGTAGAGGACTGCGGCTTCCTCTTTTTGTTACTTGGAGATTCGTCGCTACGAGCGGACAGGTCTTTCACTTTTGAGGATTTGCTGGTTTTGGTTTTGGATGGCTTGTGGGATGGGGAAGGAATGACAGCTGGTATCGGGGACACGGCGGATGGGGCCTTGAAGGTTGAGTCCATGATGCTCAGGGTTGCAGCCACATGGGGGAAAGCTGTGGTGTGGGACATGAGGACGCGTGGGTCCGGCGATGCCACAAAAGCTGCGTCTGAGAGCATGGCTGATGTCATTATGTAAGAAGAGGTGAGTCTCGAGCTGATGGGAGCTGAAGGAAGATACACAGCACTGGGGTTGCTGAAAGGCTGCAAAACGGATGCTGGAACGGGGGTGGTGATGTGGGCTGCTGGCGAGGGCATGGGGCTATCTGCCGCAGGAGGGATCTTCCTAAACACGAGAGAAGAGCCAAAGAGAAACAGTGAGACATCGGGTTGGCATCGCCTGGGAGGCCCGGGTGAGCTTTGATCGGCAGGGCTACAGAGGACACCCAGCAGGACCAGACTATGGAGAATGAAGCCTTGGAGGATGATGATCTGAAGGATGGTCCTTCCCTACGCTGACCACGAAAGCAACATGAGCATCTAGCTTAATTAACACTTTCAGAGCCTGTTCTCCACACTCAGCTACCAGAGACTGGCTCCTTTGGGTTCGTGAGTAAAACGCAAATGCTGTCAAGACTGTACCTATCCTGAACAGTCTCCTTCCGCCTCACACGCCTTTGGCAGTGCTAAAAGTTGAGGAGGAAAAGAGGCCTTGACCACCTGGACATGTTCCCCCTCTGCCTACTGCAACCTCTTTCATTCCCGTTTCCTCCACTCTGCTTTTGGCTGGACCCATTTTAGAAAAGGCCTTTTCCCCACTTGTTAGCATCCCCTTGCCATTGGTACCCAATGCCTCTGGCTACTCCAGAGAGAGAGGCCCTTCCATTTCAGCCCATGGCAACTGGATTGTGGTGTCCATGGAAAGTCAGGAGCTTGGAAAACGATAACATCATGCTGCCCATACTTAGGGCAACTTGTATTTTTTTCCTTCTCTTTCTAGTTCTACTTCAGGAGGAGGTTGGCATGAGGCTGCCCTTCCATAAGTCTCCCTGTTCCTGGGCTGGGAAAAGGTGAGGGTCCCAGCCTCTAGTGTATCCGGAGGGGACTGGGAGTTTAGGGGCAGGATATGAGCAGAACAGCAAGGGAACAGGAGAGGGTGGGAAAGCCACCGTTTTCTTGATTGGCTTTCTTAAAACTGGCATCAGGGTGGGGGTGGCACTGCCTGAGGGGAAAGTCCTTGGAGCCAATCCCAACATCAGGTAAGGCGCCATCCTTAAGGCTTCTGCATACTTGGTCTCCAACTTGTGGTCTTCCTGCCTCAGCCTTCTAAGTGTGGGACTATAAGCATGTGAAAACACCCAGCCACAGCAACCTTTTGACTTGGCTTGGAAATGACTCCCACTTCCATCTTCTGGCTTAGACCCAAGCTGTTGCTACTCTTGGGGCCTGGGATGGCAGGGGGAGGGGGCCAGGGGACCGAATGGCAGGGGGAAGGCATCCCCAGTGCCCCACAGAGCAGTCCTGGGATCACACAGCCCATTCTCCCCTGCCAGCCACCTCCGGTGGATAGGGAAACCCTCTCCTAGCATTCCCTTCTGAAGATCACTTGTCGGAGCCTGTGGCTTCCATGTCTAGGGTGGAACCCATCGGCTTTCTTGAGTACAGAGGCATAACATCTTTGAAACTGTCAGACCAAGGAGATCAAATCCAAGAGAAAAGCGGTGCCAACCCCACGGCAGCCATGACAACATCTGAGAATTTCCTTCCTCTCGAGCCCACGGTACATCAAAGCTCCTGATGGCCCTATAAACAAGATGCTGCACCGATACTTCTCTGCCATGGATGAATGAGTGTGTGAACAGATGGATGGATGGAGAAGTGGATGGAAAAGCAGGTGATCTCAGCGGCAACACAACTGTACTGTCAGGGACTGTGCATGCTGGGCAGGGTTCCCACAGGGGCAAACCACAGAGGTCTGCACACATCCTTAGAACTGTCTGGCCCTGCATAAGGCTTTCCTGAACGGGCAAGGGCACATTCTGGGAGGCACTAGCAACTCTCCTGCTGTCTTTCTTATGTAAGGACAGTGGCATGGCAGGTGCCCCTACCCCACCCCCGGTTTATGTTCTTACCATCTAAGTTCAGAGAGATAGACACAGTGGTAGAGGTTTGAGCATGACTTGTAATAGGGGTAATTTATAAGTACCAGACTGTTAATTTACTCAAGGGGACGGGGCTTCGGTTGAGGACCTTGGGTGAGATACATCTTACTGTCTCAGTTTATATTTTTCTCAATAAACAATATAAATACCTCAAGTTGTGCAGACAGGCAGAGTTGAAGTCCTAAATCTTACTTGGCCCCTGCCCAAGACGGGAATGGCTGCTATTTCTGGTATCCTTTCTAGACCTATCTTTCCTCTCCTCTTCAACCCTCAGTGGTAAAGGAGAAGTGGGAAGAAGAGCTGTCCCTGAGAACATTTACCCCCATGCTAAGCAATTTCCATGTTTCCTAGGTGCCCTATGGTCGTGAGTTTCACCTTTGCTGGGCTGCCTGACTTAGGCCTTGCACATGGCCTACAGGAAGTCCCATCTAAAAGCCCAGAGATGTGATCAAATTCCTGACAGCTCCCATCCTCCCATGCCAACTGGCGTGGAGATCCAGATGCTGACCTGGCTGAAAGAGAATACTGTGTTGGCGTCTCCTGATGCAGAGTTAAATGCTTGTTAAAGAAAAAAGAGTCTTGGCCGTTCCTTTTCTTCCTAATGTCTTCCACGGCCCCATCGGCTGCCATCCCTCCAGGTTCGGGCCCTTCAGGGCCTGGAGTTTGGGCAGCGAGGTTGAGAGGGCAGCGGGGTGCTACGCTCTCCAGAGTTGACACCCAGGCAGCCCCAATGTTGCTCAGTGACAGCAGATTGGTTAGGCAAGTCCTGAACAGAGGGGAGGGACCTGATGCCCGGTGGCTCGGGCTTCTGTGCCTGAGGAGGAAAGGAATATGGAGCTTGAGCTGACAGAGCACCAGCGAGTGAAATACAGACCAACACATTCCTTCCACGTGCCAGGGACGTACACTTCTATAACACAGGAGTTCAGGGAGCTGGGAGAATCACCAGGGTTGGCTGCCATGTTTGAAAGTTAATGCAGGGGGCTTGTCCACCCAATAACCAGGAACTAGGTAATCTCTAAGAAGGACTTCCTAAGGTTCTAAATGCATACAAACAGAAATTAATGATGCCCTGCAGACAAGCAGGGCAGTCACTTCACATAGGAAGACACGATTAGCTTCTCTTGTGGCCCTTTCTTAGTTAATATACCAGCATCTGTCCTGAGTCCCCTGTGAGTGCTTAACAGAAACAATGTGGACCCGGGTCTGTGTGTACAAAGAGCCGCCCGGGGAGAGGAGCAGGCTGTAGGTTCTGTTTCGTCTGCTTTTCAGGATGCCCTGTGACCTCTCCTGGGCATCACTGGGCAGGCTGAGGGTCTCAACTGTTATTGAGACCCAGACTAACATGATCCATCCTTTTACTGGAGTACACACTCAAGCTCCCTTAGGAGGAGTGTGGGATGGGGACATTCAGGGGTTGGCAAAATGGCCAAAATGTAGCTTCTTATGTGTCACAGTTGAGAGGATCCAGGCTTACTATTCCTTCCCAAGAGCATTCTAGGTTTCTCCCCTTTCTGTACACCCCCTATAAAATGTAAGCACATTGGGAAATGTTGGAGAATAAACAGTGGATCATAAGCTGGCCTTTAGAGGAGAAAGAGAAGGAGAGGTGAGGAGAGGGCCCTAGGGAGATGGGGAGGGCCAAAGACAAACTTAACCAACGTCACAACATTGCTCAGAATCTGCCCTATTGGCCACTGTACATAGTTTTTAATTGAGGACAGCAACTAGCTAGAAATTTGTGTCTAATCATTATGAAATTTTACCATTGTTCCTGAACCATTCACATCACAAACAGAAGTACATTGTTAACATCTTTAGACAATCTGAATAGTGAATATTTTAAAAAAGAAAAGCCCTATAAGCCTATGGAATAAACTTGCTTTTTACCGTAAGATCCTTTTCATTTGTTTTAGCAGATTCCCAACACAGCAACCATCTCCCAGGAAGACAAAGCAAACCACCCATTATCCGTGTTTCCAAAATGCTATTTTTTTTTTTTTCCGGGGCTGGGGACCGAACCCAGGACCTTGCGCTTCCTAGGCGAGCGCTCTACCACTGAGCCAAATCCCCAACCCCCCCAAAATGCTATTAATCAGAGCTGACACTTCAGAGTCAATCAGGAATCCTGACTTCAGGCTCATTTTGGTCTATGGCAAGCCAAGTGCTGGGGCTTGTCTACAAGGTCAGGGCTTAGGCAGTGGGGAAGCAGCTCTCATCTTAGATCGCAAAGAAACCATTGCTAACTTACTTCCACATCTGCGAATTCAAGTGTTTTTCTACCATGGAGTTCAGTGCGAAGCGAAATCGATCCCATCTTCTATCAAACACATAGTATCCTCGTCCCATGAGGCGACTCCCAAATGAGCAGAACTGTGAGGGGAGAAAAAAAAACATTTTAATTTTGATTACAGGTTAATAAGCCACACAGAGAAAAAAATAACATTTGCATAAAAACACACTGGGGTACCATTTTACTCAAAAGAAAAGAAGCGACTGGTACTGAAGCCAGAAATATTCCTGCGAGGTTGTACTTGGAGTTCTGGATCCCCAGCAGAAGCTCACATTCAAGCTGGTGATTGTGCTGTTCAGTTTTCTGCGGCATGGACGGCCACGCTCTTTACTTCCGGGCTGGGGCCGGCATTTTAGGATAGAAAACAAGAGAGCAATTGCACCCAGGGAGCCTTTGAAGCTCTACCTGATCATCACACCTCCCGTCATCTCTAGGAACTTAGGCTTCCCTGCCTCCATTTTGGGGGTGTAACAGGCTGGTTCCTCCCATCCGATGCCACAGAACTTCCTGCAGGTGAACTGCTGTTCTGTGTCAGTCCAACAGCATCTGCATGCCTTTTCTTTTTCAAAGAAATATATATATATATTATCTTATATATTATTATATATAATCTGTGTGAGAGCGTGAGATACCTCAGAGAAGTTACAGACAGTTGTGAGCTGCCATGTAGGTGTTTGGAATTGAACCTGGGTCCTTCCTCTGGGAGAGCAGCCAATGCTCTTAATGGCTGGCATCTCTCCAACCCCTAAAACACTTCTTGTTTGTTTGTTTGTTGTTTGATTGTGTTTGTTTTGTTTTCCCGAGACAGCGTCTCACTGTGTAGCTCTGGTTATCCTGGAACTCACTGTGAAGACCAAGCTGGCCTTGAACTCATAGAGATCTGTCTGCCTCTGCCACGTCTGCATCCTTCATCTGCTCTCGTGAGATGCCCAGGAGCACATCACAACTCTAAGCCCTTACGTACCCAGTCCCCTCTGTCTGCTGCTTCCCCCTTTGGAAACTGTGATCCTATCCTTTGATGCTGTGACGGTTTGTCTATGCTTGGTCCAGGGCTTAACACCATTAGGAGGTGTGGCCTTGTGGGAGTAAGTGTGTCACTGTGGGCATGGGCTTGAAGACCCTCCTCCTAGATGCCTGGGAGCCAGTCTTCTAGGAGTTTTCAGATGAAGATGTAGAACTCTCAGGTCCTCCTGCACCATGCCTGCCTGGATGCTGCCACGTTCCCACCTTGATGATAATGGACGGAACCTCTGAACCTCTAAGTCAACCCCAATTAAGTGTCCTTATAAGGGTTGCCTTGGTCTAGGGTCACAGCAATGAGACCCTAACTAAGACAGATATCCAATGTGTAAGTCTCATTGCCTATGGCCTCATTTGACTGCTCCTCCCACTGTGAATACTGATGGTACATCTACTATACATTGTACGAAATCTGTTGCCTGTCTCTTCTTCCTCCTTCCTCTCTCCTTCTCTAAAACTTCCAGCCCCACATTTCCTTCCCACCGTCCAATCACAGGCTCTAGCCTTTATTTCACCAGTTAACATGGGGAGAAGGTTCACAAGGAATCATTGAGTATGTGATTGCTCCTTGTATATGTGTGTGTATATGAGGGGCCCTCTTCAGGAAGCAGAATTAACATCAAAATACAAACACAGCACCAAGGCAATCCACAACAGAGATCCCTTAGACTTGCTATATATACACAATTACATATGTGATGCCTATCAGTGTTTAAAGTGTGGGGACTTGGTTCTCTTCCTCCTCAGTATAAGGATCACAGAGATTAAGAATTCTAAAAGGGGGGAATAGGATTTTGACAGCTGAAGCAGAATTATGAATACAAAGCTACATAGCGAGATCATCTTTTGAAAAACAAAAACAAAAAACCCACTTTTTTAAAAAAAAAAGTGGACTAAAAAGTTCCCCAGAAATGTTTAAAATAAACCATTGAATTTAAAACCCTCAAGTGAAAAATATTCAGGCCTTTAAGAAACACTGATTGTGATGTGGGACAACTGGAGGCCGGTAGACAGCAATGCGAGAAGCAACCTCCCAGAAGGCGACATTTGGTGGGTCTAGAGCTCAGGAAAGTCTGCAAATGACTCTATAATTCAGACAGCACTTTCCCCATCCCCCAAGACTCCAGCAGCTCCCTGGCTGCAAGCCCAGAGTCAGTGCTGGATTGGCACCCAGTCCGCAAAGGCATCCTGGCGGAGCCTTTGGAACCACTCACAGGAGGAACTGCAGGGTCTTCCCTTTGTTCTTTGTTAAAGCCCTGCTACCCACAAAGTCTGGTACCACAAACTACTCCAGCACCTTCTTACTGACCAAGGAGGAAAACGTACATGGTAACTCTTTAGCACAGAAGCTGGTCTCCACCTCTGTTTCTGGTTTAACTATCACTTCCTTTATCATCCCAATTGCTAAGGACACAGGGGAGGGACACAGACTTTCCTGAGCTCTAGACCCACCAAATGTCGCCTTCTGGGAGGTTGCTTCTCGCATTGCTGTCTACCGGCCTCCAGTTGTCCCACATCACAATCAGTGTTTCTTAAAGGCCTGAATATTTTTCACTTGAGGGTTTTAATATACATACATATGTGTGTGTATGTATGTATGTATACATGTATGTGTGTGTGTGTGTGTATATATATATATATATATATATATATATGATTTAATGTGTCAGTTGTTGTTCATGAGGGGGAAAATAAGGACAAGCAAAGAAACAAATCGTGGTTTTTCCATTTTGGTCAGCAGACGTTAAGGGCCTATAATGCCCTGCGAAGGTGGCTAATCTCCTAAAGATTGCCCTGTGGACAGACTTCTTGATGCTCTACAGATCCTGGCCTTTTGGGAGAGGCCAGTATCTCTTTCAGACTTGGAAACTGGAGGCCCCTTTGGTTTGGGCCACCAGCATATCCAATACCACTTAGATTTGAGGCCAGATAGCTAAGGAAGCTGGCACTGTGTGCCTTGGGCAGATCCTGCTGCCCCTGTCCTCTGCAGTGTCCTGCCTTACTTGGCCCTGGCTTCTCTTCGCTGACACAGCCACACTTTGGTCTTGATATCGTGTGTGCAGCGGTTACAGAGAAGATGCCTCTCCTCCCAGACCTTGGAATGAGGCACAGCCGAGTCGCCACACTCCTTTTTCTCTCTGCCACCTGTCTGTGTAGCAGTAGACATGTCACAGCAGCGTTCTACTACATACAGAGGCATCTGTCGGGGTTTCATGGGAAGCTCTTGCTTTGTAAATGAAGAAAACGTATCATCTTGGAAGACCCCTTTTTGTGTGTGTCCCCTTCCTCTCTGTTTAGAATGTCACCAGGTGCTGATGTGACACAGGAGCCTCAGTCAATGTATTAAAATGTGAGCAGCAAAGACGTGTAGGGACGTAGTAAGACTGGACCAAGGCTGTAAGTGCACTACCTCTGGACTTCTTGCCATGTAGGATAATGAAATGTTCCTATGTGAGTATGGAGGCACTGGGTTTTCTACAACTGCAGACAAAATCATTACAACTGGTCCCTCCTACTTCAGTACTGGCAGAGTCACAGGTTACAGGTGAGCCACAGGTCACCGTCACCTCCAGAAACGGGAAGTGGCACACGTGTGGAGGAGGAAGGACCAACCTTGTCTTCCAGCAGGACTGAGTTCACTTGCAAAACTCCTCAGATCTAGGGTCCGTCAGAGGTAATCCTGAGGCTCAGGCTGGCAGCAGAACAAACCACTATGAGGGCCATATTACCAGGGACACAGCACTGGGCCCTGTAGCTGTTACATTGGCCACCTCCTCTCTTAGAAGACTATAAGGCAAATGTGAACAGGCTTCCAACTGACGCCTTCATTTCCCCTTACGACATCAATGACCATCTCAATTGTTAAAGTCATTCCCTCAAGCAGCTTTCATCGATAAATAATCCTGGTGATGTGAAACACCGTCCCTACCACCGGCTCTATTGCCATATGGTCACACTAACAACAGTCAGACAAAGGGACATCAGGACAATGAAGAAAGCTGGGTACCTGTGTTGCTGCTAAGACAGCTTCTAGAGCGGGTGCATCTGGCTAACCCAGGACCAGAGGCTCTGATTTTAGATGTGCAAGATCAGAAGGTTGACTCCCAAGAGCACTTATATAAACACCATTTCTCAAGCATTCTTAAGGGATTATATACAGCCAGTGGGGAGCCCCTTCATGTCATTCCATGATGTTCATGCCATTACACCTTCAGGAAAGAAAGCTCTCAGATGAGGCTATACTCTGGAGCCCTTTCCTTAGGAATACAGGCCTCTGTTGCTATCACCAAGGGGCCTTCGAAGCATGAAGGGCACACGGCATGGAAGGGACGGAGGAGGCCTACCGCAAGAGGTCTGGGGTGGTGCGTGGAGAACTGACAGTCTAACTTCTCGGATTCGTCGGCTCCGTCCATCTCCCCTTCATCACTGGACAGTCGGCTGGCAAGGTCGCCTCCAGCTGGGGGTAGAGGGGGCTCTGGAGTGTAGCCGCTGTGGTTTGAAGATGCACTGCTGCTTATGCTGTTCGCAGATGATGGTCTAAGGGTGAGAGGGGAGAACACAGAGAACAGGTTTTCTTGAGGATACCAGACCCTCCCATTTCACACCACCTTTGAAAAGCAGCCCTGCCGCGTTGTCAGGGAGGACGAGCCAATGGTCTGCCAAGATGTCAGGGAGGACGAGCCAATGGCCTGCCACGATGTCAGGGAGGGCAAGCCAATGGCCTGCCACGATGTCAGGGAGGGCCAGCCAATGGCAACTTTCTAAAGGGAGAAAATTAAGCTGCAGGGTTGATAGCTCTCTGCAGGGACCCACTACCGCTAGCAGTATGGTACTCTCTGGCTTGCTGCCCCTGGAGCACAATGCAAGTGCAAGGGGAAACCCCTAGTGTGAGCAGGGGGATTGCGACATATGAGCTTATGCTCAGTCTAGTGACTGACTTCTGGGAGATCTTCTACAAACACTCACCCAAGATCAAGTGTTATCGGCATTTTGGTTATGTCCTTCCAGACTTCCTTAGTGTGCATACATGCTTTTTTTAATCAACAGGATTTGAGATCAGATCTCAAGTATCTCAGGCCTTGAACTCGCTAAGTAGTCAAGGATGACCTTAAACTTCTGAGTCTCTTGTCTTTACCTCCTGAGTATCTGGGGTCATAGGTGTACAACACCACGCCGGGTCGAGGCAGGGGGTTAAAGTCAGGGGCTTTGAACTCGTTAGGCAAGCATTCTACCAACTGAGTCACACTCTACTCCCAGCCACTGAAACAGACTTCTAAAAAAATTATTTTATTTTATGTGTAGGGGAATACTGTCTGCATGTATATCTGTTCATCACTTGTGTACCTGGGCGTCTGAAGGGCCAAAGAGAAAAAACCAAACCAAAACAAAACAAAACACTGGGTCCTGATCTTACAGATGGTTGTAAACTGCTATTTGAGTGTTGGGAACTGGACACAAACCTAACCCTAGACATTTGTTTCTAAATTTTCTAAAAGCCTCTTGGGTAGTAGTTCAGCCATCATGGCAAACCCTCCTTGACCTTGTCCTCCAGGATAAAGGTAAACTGGATTTTGTTAATTGCATCTTGGTTATACAGGAAATCGCTTTTTGTTTTGTTTTGCTTTGCTCTGTTTTGTTCTATGACACAAGGGTCTCTATGCAGCCCTGGTTGGCCTAGAATTCTCTATGTAGACCAAGCTGGCTTCAGACATGCAGAGATCTGCCTGCCTGTCCTCCAGAGTGCTGGGATTAAAGACGTGCACCGCCTAGCCTGGCAAAATGCAGAGCACGTAACCTAGGCTGGCCTTGAACCCATGATCTTACCTGCCTGCGGACTCTTAGCACATCCCACTGGCAAGTGCCACAACCACCAGTACTCTCACTTTTGTAAGAAGAAGTCTTTACAAGTGAAAAGTTATGGTCTGTGTAAGTCAAAAGACACTAACAAAAATACATCACAGCGAAACTGTAAAATATTAATATAACAACTGTTAAAGTTAGGTTAGGTAAGTATTCATCAACATATTATTGCTTTCCAGCATGTGGGGGAAATTTCATAACAAACATTGGAAAACAAAAACAAAAAAAGGGAGTTGGCAGTATGACCATATGTGTTAAGAAAGGGACCGAAGAACGTCCTGTTTTCTTGTTTTCATTTTTGCCCTGTTTTACAGATATACATCATGGTAATAGGGTCTCATGTAGCCCAGGCTGGCCGTGTCATGGAGGATGACCACGATTGTTCGCTTGCTACCTCCCAAGTGATGGGGGGTCAGGCCTGGGCTACCACACACTGCTAATATATGTGCATTTTGTGAGATCATTTCCCCAAGCAAGTTACTTAAAAAATTAATATACTGGTACACTGTTTCTTAGAGTTACCCTCCTACTGTCTACTAGGGGTTAAACTCAGGGCTCCACGCCAGTAAGAGAAGTGTTCTGCCGCGAGCTGGAACACCTTCTTTTCCAGTTTATTTGGGGTCAGGCTTTTGTCAAGTTACACAGGCTGGCCTTGAACTCACTCTTGAGCTTTGGATTTTCCTGCTTTAGCCTGTGCAGCAGCTGGGGCGACACACCTGCCACCAGGCCTGGCACAGATGCCTTTTTTTTTTTTTTTTTTTTTTGTTGATTTGATTTGGCTTTGGTTTCTACAGTGACACTTAGATCTGTAACATGGTCTTAGAGTCGCCATTTGGCACTGTGTCCCCAATAACTCGCTCTGAACCTGGGCCTGTCCTGTCACCTGCCATTCCTCCATGGCACAGCGGGTCACTAACATTGTAGTCTATCTCTTCCTTCCCCTGGTTTCCCTGCCCTTCCCTTCCCTCCATTTCCATTTATTTATCGGAGGTGGGAGCTTACCACAGGGCCTTGCTATGCAGCTGGCTGTCCTCACAGTCCTCCTGCCTCACTCTCCTGCTGCGGGAATTACAGGCCCACACAACTGTGCCCAGCTCCTGCCTCGTATTTCTGAGTTTAACTTTCTAAAAGGGTCAACAAAAAGTGGATTTACAGAGTATTTTTTTGGACTTGTTTTGGTTAACAGAACCACCTCAAAGTTTATTCACGTTGCTGAAAACGGCTAGACTGTCCACCATTGTGTGGCTGAACAGTATTTCGTTATGTTATACATAACAACCGTTCTTTTGCTTTTGTTGTGAATGCTTTTAAAGGCAGGGTCACATGTAGATCAGGATGCTTCAAGTTCATCTCAGCTGAGGGCGCCTTCTACCTTCAGTACCTTCAAAGTGCTGGGCTGACGGACAGGTACCTACAGCCCCTCACCCCAACACACACAAAACGGACCTCTCTCTTGATGGCGTAGCCGCCAAAGCTATCCTTGAAGTCAAAAGCTCCTTGCTTCAGCCTTTCAAGTGTTGGAATTATAGGTACGTACAGCTAGACCTGGCCCCAAATGTTATGTATTCATCCATAAGTAGACACCTAGCTTGTGTTCATGTCTGTGTATTTTGAATAATTCTGCAATAAATAACAAACTGCAAAGAAATTTAAAGAAGAAAGTCAGTTAAAAGGTCAGAAAAAAAATGTCCAACATTCCACTAAAAAGAAGCCAAAGAAAGGAAAGTACAAGACAACACTGGGAAGAAATGTGTCTAAGATGCAATAGGGAACCATACAAGGAGAGGAGGGGAGGGGAGGGGAGCGAAGGTGAGGAAAGGGGGAGAGGGGAGGGGAGGAAAGGAGAGGACAGGCATTTACACATTGTTTAGATCTACCAAGTATCCACTCCAACAAAGAGAAAAAGAGCTACGGAAAGAGAGATGTCTGTTGCCTGTGACATGATGGTGCACTTGAAAGGCAGAGGCAGGAAGATCTCAAGTTCAAAGCCAGCCTGGGCTATTGAGTGACACTCAGTTTCCAATAAGAAATGTTCAACATCCTTAGTCATTAGGGAAATACAAATCAAAACAACCCTGAGATTCCACCTCACACCGTGAGAATGGCTAAGATCAAAAACTCACGTGATAACAGATGCTGGTGAGGATGTGGAGAAAGGAACACTCCTCCATTGTTGGTGGGATTGCAGACTGGTACAACCACTCTGGAAATCAGTTTGGCAGTTCCTCAGAAAATTGGACATTGAACTACCTGAGGACCCCGCTATACCTCTCCTGGGCATATACCCAAAAGATGCCCCAACATATAACAAGGACACATGCTCCATTATGTTCATAGCAGCCTTATTTATAATAGTCAGAAGCTGGAAAGAAGCCAGATGCCCTTCAACAGAGGAATGGATACAGAAAATGTGGTACATCTACACAATGGAATATTACTCAGCTATCAAAAACAATGACTTTATGAAATTCATAGGCAAATGGTTGGAACTGGAAAATATCATCCTGAGTGAGGTAATTCAATCACAAAAGAACACACATGGTATGCACTCACTGAGAAGTGGATATTAGCCCAAAAGCTCAGAATACCCAAGATACAATTCACAGACCACATGAAGCTCAAGAAGGAAGACCAAAGTGTGGATGCTTCAGTCCTTCTTAGAAGGGGTAACAAAAATACTCACAGGAGGAGATATGGAGACAAAGTTTAGAGCAAAGACTGAAGGAAAGGCCATTCAGAGACTGCCCAAACCAGGGATCCAGCCATATACAGCCACCAAACCCAGAGAATATTGCTGATGCCAAGAAGTGCATACTGACAGGAGCCTGATATAGCTGACTCCTGAGAGGCTCTGCCAGAGCCTGACAAATACAGAGGAAGATGCTCACAGCCAACCACTAAACTGAGAATGGGGTCCCAATTAGAGGAGTTAGAGAAAGGACTAAAGGACAACAATACCAACCAACCAGACCCCTAGAGCTCCCAGGGATTAAACCACCATCCCCAGAGTACACAGGGATGACCCATGGCTCCAGCTGCATATGTAGCAGAGGATGGCCTTGTTGGGTATCTATGGGAGGGTCCTTCCTGTGAAGGCTCATTTCCCCAGTGTAGGAGAATGTCAGGAGTGGGTGGGAGGGAGTGGCAGAGCACTCATAGAAGCAGGGGGAGATAGCGGGTTTCTGGAGGGAAAACTGGGAAAGGGGAAATGTAGATTTAAAAAAATATCCAATAAAAGAAAAAATGTCAAAACAAAACAAAAACAAACAAACAAACAAACAAAAAAAACCCAACCCTGGAAACTTTCAGTGCCCCATGCTTTGCTTTGGATGCAAAAGCTTATCCGGGAGTCAGGATCTTAGGCGTCATAGGAGAGCCTCCTCCTGCTAGCTGTCATGGGAAGTGTCTTCAAAATTCTTCAGGGAAAGGCTTTCCAGTCCAGTTGTATACTCACAGAGATCATCAATTCAGCAGGAAAGCAGAATGAAAATGTGCTTGCTGGGCGAGGACTCTAAAACTGATCTCCCATGAACCTCTTCACAGGCAGCTACTGAAGGAACTACTCCATCAAAGGGAAGAGGCAAGGCAGAGAAGGGAAGTGCGGGGCAGGAGCCAGGAAACAGGCACAGCGGAATGCACCCCACTGGTGGGAGCTGCTGCTGCTAAGTTTGCAGGCACTATTTGATTTTTGAACCATGAACCCATATAACTTTGATAAAAATGAAGTTTAATTAAAGAACAGATGGTTGAAACACTCAGTAGTAAGTCCTGGTTGCCAGATAAGAGCAGGGAGGAGGTGGGCGGAGGAAACTCCTCAGAAGGAGAGCTGAGCAAGACCCTGAATTGGGAGAACCAGCTCTGAACACAGAGACAGACGAGGTGGTCTATGGACGTGTGTGGCACAAATGCCCCTTTCCCTTTGTTTTTGTTCTGAGATAGGGTATTTGTACAGACTCCTGGCAATGCCCTAGAACTTCTTTTTGTGGACCAGGCAGGGGCCCTGCCTTTGCCTCTTGAGTGCCGAGATGAAAGGTGTGCATCACCCAGCCGAGAATTACAATTTTGGGACCTAGACTAAATAGTGACATTGAGGCTAACCTGGGCTACATAGCAAGACCTCGTCTCCCCCCTCCATCAAAACAAAAATAAACCAACGGACGGAGCTGGAGAGATGGTTCCACAGTTCATAGTGCTTGCCCTTTCAGAGGACCCATGTTGGACAGAGCATAACTCACACACACACACACACACACACACACACACACACACACACACACACACGCCATAAAATAAAAACAAATCTTAAACAACAAATAAACAAAAACAAAAGAAGGAAATGAGACCAGCTGCAGCTGTCTGTTGACTTCAAAGTCTGCAGACTTAGAAGGCACAGACGCAGAAGCCAGGGACAGCGAGACTACGCAATGTGCCAAGAAGATTCTCCTGTCCTCATATCCCTGTCCTCAGTCATCAATTTAGGACCGTCTGCCTGTCTCCATGTCACCCCTGGCAGTATAAGAGCCATTGGGATTGGCCAGTTTATACAGCCGATCTCTCCTAGGAGATAGAGCGTGGCCTGTCACAACCCAGATGGACTCCTTGCTCTCCTCTCCTTTTCAGTTGAGTTTAGATGCATCTGACTGGGCTAGGACACATAATCCTTGGCCTCTTCAAGGGCAAGAAATGTGTTCCCTGAGAGGACAAAGAAATGGAGTCAATGGTTGTGTGTTAAAAATTGGACGTAGACCGTTTCTCAAAGGCTTGTGCCCTGCAAGCTTAGCTTCCAAGGTGATGTTTTTGAAGTGGTGGAACCTTCAGGCTGCAGTCTAAGGGAAATAACTAGGTTTTGAAGGTACCAACTTTCTATACAAGAGGGAGCCTGACCTCTGGCCTCATCTCCTTGTTCATACATGTTGTGGTAGTTGAATATGTTTGGCCCGTGGGAAGTATCACTTATAGGAGGTGTGGCCCTGTTGGAGGAAGTGTGTCATTGTGTAGGTGGGCGTTGATGTCTCCTAGTGCTCAAGTAAGGATACTACATCAGCTGCAGCAGCTGCACTCAGAGTTACTACTTGATTTTAATTTTTGATAGTCAACTGTCATTCTCCATGATCCTTCTGTCTTCTGCACTGGCCAGAAAGAAGGCATAAAGGGAGATGTGGTGGAAACCACACCCCTGTACCTTTCAGGGCCTTGATAGTGAGACTTATTTCTACAATTCCTCTAGGGATATAAGACTGTTTTTTGATTCACTATTTTCTTTGACAGAAGTAATTCTAAAGCCTTCCACTTAACTTTTCTAACTATAATAGCCCCTCCTTCTGGCACCAACTTCTCTGTCTTAGTTAAGGTTTTATTGCTGTGAGGAGACATCCTGACCAAGGCAAGTCTTATAAAGGCAGACTTTTACCCGGGGCTGGTTTAAAGTCTCAGAGGTTCAGTCCATTATCATCATGGTGGGAAACATGGCATCGTCAGGCGGACTTGGTGCTAGAGAAGCCAAGAGTTCTACGTTCTTACAATCCACAGGCAGACAGAAGGAGACTGTCTTCCTAGGGCAGCCAGAAGGGGACTCTCTTCTGCAATGGGAGGAGCTTGAGCACTAAGAAACCCCAAAGCCCACCTACACGGTAGCGCACTTCCAACAAGGCCATACCTCCCAATCGTGCTACTTCCCATGGACCAGGCACATTCAAGCCACCACACATGTGTTCTCTCTGCAGACAGCACTTTGCCTTTCTGATGCTCTGCTATGCATAACGCAGCCAGAGAGGTGCTAAGAGAGGCCGGTGCCTGCTGCTTGGACTTTGGAGCCACTAGAATTGTGAGCCTGATAAACCTCTTTTCTTTATACGTTGCCCAGTGTCAGATACATTTTTATAGCAAAGCAAAATGGCTACAGTTAGGGGCATTTGCTTATGTGCATCACATGTGTGCTTGTTGCTCTTAGGGGCCTGAGAGAAAATCACATTGTCTGGAATTGGAGTTCTAGGTCATGAGCTGCCAGGTGGGGGCTGACAACTGAACCAGGGTCTGCTTCAAGAGCAGTCAGTGCTGGGTATGGTAGCATTTACTCTTAACCCCAGCCTTTGGGAGGCAGATCTCTGTGAGTTCAAGGCCAGCCTGATCTACATACGTAGTGAGTTCCAGCACAGCCAGGGTTATGTAGAGAGTCATCTAAGTTGGATTTTACAAGGCATGCAGGGAACCAGCATTCAGAAGCGGGAGCTAAAATGATGGGGAGTTTAAGTTCAGTCTTAAGTTCAGTTTAACCCAGGCCAGTCTGGGTTTCATGAGACTCCTTCTCATTCCCCACAACAAAGGAGCTATCAAACTAATTTTGCTTGGGGAACCCTTCAAGAGTCCATTGTGGTCTGGGGGGCGGGGTATTGGCCCTGGGTACATGTGGCTTCAGGTAGAGGTCAGTCTGCCACTGTCAGGTAGTGTGGAAGGATGAGTTGTAATGGAAAAATAATGTTCAGTAGCTACAAAGGATTTGAAAGTCATTCTACACAGTCTGCTCTTTCTCAGGACTGCTCTTTTCCATCACTCATGGCCAAGTGAGGACTAAGAATATTAAATGGAAAATTATATCCATAGGCAGCTCGTTCATTTGAAGTTCTGAGTAGTGCGATGAAATGCTGAACATCTGGCTCTGTCCCCTCCAGGATACCAATCACTGTTGACAATGTATCCATGTGTTGACCCCACCAGTCCCTTAGCAGCCACTTCCAGACCGACTGCAACAGTATAGCAGTGTGTGAAATCTAGTAACCTTTGTCTTATTTAATCATGGTCCCAAAGATAAGTAATGCCAGTGATTGGATACAATCTATTTTTGCAATTGTTCTATTCTGTTTTATTATTAGTTTACTGTGCCCAATTTATAAATGAAACTTGATCAAAGGAAAACATGAGAAAACCCTTGTATAGTCTCCGAGACTCAAAGGGTCTTGGAGAATGGGGAGCTGCTGCTTAATACAGCTGAAGTCCAGACGTTTGGGATGGAATTGTCTCCTCAACTCTAAAAGAAGGGTTAACACCTTTGACCCATACCTGGCGGTACAGTGAGAAGTAATTATAAAATGCTCTTGCCAAGAAGGGGGTTGCAATAACACAAATGACTACAGTGATGGAAAGGTGTGGTGGTGGTCATTGACCTGGGAGTTTCCACTGTCGGGTAAGGTTCTCCGTGCCTGAGTGTCTGAGGCTGAACTTGACTCTAACTGTAGCTGGACTCTGCTGCAGGACCGGGACCACTCTGCCTCAGACTGCAACAGGTAGAAGATCACGAAAAACTGCTACCAAACAGATGTTTGCTTTAAAAGCCAACAACTCCCTGCCCTTTTCTATGGATGGTCTCTCAGAGCTGGTTTGCTGGTTGAACAGTGACCCTTTGGGACACATCCATGCATTTAAAAACAAAGTCAGATAATATCACTGATTATACTTCTCGCTAAATACTATTATTTCTTTTTATGCCGAGTATGGACATTTGAGTGTCATCTTGTTTCTGAACTCTAGATCTCTAGATTTTTGGAAAGCAGAGTGCGGCTGCTTTTTGTTTGTTTGTTTGTTTGTTTGTTTTTTGGGCCTCTGTCCTTGCCTAACAGCTCCTTGCATCTGGAGCAAACTCTACTCCTGTTACCTGAAAATTGGTCTCCTGCCCATCAAAACAAACATCCACAGATCTTAAAGTGTGTGTGTGTTTTTAATCCAAATGGATTGTAATTCTGTTTCCTGGTGTTTTTTTTTTTCTCCTTTCCATTCAGTGCAACCAAGTGAAACCCCAAGCAGGTGGCTCACCTTCAAGAGCTCTGTCCTTCATCCTGACGGTAGGGGAAGTGGTGAAAACAAGTCGTAAGAAAGTGTGACAAGTGGGCAAGAGGTCTCTGGAGCTTATAAGTTATTCTAAACTACTTATCTATCCAGGCTTCCCCTTTCTGCCCTGGGAGTCTTCAAATAACCTAAAGACGCAGGCAGCCTGAAGTTGCCTGGTGGTTGAAGTGCCAATCTCCCAGCGTTTATTCCAGCTCATTCTGACTCCGTTAAAAACACACAGTCTGATAAAAAGGTCTGCTTGCAAGGGTGACGGCTACAGCGGGAGAATCTGTTGAGTGCCATGTGGCAGGCATCAGGCTGAGCCCCTTAGGCGCAGGATCCTATTTAAACTTCACAGAGCCTTTGGGGGTTGGGGTAAAACATCTCATCAAAGAACCATCGGGCCACACACAAAACAGCTGGCAAGGAAGAGAGGGCCTGGACTGAGGGCGGGGGCTGCTTCGATGCTCATGCCGACTTACCTGGGAAGCACAGAGTTGAGTGGCCTGGATTTTGGTGGGGATGCTACTTTTGGCTCTGCCACCGTGCTCCCGGAAGATCCTTGCAGAGCATCAGGCACGGGTCCAGGCGGGTTCGGAAGTATCTCCCTAGCGGAAGTCAGAAGGTGCTCTTTCACTTCTTTCTCCCGCGACTTGGCTTTGTGCTCCGCCAGGAGGAGGTCAAATTGCTTTTTCCGGCCTGGGACTGCTCTCCGATGGCTCAGCGAGTGTGTCTAAGGAGAAGAGACATGAGAAGCACAGCCTCTTTGATCAGCACATACACCTGCTTCCCCACGGCCTGCATTTCCGAAATTGCAACCACAGGCATTTAAAGGTGCTTGGAAAAGTCAACTTCAAGGCAACAGCTCCTGTTCTGAGGCTGGGAAGAACCATGCCCTACACTCCAGGTGTTAAGAAGCCAAGGGTTCCTCCAGACACATAGCATGAAACAGCTTCTGCGCAGAACCCAGGACAGCCTCGGATCAAAGTCACCCGCGAGGGAAGGCTAAAGTCAATCCAGGTGCGGGTAGGAGGCTCCAGCTGGCCCATGCATTCAGGGCCACCAGGCAGACAGGGCCATAGCCTGGATCCCAAGAGGCACTAGAAGGACAGTAGGAAACCTGGGGCTTGAGGCTACCCAGTAGCAGAAGCCCGGGGTCCGCCTGTCCCCTGGTCACCCCGAGTGGCTAGATGAGAGAGCAGTATCGCATCCTCCCCTCCGGGCTGCCTTTCTGGGCGCTGCCGCCGCCGCCGCCGTTCCTGCATACATTAAAACGTAGCAGGCTTTAGAACCGCCTGTGAGTGCCTATAAATACAATTTACTGTCTGGCCTCCCAAGTAACACGGGAAGCCTAGGGTGTTTTTTTTTTTTTTCTTCCTCTCTTCCTCTTTTTTTTTTTTTTTTTTTTTTTTTGGTTCTTTTTTCGGAGCTGGGGACCGAACCCAGGGCCTTGCGCTTCCTAGGTGGCGCTCTACCACTGAGCTAAATCCCCAGCCCCCTCTCTTCCTCTTAAAAAGCCAGCCGGATCGAGGCAGGCACTATGCTACGGTGGACAGAGAAGAAAGCCATTTGCCTTACAAAGAACAGCCGGAGGTCGTGTCGAGGTTGCACACCCTGCCGCGTGCAGAGAGTGGCATGCAAACATTTCGACAAAGGCCCCAGCAAGAGCAGGAAGTATTTTTTATGGAAAGAGAAATACCTTGCAGGTGAGGGATCTTGTGCAAGGTTTCTTTGTCTCGGGATCCAATACTCCACAGTGTTTATTTGGGTCAAATTCTCTCTCTGGTTTAAGAAACAAACAAAAAATGTAAGAAAAAAAAGGAGACTAAATAGGATTTGGCATTAAGACTACATTTTTTTAAAAAATGCACATATGCACCAACAAGTGTGACATTGTCAGGCAATCTTTTTTTTTCTTCCCCCAACCAGCTGCTAAAATGTCTCAAGAACCACTCGGGGAAAATGGTGCTCCGTTCTGAACCCAGACTTTCTGAGTCTGGGTACAGGGCAGCACAGGGAACAGGGTGAGAGCAGGGGGCAGGAGGGTAGGACCATGCTATTCCAAAACACTTGATTTTACTTAAAAGAGTCCCACGCAGGTCCTTGGCGCTTTGGGCATAGTAGTTGCAGAGCAGAGAGCACACTACCTGAGACCTAAAGTTGCCTGCTTCCTTCACAGGCTGCCTGGAGAATCCATGCATGTCCCCCAGCCCCGCCTCTGCCTTCCTGGTTTATCCATTTAAGGTGGGAGCATGTTCACTGACTTGTCAGGGTGGCCTTCCCCAGGCTTTACAAAGCCCTTGGTGAAGGCTTTCCAGGAGGCCTCACAGATAAGCCATTTCCCTGAACAAGAATTGGCAGTGCCTCGGGCAGGGGCAGGAGAAGGTGTGGCCGTCCTCCTCTGCGCTGTTGAACTTGAAGGCACAAGGGACACGGGCTGCCAACCTTAAACCTCGCTTTGCCTGTAGCCCCGGTCCAGAGGCTGCACAGGAGGATAAGACAGGACACGCTGGCCTGAGAGACAGGAAGAACGACTGGGGGGAGGGAGGGCTGTCCTCCTGTCCTGACTGCCTGAGGTGTTGATTGCTTCTATGGAAGCGACTGCTAACTGTTTTCCTCATGCCTCCTGTTGTCTTTCATCTCTTTGGGGATTGCAAAGAACACTTACCACACCTGTAAAATGTGGGCATGTGTGGTGGTAACCTTTCCAGGACCCCGCCCCCCAGGCTTTCGGAAAATCTGTGCTGTCTCTGGTAGGCACCTGCAAACACCAGAGTCCTGTGGAGCAGGAATACCACAGTTCTCTGGGTACGAAGGGTGGTAATGTTTAATGGTGGACAGTGGTGATTAGGAAGGGTGCCAGGTCTCTAGAAGGTGAGCGCCTTGAATGCAGCAAACTGAAGAGAATTCCTAGGCCAGAAACTGTCAGCATTTGCTGGCATAAACTTGAAGCATAATAAATACATGTTCTATTTTCAAGTCTGAGGGTCAGGAGGAGGCTGTGAGGGAAGTCGTGATGCTGTCTACAAACTGCACTCCCCACCCCAGGGCCATCAAAATACCCCCCTTCCTTCCTCTGTGAGAGCTTTGTCCAGAAGTGAGTGAGGGAGTGAGGGAGTGCCAGGTGCCTGGCTGCCTGCTGTGGAGGCCTTCACTTTGGTCTGTCAGAGTCAGGCCTGCGCCCAGACACACACCAGCACCTCCCGTTGGAATTGAATGGGGTTTTGACTAGGGACAGAAGTTGGCTGTGAGAGAGGTAGAGACTGGCAAAGGACCTACTGAGGAAAGAGAACCCACAAAACACAAAGTTGCCCACCCCCACTTCAGATAAGGATACAGGCTGGAAGACGCCAAGGTAGGATTAGTGCAGCAATAAGAGACCCATCATAGCCTCTGGACACTGCACAGGCCGACCCCACTCCCACCCCTGCCCCACCACACTGGGACGAACACTCCGTTTGGGAAGACAGCTAGCAATGAAGGACTTGATCCATAACGTGAAGAAGCCTTACCAGGTTCTCCCTTCATTGTTATTGTGGACGAACAGGACTTGGAGGGAGGTACAGGGCTGTTTCATTTGAATGCTTTTGGGTAGTCCCAAGTACTTTTAAAATAATATTTAAATACAAATATAAGACAGAAGGTTCAATTAAATATGAAGTAGGATATGAAAATTACTCACACCTTGGGTGCTTAAAAACCATGCCTGATGCAGAAGATACATTCGCTCAAGGACGGCTTTCTCTGCACTTTGTTTTGCCTAGCTACCATTACAGAGAACCCATGGTGTGCACAAGCTATGAGTGTCAAGGCTTCTGGTCATTTGGAGAAAGCAGAACAAGCCAGGTTTAGTCCTACAACACACCCAAAGCAAACATCCTCCTTTAAAAACAGCAACTGTCACCTCTGAGTGGCCATGTGTCTGTTCAAGGGGCTGAGCAGGGACCCAAGAGACCTCCCAGCACCCCCATCTGTTACGATGGTCTCTAAGCTCCCAGTAGGAAATCCAGCCTGACTATCAGGGAGAAGTCGGCCACAGTGGCAACTGCAGAATCAACCCAGAAAGCCAGAGGCCAGAGGGCAGAGAGCAGAGGTTACAGTTGCCCATGCAGCACAGTCCCTGATTGAGCTGTTCTACTCAGCATGCCATGAGCTATCAGGTATCACACAGACAGACCTCCCTCACAGCAGTGAAACTTTAGTGGGAGCCATGTCAGAATGGCCACGAGGCTCACAAGACCCTTGGAGTCTACAACTATCGATTGGTACAGAAAGTCCTCTGCTTCCTGGACTTCCAGGATAACTTCAGCCAAATTCAAAACTTGGCCGGGGACCTTATCTGCGTTGGGGGAATGGAAGCACTGTCTCCCTGGTAGTTTCTTCAGGTGCTAGTTCTGCTTGCAGCTACCCTTCACATTGCTGTTCGAGCACACCACTGGTTAGGGACTCCTCGGTTGCAGTCTTAGCGAGAGCCCGGCTCTAACCACAGTGACACATACCTGAAAGTCTCCGGTAAGGCTTGTTGCTGTTTTTGGTGCCATTTGGGTGCTTCTTGTCTATGGTGGCTGACAGAGTCCCCTTGCCATTTAAGGTCTTCTCTGGTGAAGGTGGCACGGACTTGGACATCAAGGTGGGCTTAATTAAAGGTGGGGTGGAGACGGCAGAGGAGGAGGAGGAAGTGGCTGCGGTAGTGGTTGTAGAGTTCATTTTGACATTGGCACCGTCTGCCTTCACTAGGTTAGGGATTTTCTCTAAACTGACTACGGGAACTGGAACGCTGAAAAATAAAGGAACATACATGCACGGCTGTTTTCTTTGATAGACCCGGTCCACTGATGAGCTACACCCGCTTGCTGTTATCACAACACTTCCTTATCACTTATTTATGCTCCTCCTGGAAGCGAGCAGCGTGATTCCCCCCGTTGCGATGGGAGGTAGATTTGTGCCCGTGTAAAGGGCCAGCAGGGGGTGAGAGGCTGGCACGGTGCCCAGGGTGGATAAGAGCAGACTGATTACCTCCCAGGCCGGCTGTCCCCATGGATCCTCTGATTCCACCCGCCTCTCGGGCCCTCTATGTGCTCCTCTCTGACACAGCACCTTGGGCAAAACAAGGCCACCACTGTGAAGCCCAGGAAGACAGGTTGTCTGTGCCCTGCAGACAGCCTGCCACTGTGGAATCGGGTCCCTCCCCTCCCCATTCTCCTGCTGGTGAGAGTCTCCCCACCCCAGCCCCATCCGGGGCCTGACATCTGCTTAGCTCCCGAGTACTGACAGCCTCACACCACACAGAGCATGGCTGCAGTCCAGCCAGGGGCACACCATGCTGTCGGAGGGCTTCTGGATCGGGCTCGCGTCCCGAGGGTGGGCTCAGATGGAGTGAGCCGCCGTGTACCATTATCCAATATTCCATTTTAGGCAGCTAGTTATGTAAATAGGCAATTCTCCAGACTGGCAGGTGAGAGGATGAATTTTAAGAAGGCGAGAGCACAAAGGTGTGCATTCACTCCTCAGAACCTGTCACCTTCGCCCCACTCCCCTGCTAGTTCCCAGTAACGGATGTGCATTTGATTTCTGCTGCTCTTTAATGCGGGGAGGACCCTGTGTCTGGAGGGGGGTGGGGGAGGTGGGGGAATGTGTCTCCGTGTCTTGAAAGATGAGATGAATAAGTTTTGCTTTGGTCTCTGAACCAGGTTCCCTTTTCTCCTGGCAGGAGGGTAGCCTGCTAACACTTCAGTTCCCCAATCATCTTTGAGCTGAGAGTGGGGATGGGTTAGCTGTTTGAATACCAAATGACGGAGAATATGGCTCTCCCATGCCTACAGACAATGTAGGGCATGAAAGAGAGGCTGTTTTTGGCAGGGAGGAATCCTATCTGTCCACACGTCTGGCTCTCGCTTCTCTAAGGCATGTTCGCAGATCATTTCTTTGATCAAGTTGTTCATGAAATTATTTTTGCAACTCGTCCTTCTCTGCCACCCTTCTGATTTTGTAACAGGGCCGCAGACATTAGTTATAGGTCTTTGCCAGTGGGCACACAGCAGTAGAACCAATTGGGGCTGAACATTTTAGACTTTCCCCTTGGGCCATGTGTTTTCTTGGCCCGCAGAAAGGTGGCTTGGGATTTCAAGTCTGAGAGAAGGGAAATGGGCACAGTGGCAAAGGCTCTAGCAGATTCTCCCCGTGATCAGAATATTGGAGTCACAGAGACGGGGCTAAACTGTGGTTCTTGTCTGTTCAGTGGTGATTCTCTAAGTGCTCACTTGTTAACTGCTGAAGAACAGCCCCAGAAACTCTCTGGGGGGGGGGAGCGTGCCAAGAAGTCACACAGACACTCCCTGGTGAGATAGGCATTCAGGTCTGCAATAGTTTAAATGCAGCCCTCAACTTTTGTTTAGAAACTTAAATCTCCAGATGCATATGCTGACGGTGTTTAGAAGAGGGGGATGTCTTTAAGAAGTAATTAGAATTAGATGAAGTCCTGTGTGTGTGTGTGTGTGTGTGTGTGTCTGTCTGTCTGTCTGTCTGTCTGTCTGTTTGTCTGTCTGTCTGTCTACAAATGGGGCTGATAGCTTTATAGTAAAAAAAAAAGAGAGAGCTGAACTCTCAGTCTTCCTGGTCCTCATCAGCTGATACCCACTGGCATGCTGCACCTCAGGAAGAAGGTCCTCATTAGATGACAGCCCTTTGTTATCGGACCCCTGAGCCTTCTCACTGTTCATTATAAATTCATCCAATTTGTGGCATTTTGTCACAGAAGCAGAAAACAGACTAAGAATATAAAAAGATACCATAATGGCAGAAAATGCAAAGCTATGGGGGAAATTATGAAATATAATTCTTCTTGACTTGTTTCTTCGATTCAAATAAGCACCGATTACAGGAATCAGGGCCTTTTATCCCCCCTTTGAGAAACTGTCTCAAGTAGTCCAGGCTGGCCTTGAACTCCTAATAGTCCTGCCACCATTTGCCAAGTGCTGTGATCACAGACTTTTCCCAAGCCTCCTGGTTTAGAAAGGACGTCTTGAAGGGGCGTCTTTACACTCCTGTTCATGGCATTGTTATTTGTGAGACAGCCAGAAGGTGGGAGGAAATGAAATGCTATTAATACAACATCTGGATGTCTAATCTTTAGCTTTGTGAAGAACGGAAACTCTGACACATGGCTGGACCTCGAGGACAGAATGCTGAGTAAACCAAGCCAGCAGCAAAGAGACGAACAAGGGATCCCACTTACGCAAGGCACCCACAGTAGCTATAGTCACATAGACAGAAAGGCAAACAGTGAGTGAGGGAGATGGGGTAAGGGAGGAGCTGGGGGGGGGGTGAGGGAGGCATGGACTCAGTCTAGAATCTCAGTTTTGCAAGATGAAAAGAGGCGTTATGTTGGGTGCGACACAGTGTGATTATGCTCAACACTACTGTACATTAAAAATGGTTAAGATGGTAACTTGCATTTTATACATTTTACCATCCTTTTTAAAAGTACCAAGTAACAACTTCACGAGTCGCAAAATTCATGCAACCTAAATTATACTTCGGCAAGTCTGTGCGTATGCATGTGTGTATATATACATATGTATATCATATATGCACATATATTACATGCATATATATTATATACCCGCTGTGTATATATAGAGAGATATATTACACATACACACATGCCATATTACTTCACAAAAGGAAATGAGGTCTTTCAAGGTGTAGATCTGGTTCTTATTGCAGAAGCATGGCAGAGTACACAGAAGGCCTCCAGTTTCTGTGAGAAGTGCTCCTGACTTCAGCAGACCGATGCCTGGATGGGGTAATCCGGAGAGATGGCCCCGTGTCCCCCATGCTCACAGGGCAGTCTGCACGTCTCCTCTAGAATCAGAGGTTGTTGTCAAGTGTGTTCTGTGAGGCAGCCACATGCCACAGGTGCAGAGAGCTGACATGACAGCCAACATGGCAGCTACCTCATGATGGATGCTTCCTAACTGTGCAACCACACCCCAGCCAGGCTACTTCCTTCATCTCTTATGTGATCCCCTAATGTGGAATTTCTTCTACCTCCCATTATTTCCTGTATCATTCATGCTTCTAGGACTTCAGCTGGGCTCTTGATACCAATACCCGCGGGCAGGATCTAAGGCGGAATCTACCAGAAACATGAAGGATAGAAAAAGGCTGTGCAAAAGAAGCCAACGGAGAATTAATTCTAAAGGCCTCGTGGGTCATAAGGGAGCTAGCCGCTAAGCAAACATCCTGGGTGTTGGGTGAACAGGCCCCCATGTCAGCAGAAGAAAGAGAAGGGGATAAAATTTTTGTACCAGGAATTCCAAGAACTCACCACCAGCTAGAGGAAAGAATGTGCACAGGGAGCTGTCCCTGGTACTTTTCCTGCGTTGTTGTTCTCTCCAGTAAAAGCTGTGGGCTTCTCTCAGGTGACCTGCCTTTGGGCCAAGCCTGAGAAGGGAAGGTGAGGGAAAGCAGAAAAGTAGGCAGTTCTAGGACAGTGGGATAGTGGGAAGGATCAGAAATACCCTGAGAAGGGGGGAGAGAGAGACTCACAAGCTTGACATCCCTACACTCCCCGCAGTACAAATTCTAGCCCGACTCCTTTCTCCGCCATTACTGGCGCAAGACCCTCAAGGGCTGGACAAAGGACATAAATGAGCACAAGATGGTGCCACACAGTGACAAACAACCGACCCCAAGGAGCTGGCTGATGTTCAGAGCTCTTCTTCCTCCCTTACATGCTGCCACCGGTGCAGGGGTGTATTGTCCCCGCAAGCCACCAGCTCGGAACTGCCTTCTGCTGCTCTCCTCTCCAGTGCCCACACTCCCTACCACCACCTTCCTAGGGAGTAAAGCATCAGCCTTGGGCAGGCAACCGAGTGTGGCTCCTTCAGGGGGCGGGAAGCCCTGAAGTACATTCAGGTTCAATTCTTTCCCCTCCACCTGCAGAGGAGCCAAATGCCCCTACCCTGCTTTCGCAGCGTGGCCAACTCCCGTCGTCTGGCCATGCCGCAGCAGCAAGGGGAACTCCTATGTGTGGTGAGGAGTTAGGGGGAGCTGGTTAGATGGAAACACCCAGAACACAGGCTGTCAAGAGCTATGTGTGGTGTGTGTGTATGTGTGTGCATGTGTGTATATGTGTGTCTGAGTGTGTCTGTGTGTCTGTGTATGTATGTATGTGTGTATGTGTGTGTCTCTGTGTGTGTCTGTGTGTGTATGCGTGTCTGTGCATGTGTGTCTGTGTGTGTATATGTGTGTGTCTCTGTGTGTGTATGTGTGTGTATGTATGTCTGAGTGTGTCTGTGTATGTATGTATATGTGTATGTGTGTATGTGTGTGTGTGGCGTGTGTGTCTGTGTGTGTCTCTGAGTGTGTATGTGTGTGTGTATGTATGTCTGTATGTATATGTATGTGTGTCTGTGTGTGTCTGTGTGTCTGTGTGTGTAGTGTTATTTTGTGTGGAGTGTGTATGTGTGTATGTGTGTGTGGTGTGTGTCTCTGTGTGTGTCTATGCGTGTCTGTGCGTGTGTGTCTGTGTGTGTGTCTGTGTGTATGTATGTGTCTTTGTGTGTGTATGTATGTGTGTATGTATGTATGTGTGTCTGTGTGTGTATGTGTCTGTGTATATGTGTGTGTCTGTATACGTCTGTGTGTGTGTGTGTGTGTCTGTGTGTGTGTGTGTGTGTGTCTGTGTGTCTGTGTGTCTGTGTATTATGTATGTGTGTATGTATGTATGTATGTATGTGTGTATGTGTGTGTGGTGTGTGTCTCTGTGTGTGTCTCTGCGTGTCTGTGCGTGTGTGTCTGTGTGTGTGTCTGAGTGTGTGTATGTATGTGTCTTTGTGTGTGTATGTATGTGTGTATGTATGTATGTATGTCTGTGTGTCTGTGTGTGTATGTGTCTGTGTATATGTGTGTGTCTGTATACGTCTGTGTGTGTGTGTGTGTGTGTGTGTAGGAGATAAACAAGTCTGGGAAAGGAGCCAAAAGCCTCCCCAAGTCCTTCCCCTTCCATGTCGAGGGAGGGATCCTTCCCTCCATTCTCGTCCTTCATGGCATTTATAAACTCACTGCTGTCCTCCTTTTGAGGTGCTGTGTTTAAAAAGGAAAGAGGAGCCCCCCATGAAGACCCTGCTGCTTTCAAAATGCCTGTTTAGTGGGCTTGGCACAAACTCTTTTAGGGAGCCCAGGGTGGCTGCCCGTTCCGGCTGTGTCGGAGATGCTGGGGGCCTTTATTGCCTCGTTATGTCTGTGCCTCCTCCTCTCAGGCCTGGGAAGGCATTGCGGTGTGGAGATGGGCCCTCCCTCAACCCCTGGTACCACAGGGCGGTGTCTACCTTCTGTTTCTCTGGTGCTGCTCTGGTTCCCCATGTCTTCTTCCTGTGTGCTTGGCCTGTCTGAATTGATCTTTCTAGACCAAGGCAGGTCTTCTGGCTTTAAGAAAAATGGTTCTCTTGGCATCAAGCAGATTCCCCTCCCTGCCCAGTGATGTCTGCAAAAGAGCAGAGGTGGAGAATCATGACAGTGTCATTGTGAGAGTCACTACCGGGCTGCAGGGCCAGCTGCCCCCTGCTGGCCATGCTTTCACGGTGGTCGGGGGTTTATTCTCCTACAGTCAACAGATATGCCTGAAGAAAACAGTTCGGAGTCTGTAGGTTTGCAAAACCCGTTGCCAGCCTTTCCCCACTTAACACGTGGGGTAAAGACAGATTTGACAGACAGGAGGGTGAGGACATATGGTATTTGTGCTGTGGGTTATGTGTCTGATGTGAATTTGAGGCTGTCTAATCTCTTCCACCACTTCATTTGACAGAGAGCTGCGTGCCTGTATGAGAGGCCTGGCAGAGTTTGGAGAGTCTCTGGGTTATTAGCAGAGCTCCCCCCACCCCCTGACCCCGATAGACCATCTCACTCATCCTCCTTCCTTCCAAGTGGCAGCAGCATTAAATCATCCCGATAAAATGGAATTTAGCTCTTTTAACCTACTCCCGGGGTAGGAGTTCTACTTGGCTCTTGGCGATGCACTAAGCTGTTGGGGAAAGTCTGCCGCTAGGAAATTATTTCCAACTGGAATCCTTGAGGTTGAAGAACTACTAGGGACGGTCTGGCAGGTTTAAGAATCAGGTGGTCACTAAGAATCGATATAAAGAACAGCCATGGAATCCTGTCCTGCTATGACAGGTACCGCACACCTCGATGAATGGGTACCCTGCTTTTGAGGCATCTGGGAAAATGTTTAAGAAGCCAACTTGTAAATGCCTTTAGCAAGCCAAAAAAGGGAAGCTATCTAACCGCAGGGCCTGTAAATGAGAAAAGTCTACTGGGCTGATCTAATATTATCTTACGGCAGAGAAGTGAGAAAGGCAACGCCATGGGCCATCACTCTCTGCAGGGTCTGGACTCTCTCCCACACAACACACCCTCAGTAAACTGAGAGATGTGGTCAGACCACATGGCTGCTGTGGGTGGGGCGAGGGTGGGAGTGGTCCTGGCAGCAGAGTGGTTGGCAGGATGCAGAATATGTGGAAAGCTCATCAAACGCCCACTGTTGGCCAAGAAGGGTACAGCATCTTCACCAGTCATGGACTGTGGGCTGCAAAGTTTGGCCTCTTGACTCCATTGCAAAGGTGATAAGTTATGAAGAATGATATGAGATTCCCCCTGCCCCCGAGACAAGTTAGAGGTCTGTGGGTGAACATGGGAGTTTGAATAAGCTGACTTTGATGAACGGTGGAGAAGAGTCAGAAGCAGGGGCTGGGGAGAAAGCCCAGTTGGTCAAGTGCTTGCTGTGCAAGTCTGGGGGCCTAAGTTTGATATCCAGCATCCATATAAAAGGTTGGTTGTGATGGAACATGCCTGTGATCTGACTTCAGGACAGCTTGGAACAGGATCTGTGAGGCTCACTAGCAAGCCAGCATAGCCTACCTGGCGAGTCTCAGGCCAATGAGAGACCTTGTCTCAAGACAAAGCAAAAACAGGTGGATGCCACCTGACAACACCTGACATTGGCCTCTCTACGTGCACACACGTGCACACACACACACACACACACACACACACACACACACCATAAACATCCTCCAGACACACAAAATAATCAGGAACAAATAACGTAAGAATTAGGGAGGAAAGGTGGGGCTGAACTGAGGGTCTGTGCCTTGTCAATCAATGCTCTGGCAAATTCCCCGACTGTGGAGGTATCCGGCCCCCGAATCCTGCCTTCCCTATGGCTGGATGCTCTCTGGTGAGGGCCTAATGCATGCAGCTTCCTGGCTTTAGGGACTCAGCAAGGTCCTAAGGACTTCTGTCCTTGTGAATGGGCAACAGGATGGGGGCTTGGCTAGTGAGAAAGCCTGGGTGTTAGCTCTTTCTCCTTCCTTGGTGGGACAGACCTGACCAACCTATCTCAGCCTCACAGGCCTGCCTCAGTTTCCTTATCAGTGAAAGGAAGGCTTGGCATTTGAGATGATTAAATGAGGTACTGGGCACGGAGCGTCATTTGGGCGCAAGGCACAGCCTCGAAGTTGAAGTGAAACGAGAGAGAGAGAGAGAGAGAGAGAGAGAGAGAGAGAGAGAGAGAGAGAGGGGAGAGAGAGCGCCACACCATTCACTACCTCACGGCCCCTCCTGGGGTGTAAGCCATGGTCACCATCAGAAACCTTTTGTCCTTAGGGGGTGGAGTGGACGAGTGGGAGGCAGCAGAAAGGTGGGGTGGGTGGCTTCCAAACTCACCCACAGAAGAGCAATCCTGGGAGTACAGTGCAGAGGAAAATTGGAAGAAGTCATTCCATACTCAGGAACTCCTGAGCTTGGGTGAGTCACTGCAGCTTACATCTGGATAGGGATTTCTGCAAGCAGAGCAAGCAGGAAGCCCAGCCTACTCTCATAAGACAATTCCTGCAGTCCAGCAATGTGGGGACTCTGACGTTCCAGGGCACCTTGTTTTCTGGGGGAGGCTATCTGTACACCTCCCAGGCCATTCAACGGGATGAAGGAGGCCCTGTTCTCTACAGTTTTCTCTTATTCCAAGGGTGTGGAGCTTAGGAAGGGGGTCCCCAGCATCACCAGGAGACCAAGGAGTGCTAAGTATTCCCGGAGAGCCCTCGTACCCTTGGGCTGTGGAAGAATCAGCAAGCTGGAGAGTAGTCTGAATGTAGTAGGGCAGCTGATGCTGCCCAGGCTGCCCTTGGGAACAGCTGTGGGTACAGTGGGCTTCAGGCCCACTCAAGGTTTCGCCAACAGCTCCAGACCCTACCAACACTCAGCGCATTGCCCCATAACTAAGAAGCACAGACACACAACTCAGATGGGTGGCCATCAAGATTCACATCATTGCGGAAACAGCATGAAGGCCACCGAGGGCTAGGGGCTGGGGGGTTGGGTGGATTCTGGAAGAGTGAGTCCCTAGCAATGGCTTAGAGCTGGCTATCCTCAGGAGCAGCAAGTGGGAACAGTTCCCGCTGTGGCCACCAGAGGTCACTAGCTCCCAGTATTGGAGCTGTAAAATGTCCTTTTAGAGAGCCTGTTACCTGAGTACCATGGCTGGAGCATTAAAGTCTCCTCAAGCTCTAGTGCCAATTCGGACCCAGGAGAGGGATGGTGATTCCTTAAAGAACGTCCTCCATGTCCCTGTCAGGGAGGGATGAGAGCAGACACCTGAGATGACCCTGGGATCCCACGTCCGGGCTCTCCCTATAAGGAGTCACTCTGAACACAGAAAGGAAACGGCCAGGGACTCACTGCGACCAGCTGCTCCCATTTACCTCAGAGAAGAACAAACACATTCAGAACAAACATTCCCATTCATTCACTCATTTTCATTCATATTCTCTCTGTCTCTGTCTGTGGGCAAACAACCGGGAGCCACTGATGAGTTCTGAGCAGTACAATGTGTGTGTGTGTGTGTGTGTGTGTGTCTGTGTGTGTGTGTGTGTGTGTGTGTGTGTGTGTGTGTGTGTGTGTGTGTGTGTGTGTGTGTGTCTGTGTGGGTGTGTGTGTGCAAGTGTATGTGTGCATGTGTGTGTGTGTGCATGTTTGAGTGTGTATTCAAGTGTATAGGAGTGTGTGTGTGCCTGTGTAGTGTGGGAGTGCATGTGTGCATGTGAGTGCATGTGTGCATGTGTCTGTGTGTCTGTGTGTGTCTGTGTCTGTGTGTCTGTGTGTGTGTCTGTGTGTGTGTCTGTGTGTGTGTGTCTGTGTGTCTGTGTGTGTGTCTGTGTGTGTGTCTGTGTGGGGGGTGTGTGCAAGTGCATGTGTGCATGTGTGTGTGTGTGTGCATGTTTGAGTGTGTATTCAAGTGTATAGGAGTGTGTGTGTGCCTGTGTAGTGTGTGTGTGCATGTGTGTGTGTGTGTGTGTGCATGTTTGAGTGTGTATGCGAGTGTATAGGAGTGTACATTTGTGTGTGTGTGTGTGTGTGTGTGTGTGTGTGTGTGTGTGTGTGTGTGTGTGTGTGTGTGTGTGTGTAGGGAAGGGATGTACTGAAAAGGCAAAGATTTCACAGCCTGCATGGACGCTCTGATATGACTCCCTGGGGCTTCTGGGAACCAACCCCCAATTCATGCCAGCACCAGGCTAGAAGAGCTAAGCCCCAAGTCCCTCCCACAGGCCTCTGGCTGGGTCCTCTCTGTAAAGCACTGGGAAGGCATCCAGGACACGTGAGCTCCCACATGTCCCCTCTCTCCCAGAAGACTCACCTCCCATTTCCAAGCATTTTGGGAGGGGCCGTCTGAAAGGAGTGAGCCCCTCCCCCACCACGCTGTGGGGTGTGCACAGGGAGGCCAGGAGCCTGCTGATTCTTCTTCTGCATTGGCTCATTTTCCCTCTGGAGCAGCAGGCTCATCTCCTGCATTTTTAATAGTGGGGCATATTTAGCATTCAACACACACTTGCAGGTTGATAAGGCCCAAGGAGACGGCATCAAGCCATCCATGGGAGGAAAGCCTCTTCCCAACTCTTCCCTGCCTCCTGCCACATCAGCCAAA
This sequence comes from Rattus rattus, assembly GCF_011064425.1. Classification (NCBI taxonomy): domain Eukaryota; kingdom Metazoa; phylum Chordata; class Mammalia; order Rodentia; family Muridae; genus Rattus; species Rattus rattus. The sequence continues at coordinate 46,677,821 of NC_046160.1, read as the reverse complement.
ATCGGGCAGATCCTAGTTTTCCGTCTACTTGCAGGGCTGTCGTGGGGAGGGACAGCAGCGGAGAAAGTTGCCCTGGCTGACAGCCTCTCTGGTCCCTGGTGCAGCAGAGACTCGGAATAAAGGATGAAATGGTTCGTCTTTCTTTCTTGAGATGGGGCCTTTGCTCAAGCTCAAGTAATCTTACCCGCTCTGCATCCTGAATGCCGGGATTATGGGTTCATCTGCTGGGACTATGGATAGATTCCCGGTTGTCTTTTGCCCACCTCCCTGTGTCACTGTGGACTACATGGACTCTGTGGCTTCCAACTTCCTCAGGGGTGATCTCTGACAGGCAGGTGAACTAGAGAAAAGGGCTCAGAGAGCCGCAGGGGAAGGGCTAACAGTCTGCTATGTGGAGTCTCAGCGGGTCAAAGGAGACAGGTTCGATGACAGGAGGATGCTGTCTTCCTCTTTCTCCCCTCTCCTCTTCCTCTTTCTTTCCTGTAATGCCGGTGACCAAAGCCTCGAGCACATTGGACAAACACTTTATTGTTGAGCTTCTCCCCTAACCTATTTTGGGGACAGAGTCTTGCTAAGTTGTCCGATCTGGCTTTGAACTCGCTCTGGAGTCCTGGCGGACCTTGAACTTTTAATCCTCCTGCCTCGAACTCACCAGACCTGGCTCCTCCTCCCCATGTCCCTCCTCTTCACTGTGTGCGTGGACACATGCATGGCACGAGGTTGGTATGGAGGTCCCCAACTTTGTGGAGCTAGTTCTGAGGACAGAACTCAGGTCACCAAGCTTGTGGTGAGCCTTTCACCTGCTAGGTCATCTCACCGGCCTTCTCCTTTCTTCTTTTAATTTTTTCTATGTTCATTTGACTATTTTTTTGAGACAGGGTCTCACTGTGCAGCCCTGGCTGGCCTGAGACTCGCTACACAGATAGCCAATGCCTCTAAGGCGCTGGGTCTAAACACATGAGCTACCAAATGTAGCCTCCCCCTTCCTTTTATTTAAGGTGTTTTTCCCCTCCCTACTAAGTCATAGAAAGGGGCAAAATCACACAAGTGCAGACTATCCAACTTGGTGTGAAAATACCAAGGGATCAGCCTGACTCGGGGGTGCTGTTTATAGCCAGGCATTCAAACCTGAGCTACCTGTGAAAGGGTATCCTGATGCCAACTGTCAAATTCCATGTCCAGTCCGCCAACCCTATAGACAGGCAATCTTGTGTGCTTCTGTGGCCTTGAGGGTCAACTGAGAACTCATTTGGATAGGGCCTCTGGCTGGGCACTCTCTATGGGTCTCCCTGCTGTTCCCACTATAGGTCCAGAAGTACCAGGCTAACACAATTAAGGACTGAGTGTTCCTTTCGCTTCACAAGAGACCCAGAGGTTCCCATGTGGGGTCACTCAGAAACACAAGGTCTGTGCTCTCTGAGAGCAGCCACTGGTGACTACTTAGCTCGTGCCGTGTGGTGGCTGCTCTCTCGAGCTGAGAATGGAATTCTAAATATTTAAGTTCACACCAGTTTTAAAACAAGAGAGTCAATCCCGTTATGACGGGGTTTGAGTGTGTTTGGGACCACTTGAGTTTGCGACTCTGCCAGACGGTTTCTAGTTCTCAATGGCACCTGACAATGAAATAAATATCCCAGGTGAACAATGCCCTGTACTGCAATGACTTGGGGAGGGATGAGGGGGCTTTGAGGAATGTGAACTAGCTCACTAATTGTATGCTGAAATGATAATATTGTGGCTGTGTCAGGTTAGAGAAAATATATCCTAGAAAATTAGTTTCGTATTTTTTTTTCAAGGCAGCTGATACTTTAGAATGAGACATGGGGCACACACTGTATCTTCCTCCACTGGATACTGCCAGTCCAAACACTTCTCGACAGAAGTCGGGAAATCACACGGTCCCCTTCAGTGGACCCATCTGGTTCTCTGTGACAGTCAGTTCAAGAAGTGTTAGTCACAGTGGCCCCTTGTTTGAACAACTGCCAACAGGCCACCATGCTGGGGACACCCTTGTAACTCCTGAGGAGAGGGAACGAGGGAAGTGGGATGTACGATGGAACACACATGCACAGAGCATCACGGGAGAGCATCATGGGACAGGGCATCACAGGCAAAGACCATTAGCCACGAACTGAGAGCAGATGCTGGCCAGGAGGAAGTGAAAGAGAAGGGACTCAGGACAAAGGGGCCAGTGACTAGGGCATAAGAATGTCAGTGATTTGGACCAGGAAGAGGGGGACAGGGTACAGCAGGAAGAACAGAAGGCTGAGCAGGCCCTGCTTCTGAGGTTCCTCTTCCTGCCCCATTCCCAAGGGCCCTATCTTTGGCCTTCATCCTTTTCTCAACACATTTTGGGGAGGTCTTGCCTATACCCATGGTGTCAATGTCCCATCTATGTGGATGGTTCTCATACATCTTTTCCAGCCCTACCTCTCTCCTGACCCCAAGGCGTAAACATTCAGTGCCCACCACCTACTTCTTTGCGAGTATTTCTCAGATCCCCGGAACACACAGATTCTGATGCAGCTTACCCTCTGTCCCTTGGGGAAGTGGCAGACATGGTGGCCCAGCCATCTGAGTCTGAAATACCACCATCATCCTAGCTCCTCCCCGGTGGTCCTGTGCTGTGTGTATTGGTCCTCACCCTCGGGTCCTCTCCCACGGACCTGCCACCTCCTCCCTGTGCCGCTGCTCCTTCCTCGAGCTCGAGCTCCTACTGCGCCTCACTTGGACTGTGCAAAAATGTCCTCAGTCTTCTCAATGGTTCCAGAATGTTCCCCCAGCCTTCCTTGATACTGCTGCCTGCCAGGGAGACTTTGCGACTGAACACTGCTCTTTTAATCCCATAGGTCATTTTTCTGGGGTCCTGAATTTGCTGCCCTCAGTGGGAACTTTATGCCTTCTTGGATTCAGAGCCTACCTCTCCTCCGGTGCAAATGCTCCTGCCCATTCTGAGCCCTTTCCCTACAACATTCTTCCCACTTGCTTAAGATTTATTTATTTATATTTTTTACAGTGACCAAACAGACACAGCATAAAATTACATCTTGAGCTGTGTTTTCTGTGTCCAGCTCCTGATTACAGACATAGTAAGGGTCTCTGGCTTAGGGTTTAACTTGGGCTTTTTGGCTTTATGAAATGTACTCAGTGGCAACTACGTTTTCTTTAGTTTTGGGGTGCTGGGGGCTGAACCCAGGCCCTCGTGCATGGGATGCTCACGCTCTATTGTCGGGCTGCACCACCAGCCCAGAAACCAAACTTTGAATCTTGAGCTCTCCTCAGGCTAGCCACCTCTGTACAGTATTCTCTTACGGTCCTGGGCCAGGGCTTGGGCTGCAGGAAGGAGTCAGACCCACAGCTGGCCACATACATAGTAGGCTGTTTTTTCTTTCTCTCTAGAGACTTAGCCCCACAGAAGCTGATCTACAAGGTCTGAGGTCTTTTTTTCTTCTCATGTGTATGTTTGCATGTATGCGTGATATATGTATGTTGTGTGTGTGAGTGTATGCACATGTGTGTGGGTACATTTAGGGGCTCGAGGTTGAGTGTGTTCCTTGATTGCCTTCAAGATAGCCTTTAAGATGGACCTCTTGGTGTAACTGGGGCTCATCGATTTGGCTAAATTGGTTGGTCAGTGGGTTTTAGGGATCTGCCTATACACCCCTTCCCCGTCACTGGACACAGACTGCTGGATCTAAATTTTATGTGAGTTCTGGGAATGGGAACTCAGGTCCTCATGCATGTGACAGACCTTTCACCAGAAGAGTCGTCTCCCTGGCCTGGCCCCGTTTTTTCGTTTCTTTTTTATTTTTTGGTTTTAACGTAGAGGATGGGGATCTGAACACAGGTCTCCATGAGTGTTTATTGAATGAGAGGCAAGAAAAGCAAGTTCAAAGCACTGCGTGGATTTCCTGTGTGACCCTGAGGCAGCCACTTACCATGTCAGATCTCATTCTTAAGCCTCAATAGACTGTGATTCTAAATTGCGGGCCTCCCAAGATTCTAACGTCCTTACTGCCTACTAAATGAAGAGTGCGCCCTACCACCAACATGAAGACCCTCTGTAAGTTGGCCCCAAATTCCCTCTGTCAATCCCGATGACCCATTAATACCTATTATACTAGCATTCACTGCTCTCTTCCCCTGATATTAGAACGTGCCTCTGCCTATACTCAGTATTTAATGGACACTTACACTAATAGTTATGTGCCCACTATAATAATCGCCAAGGGTGCACAGGGCCCACGGATGCAATACAGAGAGCTTTGTGCAAGTTAAAAGGAGATGACTGTGGTCCACACAATGGACTGGCAGTCTTCATCCCCTGGTGCACAACCTGTACAACTGTAAGGTAGAGCCTTGGGGATCCAAAGTTAAATATGACAGAATAGGATGAGGCACACAAGAAGGGCATCCGACCCAGGCAGAGGACTTAGAAAACAGGCCTAACAGGTGAGGTCAGTCACACTTCGGCCGCCCCTTGGTTCATCATGGGGTAAGACAATTTTCAGTTGGCTATGGATGTAGAAAGTTCTGAAAGCCAACGTGCATTTTTAAAATTTGTTTGTAAATTTTATTTTATGTGGGTGGGTGGGTGCTTCGCCTGCGTGTGCGTTTGTAGGCCGCATGTGAGCCTGACACCCTCAGAAGCCAGAAGAGGGCTTCAAAGTCCTGGAACTGCAGATGGTGTTAGCTGCTATGTGGGTGCTGGGAATTGAACCGGGGTCCTCTGGGAAAGAAGCCAGTGTTTTTAACTGCTGGGCTCTGGAGTTCTCAACACACATTTACCATAGGTTGGGAGTGGCCCAGTGAGTAAAATGCCTGCTATGAGCTCACTCTCATTTGATAGGTAATGGGGCACTTGAAATTATCGTGATTTAGAATTCAGGCTTAAAATGGGACAAGGGCTGCTGAGTTAGACTGCCTCAAGCACACACAGAATCCATGACAGAGCCTGGCTTTGAATTCCATTTTCTTGCCTCAGGGTCAGTGCTGGGTCCCTTCCACACCGTTCCCCACACAGACTGATCATAACCCCGGGTCCACCTGCCCACCATCGCCCCTGCTGGTGAGTGCCTCTTCCACGGACATGGGAACCAGTTTCTTCTGTCTTCCAATGAGAACTAAAGGCCAGGGGCTCTCAATGGACTCTTCGGGTCCTCCGTGGGCGCTAGACCAGCGCTGCTGAGGCATCCCTCCCCGTGGACTAAGAAGCTGCTGGGTTTGCAGCGTGCAGGATGGCCACGTGCAGCTTGTGGACCACACAGCTCGTGCCACGTGAGCTAGTCTAACAACCGTGGTACACTCACGCTGTCAGTTCTGCTCCTCCCAGTAACACTCTTCATTTGCCTCTCTGATGCTGGAGACCTCACTCATGCTAGGTAAATGCCTTTACAGCCAAGCAACACCGCTCGGCCTGAATAAGCTATTTCCCCATGTTCCATCTCCATGGGTCCCCCTGAATCTGTGGCTTCTTATTTTTCACACGGGGTCTCACCACGTAGTCTAGGATAGCCCTTAAACCGCCATTATTCCTCTAGCCTCAGCCTCCGGAATGCTGGGATCACACATCTACCCCAGCATGCCTGTCTCTGAAGAGCCACTCCTCCATGACGGATGAATTCCTCGGTCTTAGCCCAAGGTTATGAGGCTTCAGCACAGATGGGAGAGTGATGATGATGACGGTAATTATCCTTTAACATGTGTTGTGCACATACCCTGGCCTGTGTGTTGTACTCGATGCCATATATGAAGGAGCTACTGGATCCTCACAGCATCCCAGGGAACAGAGCTAGTCTATGAATAGATCCATTTTACAGCACAGGAAACTGAGGCACAGCAAGATCAAAAGACATACTTGCCCAGGATCACCTAGCAAACAGACCTGTTCACGGGGACTAATTCCTTAGCAGTCAAGCCCTTCCTTGGGCTTTCTGGGGGCATTGAGAAGGGCCTGGAAGTTCTGCACTGCTACAAGCTCATCAGAGGTCACCAACCGTCACTTTCCGACCAGGGTTCTCCTAAGCAACTACACCTTCGCACGAGACAGATCTACTCTCCAGCGGCCCACAGAGAGCACAGCTAGTGTAAGAAGAGAGCGGCTGGCAGCCATGTACATCCACGTTCCAACCTCTCCCACTATCACCTGAGGCACTTTCATTGATCGGGCATAATTAGCTCTCTTCAAGTCATCATAATTCCCAGCTCGCAGTGCCTGCCCCATTGATGGGTGATTGTATTCCACAGCCTTCCTGGGTAGGACGTTAAGTGCAATTAACTACCATTAATTAATGAACACCATTTCTCTTTAAACATATAAATTAGACACACTCCGCACTTGCCCCTTCTCTGTCTTCAGGAGGCCTGGAAGATAAAGCTGTGACAAGCTAGTCCCAAGTCCCTCCTATTCTCAGTGTGGCTTCCTATTTGTCTGGTCCACAGGGAACCTTTTGTCTTTTTGGTAGAGACTCGCCATCAAAGGGGTGACTTTCCCTTTCTCTCCTCCCTACAGTTAGTTATGAGATACCCAGTGTCCTTGAGGGCTGGGGAGCAGAGGCCCGGTGGGGAAGGGAGACTGAAGCTAGGACTGGGCCACCACCATGGCTTCCTCCTTTCTCTTCTCCCTCTGCGGACTGACCATCTGTGCTTTGACTGCTTACACCAGCGTTTCTCTTCATTGGGGCAGAAAACTGAGAGGCAAACATATAGCTAAGGAGTCTTCCCTGTTTTTCTTTTCCTTAGACACAGACAGCTTGGTTCTCAAATGTACAACCATTCTTTGTCAAGACATACAGCACTTTTAAGGCCCCCATGCTCCCTCTAGTCACTAAAGATTAGCAGTTGGCCTCCTCGTGCCTTCCTTCTGGGTTCCTGCCTCAGTACCTCAGATTTCTGAACATGACACCCAGAGTCAAAGCCGGAGTGGGGGAGGGCAGAGAGAGACTCAGCTGCCCGGCGCCTGGACTCACCATGGTTTATCCCTTGGTCCCTTTGCAGAGAAGACTGTGTGCTGTGTGCTGCTGGAGGTAAGTAGATTGTCTTTGGGCGTTTTAAATGGCTTTGAGGTGCTGCTGACAGCGTTATGGCCGCTGACACAGGCTTTTGTCTTTGCCTGTGCTAGTGATGTCCGGGGATTGGAGGCTGGAGACGCTGCTGGAGAGGGAGAAGGCCTGCACATTGAACTGTGTCTTCTCTCTACAGGGGAGAAAGAACAGAATTCAGCACAGCATCCGTGGCCAGTGGGTCCCACCGTCACCCACACTCGTGAACACCACAGGCACAAAGCAAGCCTCCGCTGGCAGGGTCGCACCTCCACAGCCTCTGACATTTGCTCTGATGTTGGCTTCGATGCCAACTTACAATGACTGCAGTCGGGACTTCTGTATCAAATGGCATGCTAAGCTAACCCCAGGATTCTCCAGGGAGACATTTCTATCCTTCTGCAAAACCACTTCCATGAGAGTAGCAGGTGTCACCTGACACAGTGGATCAACCACAAAACCAACGTGATCCCCAGACAGCAACTCGGGTCTCCTGGGGCAGTGGGCAGGGCAGAACTCTTAGCATGAATTCTCCAGCATACGAGTAGCATGGGATTCAGGGGTGGGGGTGGGGGACCATGATGGGAGGATCTTTCAGAGTTTTTAAAGGCCCAGCGTGGCTCAGCATGGAACAGTCTACTGATGTATCTCAGCTATGGCCTCTTTAAGCTCACAGAGGTCCAAAACCACAACACAGACCAGGATCCAAATGCCTGAAGCAGAAGCACAGAAGTGGTGCATGGACTTGGGAGCGGCAGCTTCCTGTGCTTCTCTAGGAAGTACTAGAGGTCTGAGCTCAGACACCTCATTCATTCACACCCTGCCAGCTCCCGTCTTCTTGGACCAACAGGAAGAAGGCAGATGTGACCAGGGCAGTAGATTCAAGAAGCTAGGATCTGATATGCACCCTGATGGTGGTTATTAACAGATGGAGAGTGATGGGTTTGATAAAAGTTAGGGTGTCTAAAAGGAGTCCATTTCCACGTGCCTGAAAGCTTTGTACACACTTCCGAGAAAGACATATCAACCTCTACAGGGTGCTCCTGAAATCCTAAATCCCCTCTGGCTCTCCGGTGCCTACAAATAATTAGCTGATTAATATTCGCTGAAGAAATGGATGACGGTGGCAGTAGAGGTCCTGATGGGAAGAACTAGAGATCACAGATCTACAGTCTTCAGTGTCAGTGACGATAAAGGTGGAGGAATGGAGAGGTGGCGGATCACAGTCTCCTCCCTCCAGCCGAGAGCTGTCATGGCTGCTGTAATAGGAGGCTGATGGGACAGAAAAAAAAAAGCCAGAGTGTCCTTTGAAGGCAGGTTAGGGTTTCTCTACCATCCCTCATACCAATGGGCCATCAGGGTCTCTCAAATAGACCCTTTGGAATTGGGTGCTACAGTATTTGAGGCTCACCTGATTGTCGGGTTTTACCTGACCAGCGTTTACATTTTACCTCTACGGAATGATTCTGTGGCAGTAATCCTTGCTAGGCTCAGGGTGAACCCTATATGCACGCTTTATTCCCAGAAACTATCACGGAAGGTTTTGAAAACCAAGATCTGTTCGGATGCTGTAGAAATAGCACAGGGCTGGGACGCAGCACACCCTGGGTCCTAACACCCTGGTGGTAGGTTTAAGTGAGCCCTCCCAGTATTGAGCTCTCTCTTGGCTTCCATGACTTCATCTATAAATGAAGTAGGTTCCTAGATGGATTCTCAGGCCGCCTTCCCCCTCAACTACGAATACAATGCTTCCTAATATCTGCTCCTCATATCTCACAGTCCTAGATGTTACAGGATAATTACAGGCGGAGTGCTAAAATACCTCGTGTGAGTGGGCTCTTCCGTGGAAGAACTCGCTTTTTGTAAAATTGTATGGCCGTTAGAAGAGCGGCTAAGCATGTCTACCCTCCTCACAAATGACTGGCTATTGGAAACTCAGAGACCAGGTGATTGCCAAGGTCAGAACTAATGACTGCTTGAGGAATCGGGCCTTGGCCATGGGCCCAACTGCCTCTCGGGAAGGAAATGGGGTGTGCCGTGAGCAAGATTAAAGAACATAAAGTCACTGAAGGTTAGGAGTGGGCAATACAAGAGACCTAGCCTCATCTCCTTTGCAAGGCCCACAGGGAAGACCTGGTTTGTGGCCATGATGGAACCAGAACCCATCTTTCTTCCCTTAAGCCCTCTTCCTTGGAGCTTTGTGCCCTTCAGAAATACCATTTTAAGAAATCCTTCCTTCCTTCCTTCCTTCCTTCCTTCCTTCCTTCCTTCCTTTCTGCCTGTCTGTCTGTCTTTTTCTTTTCTTCTTTGTTTTATGACTCTAAAATAAGATTTTTATTTCTACCATGGCTCTTCCACGATTTCCTCTGGCCTCATTCACTGACTTGTTCAAAGCTGATGAGGAGTGGGATGTACAGAAGCATCACTCATTAGCCTATGAATACTGAGTAACAACATCCTTATTTTCCTAAATTAACAGTTAAGAACTGTAGATGTAGCAGGATTGGAGGGGAATGAATGGGAATAGCACATAAAGACACACATGAAAATGCTGTATGATGCCTGTTAGACTTTAAAAAATCAATTAAAATTAATAAAAAAAATTAAGTAATGGCAAGAAATTATCATTGAAATACAAGAAGGGGGAGGGGACTGGTGGTTCTGAAATCACTGACTTCATAGAGAAGTCGTGGTCATGGTCTTGGCCCACACATTATACCTATAAACTGGCATAAACATCAAATCAATTATTTTTCTTGGTTTTATGTTTTTCTTTGTTTCTTCTTCATAAGCAACCCTCCCATCTCCCTTTCCGGCTTGTTGAGGTAGGGTCTCTTGGGTCCCAGGCTAGTCTTCAGTTTACTAAGTAGCTGTGGTAACCCTGACCTTCTGATCTTCCGACCTCAACCTCCCAAGTGCTGAAATTATAGGCCTGAGCCACAACACGTAAGTTACGTGGTCCTGAGGATTAAACCCAGGGCTCTGCCTGCCAGGTAAGCACTCTACCTAATAAGTTGCACCTCCAGCCCGCATACATCCTTCTTAAATATCCAATTGAAAGAACAAGTTACATAGAAGAGATCTGAAGATCAAGTTCTGTGATTTGTTAAATGTGTGATTTTACATTGAATTGAGTTGGCAAAAGGAAAAAAATCACTTTTATGGTAGCTCAAGGAGGGGTGAGCATCTCAGACTCCTGAGCTGTAGGAGCAAATGTGACCCCTGTTGGGGCAGGTGAGAAAAGCCACATAAACATTTAGGATGTCAGGACCAGAGTTCAACATCAGGGCTTCACTGCATTGGGGGTCTGCAAGTACACTTTTGCAAATGTGTGGAACTGCTGTCCCAGACAGGGCAGAATGAGCACACTTAACAGGAAGACCCTTGTTGGCATCAATCTATGGATGTCTAGCATGTGAAGACATGCCTTACATAGTTGTGCCTGGATGAACGGTGGGGATGGTGATCAAAGATAGCAGGGTCCATATTACCTACAAAAAGACACTGTTATACAGGTAGCCTTCTGTGGGCAAAGCTTCCAACATGTTTTGGTCAAATGCCTGCCTTAGGTAGACCCCTGTCATGATTCTAGTTCTTCTGAACATCCTATTTCTCACTCACTATGGAAATATTTTATAGACTTAAGCAATGTTAGAGAGAAGGACCCTTTCCCCCAAAATTTCTCAGGCTTTGTGAGTGTACACAGCTATATTAATAAAACTGTAATCAACCGATATACCGGGCTATTCTTCATCTAGCATTGTTTTATGTGTGTATGCATATCTAATTCCCACAGGCTGTCACGCTCAGTCATTACATACTGCAGAATATTTAGCTACTCTCTTCCTGTCTGGCATTCTGAAAACTAGCACTTAAAGTGATTTAGGACCTTTCCTTAAGGTGATACAACATTCCCAATGTGTAAGCCTACACCAGTTTACATCTCCTGCTACACTCTTATTTCCAGACCATAAGCTAAAAGTGCTCTAAGTGCCTGGTATTTGCCTGCTTAAGAGAAATCAGAATTCTGCTCTGAGACCACCCACACAGATTTAAATATCCAGCACATTAATAATGACCTTCACAGACGACCTGGAACTGGTCTCACCACTTCTCTCACTTGGCCACTTATTAACTTCTTTTATTTACTATGCTTATTATCAGTTGTATATTAAGAAGTATCTGTGTTCCCAGAACTCTACTACATAGACTTACTTTAGATAGCACATAGGCATTCAACCCCTTAAATGGCCTATCAGTATTTCCATTCTAGCTGAGGAATCTAAGGCTAAGAAAGACAGTGAGTTGCCCAAGGTCTGGTGGTTTGAGTAAGAATGTCTCCCACTGACTCCTGTATTTGAAGACTCAGTTCTAGTTGGCGGAACTGTTTGAGAAGGACCAGAAAGATCCTTGTTGAAGAAGGTGTGTCACTGCAGGTGGGATTCGAAGTTTAAAAAAAAAAACCTCAAGCTATTCCTAGTCTGTCTCTCTCCCTCCTTCCTTCCTCCCCTCCCCCCTCTCCCTTCCTCCCTTTCCCCCTTATACTTGTATATCAATATGTAAACTCTCAGCTGTCTTGCTCTGCCCTCATGGACTCTAACACAATGAAACTGTAGGCTCAAATTAAACATTTAAGTTGTCTTGGTCTTATCACAACAATAGAAAAGTAATTAGACATGAAGTCACAAAACCAGGCAATCTATGTTGATCTGGGGATGTCTTTTAGGACCTGAGCTTTTTACTTTTTCAAAAGGATTAAACTAATTTTTATTTAAAAACATAGGTAGGTTGGTGTGGTGCTACGAACCTTTAATCCTAGTGCTACAGAGGCAGGGGTGGTAGCAGGTCTCTGTGATGAAGGTCATGCCTGGTCTACACATAGAGTTGCGGGCCAGCCAGGATCACATAGTGAGACCCCAGTCTTTAAAGGGGGTGGAGGGAATATAGAGACGGCTCAGCCATTAAGAGCACTTATTGTTTTCACAGAAGACCCAGGTTCAAGTCTCAGCACCCACTTGGTGGTCCACAACCATCTGCAACTTTGGTTCCAGGAAATCTAATGCCCTATTCTGACCTCCGATGGCACCAAGTATGCACGTGATGCATGTATTACATGCAAGCAAAACACATAAAACAAAAGTGAATGAATGTAATAATTTAAAACAAAACAACAACAACCACCCAGGGGTGACAGAGATGTAACTCAGAGACAGTGCCTGCTGGGCATGATGTGGGAGGAAAGGGGCCTGGAAGGTGCCACTGTGTAATGAGCTCCTGATAATGCTACCTGGGTTGTCTGCTGTCCTCACCATTCCAATTACTAATGCTGCCCTGTACCTCATCCCCACTGCCCCTCCCACACCAGTACATCAGGATTTAATTCCCCTTTGCTTTTCTAAATCCCTGTCATCTGTAAGTCTAGTTCTCTGTGTTCTCCCAGGAATGGGCTCCTTTCCCAAGTGGCCTTTCCTCTTGCCGATGACGACATTACATTTAGTGTTCCTCTGAGCCCATGTCTTGATTTGGATCTCCTCCATTTTGATCTTGGAAGATGCTGTGGACCAAGAAGCCTGGAAGAGGTGACTGTGGAGTAGGGAAGCCTCCCTCTCTGAACATTTCAGCAGGGAAGCTAAATCCCTTAGGGGGATTAAAACTACTATCCTAGAGCTGGAGGTCCCAGGACCAAAGGATGAACCCTTTTACTTTTTCACATTTTATTCCTCAGGAAGTCTAGGTCATGCCCTCCACAGCTGCTCTTTTTGAGCTCAGCACCACCACTACCACTACCACCACCACTACCACTACCACCACCAGCAGCAGCAGCAGCAGCAGCACCACATGTATTCCTTGAATACCCAGGTACTATTCTAGGGGGCAGTCCTATGGACCAGCAGGCAGGGGCCTTGCTGCCACTGACAGAGGAATGAGAGCCCTACTGTATTTTTAGTTCTCTCCACTTCAGTCAAACTCGGAATCCTCCTTCCACGCTATCACTGTCCAGGGGATATTTTTATGCTCTTAGCATCAATGTCCTGCATTTAATCCACCACGGAGCTGTCTCAGGAATGGCTGAGTTGGCCGCAGGCATCTAGTGCTGTTTCTGATACTGCCTTCAGGAAGAAGTTGTTGGGACTTTTCCAGTATTTGTTTTTAAGGAACCAACCTCATCCTAATAGGCCTGGGACACCACAGGCACCCGTGCGGCCTCTGGCGGCTGTGCGAGCAAATGTGGGCAGGAGTCAGAATCTGGCTCACTCGTGTGATAGTGCAGTCTCCTTCAGCTGCAGCCACGAGGGGAGGCACCAAGAGGGCCATCATCCAAAGTGAACTCCATCCAAAAGGAAACGGGATGGCTTGGTGAGATGGCTCAGTGGGTAAGGGTGTCCACTAAACTGAGTTTTATCTCTAGGACCTACTACACAGTGCAGAGAGAGAAGTGATTCCCGCAGGATGTCCTCTGATCTCCCTGTGAGTGTTGGGACATGCACAGTCACACACACACACATACATAGACTTTTTATTTTAAAAAGGAAACTGGAATCGAAGGGGAGTCAGACAGAGCAGGACCCTGGCTAAGAAGCCATGCTAACCAAAGCAGTTGTGAGGCAGGCATCCCTGGGCTATCAGCAGCAGAAAAAGAGGGAGACCGAAATTGAGAACCATGCCCATCTCTAGATCTGATGTTGCCCGGCTCTGTGACCTTTGGCAACCTGCTACATCTCTGAGTCTCGGTTTCCTCATGTGCAGAATCAAAGTATTAGGAGAAGAACTCCTAAACTCTAAGAGTTAAATGCTGTGAGGTAAGTCAAGTATATGGTAGAGTTCTGAGCACACAGAAATGTACTATTGTTAATAGTATGTAAGGGGCCATAGCTAGAGTTTGGGTGGAATCCTTGTCATCAAAGTGAAGCATTACATCTGGCACCACCACTGGAGGGAGAATATTGCATCTACCTACCTCAGTGAGGAGAAAAGGAAGGCATGGAGGACTCAAGGAGAGGAAAACAGACAGTAGTAGGAAGCAGAGCCTTGACAAGCATGCTCTATGCCAGGGGTGGTTATGAGAGTCCCTGGTATCCCAAGCCTTAATCTGGGGCGGGGGTTGGGGGAAGAGTAGCAATGTCTTTAAGGTGGGTCTGAGTTCCAGGCCAGCCTGGTCTACAGAGTGAATTCCAGGGAAACTCGTTCTCAATACCTGCTCCTCTACCCTCCACTCCCACCAAATGTTAGCATCAGAGTGGCTTGGGAGGTGTTGATTCCTTAAAGAAATACGACTTTATCACAGCTTTTTCACTCCTCCTACACACTACCAGCGACCACGAGCTACCTCAGGCACTAAGTTGTCTGACACAGACTCATGCAAGATGAGTGGCTTACACTGCTAAGTTCCGTTCCGTGTAGTTCTGTCAGGTTACTTCCCAGCATCCTTAGGTTTCTGGCATTTCCTCAGCCATCTGGTCATTCCACACCGTTCATTCAGTTCAGAGTAAGAGCTCCACTTCTTGATCATCCACCCACTACGTGTCAGGCAGAGTGCAAGCTACTGCCCACTCTGCAGGTCTCAAGAAGTCACAACTGCTAACGTCCTAGCAAGAGACCTCATAGAAGTTCAGCACAGTTATGAACGAAGACTGGGGCTGTGCTGGCCTCAGTAGCTGGAAAGAGAGTCCAGGCTTGTCTGTCCGGTCCCAAAGCTGGTGTCCCTCTCCCCATGCTGTTTGCCTGGAATAGCCCCTTCTCTCCACCCTTTAGAAAGGCAACTTCTCCAGCAGGTCTGGAGCATGCATTTCCTCCTCTCAGAGCTGCCCCAGGGTTCCTGTGTGTAGTTTGAGTGTAAAGGCTGCGCCTTATCTTTGCTCTTAGAAGCATTCTTCCTCCCACCTGCTCCTCAGCTTGGCTCTCATACCGAGGCACATGTTTCTGGCACCAGCCTCTGCTGGGTAGGATCCGGGCAGTCCCAGGGATTTTCCAAGGGCCTCAAATAGTTTCCTCAGCCCTCAGGGATGCTCTCACCAGACCCTCAGCCTGACTACAGGGGAAACTCTTGAGAAACAAGCCTGCGTGTGCTTGCGGGGAGTACTTTTGAGGGATTATGATTTTTTTTTCTGGAGTGTACCCCAGTGATAATAACAGGAAGTAAAAAAATCATTCACAGCCTTTGATCTGGTAATCAACTGATAGCTTAAAAAGGTGATCTCAAGGAAATATCCTCAAAGTGAAGGGTAGACAGTTCACAGACATTCCCCGTAGTATTGTTTTCAATAATAATAATAATATAATAATAATAATAAATACAAAGAAGATAATCGAAAATGGCTGGTAAGAGGCCTAGGTCAATCTGAGAAACCTTGTAAGTGAAATAAAACAGCTAATCTACGAGAAACGTTATGGACCACAAATAACTCGTAAGCATTAATCACTACTTAATAATTAGTATACAGATGAGAGGGCAGAGGGAAGGACACAGGATGGAGTGGGTAGTACGCGCTGTAACCCCCTTAAACAGAGAGGGCAGAGCAGGGAAAACAGATGCAGATATGAAGTAGGGAGGGATAGCGAAATGAGTGTCATCTGACTTCATCAAAAGCATCCCCGGCCGATGGCCCCAGGATGTGAGCACTGCATCATGATGAAACCATAGGTGCTGCCCTGTACTGAGTCTTAATAACCAGAGAGTTTCTGAAAGGTGGGAGATAGAACTGTCCAGACTCCAGCATGGCCGTTACGTCTCTTCTCTCAGAGGCTGGAGGACAGACCTGCGCTTCTGAGAGCAGCTGCCTTTCCCCCTTTGCTGACCTCTGCATGCAGCCAGACCCGCTGCCCTCTCAAAAGCGCTAAGCCTTTCTTGTCAGGTGTGGGGCTACACACCTGTGATTCCAGCACTTGGGAACTGAGGCAGGAGGATTCAGAGTTGGAGGCCAGACTAAGTCATGCGGTAAGCCTATGTCAAAACGCCAGCACTCAAATAAACAGAACAAGGCTTCTCGCTGCCTTAGCTGTTCCCGGGTCTCAGCCAGGCAGTGGTGGACTGCCACGGGGGTCTGTATTAGCCTTCTCCATTGGCATCTCTCTCTTCTACAAGTACTGGACAAGAGTCTCCATGGCTCTGGTAGCTTCCGGCTTTTGGATAAACCACTGAGCTCACCTTAAATAGGCCTGGTTGAACTTACCCTCAACCAAGGCACACAGAAGGGACAGGTAAAGGCAGATGCTACAAGTGGGAGACACAATCCTGGGTATCTTTGAAGTCTATGACTGGCTGGCATTCCTAATACTGAAAATACCTGAATGCTGAATTCGGTGTCTCTGGCTGTCTGACGGAACCGTCAGCAGCTTTACTCAGGGTCTTGGGCTATGCACACCAAGGCTTCTTCCTGTCTGCTGTGGGCATGGTCTGCCCACAGCTCACAGAGATAGATCCCAGAGGTAGGAGGCAGAGAAGTGCCCAGGCCTCTGTGCCGAGTTATGCCAGGAGTGGCTTCAGTCTTGTGATAGAAAAAAGGCTAAGGTCTTCAGATTGTACTTTTAGAAAATGTTCTGAATAGGAAATGTTCATGCTCCACCAGTTCAGAGTTAACAGAAATATGGACCAAACACTATGGTTTCTGGAATCAGAAAGAACTGGGCTCAAATCCCAGCTCTGTCACTCATTAGCCCTGTGACTTGGGCTAATAATTTAACCTCGTGAACCCCAGTTCCCTACACATATGAGGGAGACATCACCCACATCAGAGATCCTATCTCGGCAGGAAGCTTCTGGCATGACAAGCCTTTTCCTCAGTATATAATCATCACATGTTGTAACTGCTGGTTTCACTGTCTTACACATGGGCACAGCGTGGAGGCAGGAGTCTGGCTTATCTCTGGCATTGAGCATAGGTCCTGCCCCAGTGAGCCCTCATTACACTCATTGTTAAATAATGTTGGAAGGATTAATAAAATTTCTTGATAGAAATTTCTCGATATATGAAAAGGTAGGTTTAAAAAAAAAACCATAGTAGCTTTCCTAAGTAGATGGGTCACAGCCTTCTCCCTACCCTCAACTTGAAAATTTTCCATTCAGATGAATCCTGGGAGCACGCTGTTTGAGGACACAGGTTCAAAAAGACAGGCGACCTCTGCTTTATTTCTGTGTCAACCTCCAACTTGGACAGCACAGGGCCCTGGTCTCCTCCAAGAGAAGGTACAAAGTCTCTACTCAGTGCTGAGTTCCTAGTGTCAGTCAGAGCCACTCACCCAACAGGTTGTCATGGTCCCCCAGCAGCCACTAACGGAACCACGTCTGTTCTCCTTGGAGTGGCAGTTGGCAGTGGCAAACAGGAAGTTGTCTTGAAGTAGGGTGTGGTTATGCCTGTCAACATATGCGTACAGAGACGCACGTTTTTCCTTCCCCTCTCTGCTCCTTCCTCTCTCCCCTTTCTCTCAGAGAGAAAAGCTTGAGTTGTTTTGTTGAAAGCTACACTTTTGCTACTTTATTTAGGACCCAGCCATCACTACCACACAAACAAAAACCTGGGGCAGAAAGAAGCTTACACTATAGCAGGGGCCTGTCTTCTCTCCACCAATCACTCACCCTGCAGCCTATTTGTGAGAAACCAGGTGCCTGCAGATACGTGAACTATCCCTTTCCCTGCTCCGTGGGCATGCAGGAAACAAAATTCTAGTTTAAAAGCAAAGCCACCAACACTACCAATCTTAATGAACAGGGAGACAGAGGAGGAACCGCCACATGGTATATACGAGGCTCACGGGGTGTACACACTGGACCGAGGGCCATATGTGAATAGGGACACAGCCCATGGGTTTTAAGTTGTGTGCACCATTTGAGAAGACCCAAAACATTTCTTAGCAGAGACAGCATATGGAAACAACAGCGAAAAGCAATCTCCCAGGGTATAAAGGCATGAAGTTCCGATTGAGCTGCATGTGAATGCTGCAGAGTGGGGGTGGCAAAAAGTAGGGGGTATGATAGCTGGCTTTCCAGTGCTCTCAAAGGTATGCTATAAAAATTTCCATTCCTTTCCTCCCCAGACCCGAGGCTTGAGCCTCCAGAAGGGCTGTCCAAAATAGATCAGTCCCGAGCCTCCTACTCCTGACCTCTTTCTGAGGCAGCTGCTGTCCCCATCGGCTTCCTCAGCCCTGTCTCTGCTCCAGCTTCTGCCCACAGACCGGGAGCTCAGGTCTGCACAGAAGCTCATCTCTCCGAGTGCATGCATCTCAGGCTGCCAGCATGCTTTGCCTGCCAGACTTTCTTCTGTGACCTGAGTCCAGCCCCACGCCATCCTGGGTGGCGGGCCACCATACCCTGCTTTCACACTTACACTTCCTGGAGAGGCAGCCTGGCCGTTTGGATAAGGAGGCTGAGCCAACGACATGCTGGGCAACGGCCCTCTTCTAGTAGACATTTCCTGGCTGTGGGCCCCGGCCAGTCATAATGCTTCACTTCCCCTTTAAGAGAGCACGCCCAGATGAGATTGAGGAAAGGCAACAAGACAAGGCCGGAGCAGTCAGGGGTGCGTCCTGAATTTGGCAGATGAATGAGGGTTTCCCTGAATCTCACACATGAGATGTGAGAAGCCGCTTCTCAGAGGCTCAGGAGAGCACTCTAAGTTTAGATGGCAGGGGGGTTTCTCCTGCAGTCTCTGGGAGAGCAGCCACACTTGAGCCAGCTCTCAGAGCTGCTGTCCAACCTGCTTGGGTCCTGGGTGGCTTGCAGATGCCTCTGGACTTTCTGCTCTCCTTCCCCACAGGGAATACCCAACCTGGAGGACAGTGCCTATGGGGCCACATGCTTTGATGAGAATAGAGGCCGTTAAGATAGTTGGAAATCCCCAAAGGACGATTTCACTATTAACTTCAGCAGAGTTCTCATTCATTTTGCACTTTTTTTTTTGTTTTGTTGTTGTTGTTGTTGTTTTTCCCCTGTGCTAATTTCTCATGTAACCCAGGTTGGCTTTGAAATTTCTGTGTGGCTAAGGGTGACCTTGAAGGCCTGCCCTTCCCACTTCCAATCCCAGACTGTCAAATATAGATGGGGCCAGCACTCGTGGCTCTCATTCTGGATACTTAGAAAATTCCCTGACTGTGGCAAAGGACAAATAGCTTGTGGGAGAGGGGTTGGCCCTTACAGAGACAATGCTTCACAGGTGATGGGGTCGCGTGACTTAATATCGATGGACACAGAACAGGCAAATCTCAAGAGACAGAGTACAGAGTGGTGGTTGATAAGTGGAGGCTGTAAAAATATGAGTGTGGGCAGTGGGTATAGGGGATCCCCTGGGAGTGATGTAATGGACCCATGTCACTCAATTGTAGTTTGCTTTGGTGTTTTGGATTAAACTTGGGCCTAATATGAAGCCTCACTACTGAGTTCTGACCGACCCCTCAACATGATTGCACAGTCACAGAGCCAATATTCTTTCTTGTGAATTTCACTCTAATTGACAGAAACACAAGAAACTAAATCAAAGGAAAAAACAAAATAAAATAATAAAGTAAAAAACGGAGGAGAAGCTGGGCGTGGTGGCTCATGCCTTTCATCTAAGCACTTAGGAGGCAGAGGCGGGTAGATCTCCTATGAGTTCAACGCCAGTCTTGTCTATGACAGTCTTGCCATGACAGCCGATTACATTGTAAGACGGTCTCAAACAAAACCAAACAGAACTGGAACTGGGAGCCCAGCCCAGCAGTAGAACACCTGTCCAGGCCCTGGGCCATCCCCAGTCTAGGACAAACAAGCAAGCAAGCAAACAATAAACCAATGTATTAGATGGATGAAAACTGGAGAGGTGGGAGACCAGGCTGCCCCCTGTGTATAACTGAGAAGGGAGAGTACAGCCAGGGGCCATCTGGAAGAGCCCAGCCTGTCAAATCTGGACCTGGCCAGGGGGGGGGGGGTGGAGAGAAGAGAAGAGAGAGGGCGAGCGAATCAAGAGAGGAACTGCAGGCGAGGAGGCCAAGGTAAAGGTCAAGAGTGGAGCCAAAAGCCAAGAGTATGCGGCCTAAGTGGCTGGGTTATACAGGAAAAGAGAAGTCTGGGGGAAGGGAAGTGAAGGCCAACCCCTGGGCTGGAGAGGTTTAGGGGAGAGATGGTGAAAAGTTCTGGAAAAAGCCCAAGGACTGAGTGAGCCTCTCCTGGGTTTCTTTGGATCCTGACATTTGAGACCCCTTTTTCTTCTATCAGAATCTCCTCTGGGTCTCACCCAACATATCTATAAAACTTGGCTAATTCCTGACGAACTTTAAGTCACTTCCAAGTGAGCAGCATCTGACTTGTAGTAAGGGGTATTGAAGGCAAATCCCTGAAAGGCAAAAGCCTTCCAGAAGGTCTCAGGCTGAGGGGAGGTGGGATCATTTCACACACACGGTGTCCCTCATCCCAGACCCTTGCAGAGACCATCATCTTACAACAACTAGGCAGCTTGATATTGCAAGAGAGCCAGAGCTGGGAGTCTCTGAGGGAGAAACAACCTCTTCCCTGAACTAGGTAGACTTCATCTGTTTCTGACGGATTCAGAGAGCTGGGCTGGTCCCTGTCTGCTGCTCTGTTTCTTGGAATGGAGATGGTGTGGATGACAGGGTGTGAGCTGACCAACCACTGGCCAGATCTCCTTTCTGGATCATTTGCAACTTTGGCTGGAGACAGTCTGCTCCCAGGCGTTAGGCTGCAAGCTCTGTCCTCTGGACTTTAGGCCAGCTGGTCAAAGGCTCCTTGAACACATTACCCCACTGAGGAGATGATCAAGAAGATGTCCGCTGGGTGTTGCAATGCTTAGCAGTTCAGTGCAGACGAAAAAGCAGCCCTATGGCCTGAGAGCCAGAGTCAAACAGAAATAGCTTCTCCTGGTATCTGCTGAGAGTTCCAGGAGGACCTGGGTCAGAGGTGGATACTTCCCTTGGCCAGCTTTTCTGGTACACTCTGACTCTTGCCTCTCCGCCAGCTCTTTCTCCTCACCTCAGGTGCCCACAGAATAAGTAGGTGGCCTAAGTTCTCGGCAAACAGGTGGCTTAACCGAGTAAGCTGCAAACGTTTACATTGTTGTAGCTTCTGAGGAACAGCAGGTTTGGAAGTGTAACTCTAAACACAAAAACAGGAAGGGGCAGCCCAATTCAAAACCTTGCCAAGGACACTTCTGCAGAGCAGATAAACAAATGGCTAACCAGAGCATATGCAGAGATGCTCTACCTCATTAGCCATTAGAGAAATGCAAATCAGGCCTACAAGGAGACAGCACTTCAGCACACTAGAGTGGCTATTAAAAGAGAGGAGCCTAACAGTAGGGGGAGGATGAGGAGAAAACGGAGACACTGCCTGTGTACTGTACTGCTGTGAGGAATGTAAGAGGGCACAGCTGCGATGAAAACCAGTATAGAGTTCCTCAAAATATTAAAATAGAACTACAATATGATTCAGCAGTTCCATTTATGGCTATATATACCTATATGTGTGTCGTAAAGTAGCATCGTTCTGAAGAGCCGATAGACAGAAGAGTATTCACAGCTGAATACAAAATGTGGCGTATGCGTGCCTCTACGTGCACGGTGTGCGTGCACGCGTGCACGGGTACACACAAGGGCATGAGAATAAGAAAGTTTTTTGATGCTGTAATAAAATATCCAGGCAAAAGCAACCGACGGGAGGAAAGGGTTGTTCTAGCTGACAGTTCAAGGTTACGCCCCATCACAGCAGGTAAGCCATAGCAGTAGGAGCTTCAAGAAGCCAGTCATATCACACCCATAAGCAGGAACAGAGAGCAGTGAAGGTACGCATGCTCACGGCTCAGGGGGCTTTCTGTGCGCTCACACAGTTCAGGCGCACGGTATTAATCACAGTGGGCGAGGCTTCCCACCTCAACAAACCACCTTAACAGAAGTGATCACAGAACAATCTTCTCTAGACCATGTCTCATTGAAACTCTCTTCCCAGGTGATGCTAGATTTTGTCAGGTCCATAACACTAAGCATGGGTTAAGATGTCTGGTTAAGATGTCTCATCTGATAATGGCACTTGCCGGATCACCTGAATCCCATCTGCAGGACCCACATGGTGAAATAGGAGAAGCAGTTTCTACAAGTAGTCTTCCAACCTCCACACAAGCAACACACACACGCACACACACACACACAACACACGCACGCATGCACGCACACACACACACACACAATAAATAAATAAATGCACTATGAAAACAAAACAAAACAAACCTCTAATCATTCCACTGTGGTAGTCTGCCTTAACAAGGAAGGAAAGTCTAACAACTTTATCCTATAGATGAGTCTTGAAGACAGCAAACTAAGTGAAATTGACCAGCCCCAAAAAGGCATATACTGTAGGATTCCATTGATATGAAGTAGCTGTGTAGTCAAATTCAGGCATATAGGGAGAATGATAATTGCCAGGAGCTGGGGGAGAAGGGGCCTGGTTTTTTGTTTGTTTGTTTTGTTTTGTTTTATAAATGGCTACGGCATCTGTTTTGCAAAGCCAGGAGTTTTGGAAATGGCAGTGGCACTGATGGTAAGATAATATGATAGTATCAAATGCCTTTGAGCTGTACATTGATAGTTAAGGTGAGCCAGGAGCCTTTAATCCCAACACTTGGGAGGCAGAAGCAAGCAGATCTCTGAGTTCAAGTTCAAGGCAAAGGTGTTCTACACTGTGAGTTTCAGACCAGCTAGAACTACAGAGTAAAACCCTGACTCAAAACAAACAGAAAACTAGTTAAGATGGTAAGGTTTATAGTAAGTGTATTTCACAGCAATTAATTGAATTAGCATATGACACAAAAATTCTGCTCCTAGGTATATGTGTATGTATTTATGTGTATATGCATATACGCATACACATACATATAAACAGGGACCAGGTTTGGTGGCACACACCTTTGATCCTGGCACTCAAGAGGAAGGTGAAGGTTGATCTCTATGAGTTCAAGGCTAGCCTTCTACAGAGTAAGTATCAGGACAGCCGGGACTAGGCCTCAAGAACCATCCTTTGATGAGGTGACTCAAGACCAAATCCTTTGGCTCATTAGTTAAGAGCACTTGTTCTTGCAGAGGACCTGGGCTCAATTTCCAGCCCTCACAGTGGCTCATAGACATCTGCAACTTCAATTCCAGGGGATCCAATGCCCTCTGGTGGCCTCTGCTGGCAGCAGGCTCACACATGGCGCCTTGACATACAGACAGACAAAACATACATGTGAGATAAAATAAATAAGGCTAAACATTAAAAAAAAAGTAAGTAAAGAACAGAACGACCCCTCGATGTGTGAAGGATTTAACAAACTCCACGGTATAGACATATGACGAGGTTCTATTTCACCACGGAAAAGAATGACGGATGATGCATGGCAAAGTACAGATGAACCTCAGAGCACTGTGGGAAATGAAAGAGTCAGGCACACCAGGTCGTATACACTGTGTCAAGAGGAGGCGGATCCTCAGACACTAAGCAGTAGCTATCAGGTGCTGTGGGTGGCAGGAAGGAGGAACAACTGCCTAGTGGGTAAGAAGTCTTATCGTCGAATAAAGCAATGTGTTGAAACTAGATAGAGCTGGCCAGACAGCATGACTGTATTAAATGCCAGTGAGCTATTCAGCTTAGAATAGTTAATTTTATGTCCTGAGAATCTCATCTTGGCAACAGCAATGGTGAAATCCCTCAGAAGATGAAGTCCAGGACAAGCCGCAAACAGAATAATTTGCCTTAAGGTAGCTGAGAGCTACCTTCAATACCCTGCTTGGAGTCGCTTACACAGGATCATTTTGAAGTGAAGGTAATTAAGGTGGCCAGCAGGAGACAGCAAATGGGTATTCTGAGACGGCAGCTCCCTAACACTGACATTTTGGGTCCGTGAAGAAGTATTACTTTGTCTTAAGCAACAAGAAGCATCCTTCCTGCCGCTCTGCTCGGCAACAGGGTCCCCTTTTGTTAAGTACCAATGACAGGTAGTAACTTACTTTATGACTGCCAGGGGGATGCTTTGGTTTTAATGCTTTTGCTTTATAAAATAGACTTGGATCCAAAGAACACCGACATTACCGACACACTCACTGTGGTCCGGCTCTAATGGTTATCGGCAAATGGGGCCCCAAGACGAAACTACTCTCTGTGGCTCTTATAGCCCAGACACAGCTGCCATTTCCAGTTGGTGCTCACTGCTATCTAGGGACTCAGGTATACAGCTTGGAATATCAGATCTAAACACGTGAGAAGACTCATCTCCCAACACTGCTGTCTCCCTACTGGGCCTGGCTTCATGTGGGCACCTGCAGGTTCCAACCTACAAGGCAGTGACCACTGCATCGTGAAAGTGGGTAGCACTGACCAACTAAGGGGCAGCTGCCCTTCCCAGATCTTCTGAGATAACCACACATCTGTGCCACTCCCCTCAGGGCCACCATGAACCTTTGGTCTACTCTTACCCCTCCTCTGGGGTAAACACTCCCAGTCACCTTTCAAAGTTATTTCTTACAAAACTCCATTTCCATTCCTGCCCTGCTCTAGGTTCTCCCTGGCTCCCAGCATTTCTCACAGAGTGGAGCTAGGAAGGAAGTGTCCTAGTGAACTCTGCTGAGGCCCTGCCTGTTCATCGCACATCATTCTCTATTAATACAGTGGAAGAAGAGCAGTCAAGGTGGTTGGCTTCCTCACAACTCCACTGTTAAGTCTTAGATCACACTGTTCTCAGGTTGTGTCAACCCATGGGCACCCTTCAAAACTGTCACCTTGCTGGACTCAGTCCACTGTTCCAGCCTGTTGAGATATTTATGGTCCCTAAGCCATCGATGAATCCATTCATCGCGGGCAAACTTGAGAAGCCTGCCCCAGCGACACTCTTCTGAAACAGGCCTCAGCCACGTCCCAGTTACCATGACCCATGAGCAGCATTCTCTCCAAGTTCCGTTGTACCAGGGTACAGTCAGGGAAGGTATGCCACTGGCCCACTTTCCTGGTCAGGTTCCTCTGGGTGACTCTGACACAGGAATCTCATGAGAACCCTTCTCTGAATATAGGGTAATCCAGTGGGCATCACACATAGCAAGCCATCAAATGTGCGTTTATCACTACAAGACACATTTTACCGAGGAGGAGGTTTTCCTAGCTCCCCGCCCAGCGGCCAAGTGGCCTTCGGTGCATACATATACTACGCAGCTGAAGTGAACAGAAGGAACTCAAGTCACTCAATGCTAGGGCCTGAATCCCAGTGCTCTTACCTACTGACACGACCAGACCTGTCTCTCCAGGACCAGAGGGAGGAGTGTTGAGATCTGGCACAAGGAAAACAGGCTTAAATGTCGATGCTGGGTGGTGGCACATGCCTTAAATTCCAGAACTCATGCCTTAAATTCCAGAGGCAGAGGCAGGAGGATCTCTGAGATAGAGGCCAGCCTGATTTACAGAGTGAGTTCCAGGACAGCTAGGGCTACACAGAGAAACCCTGTCTCTAAAAACAAAAACAAAAAACCAAAAAAACTTAAGCAAACATAAACAAACAATTCTAAGATCGTGACTAAAGAACTTAGAAATAACAACGAAAATACCATTTCTACCCAGTGTTTGGCCACCTGCTTGTTAAATCAAGGAGGGACCTGGAGATGAGGACAGGGCAGCCAGAGAGCTGCAAGGAAACAGCTCCTCTCCCCTCCTCCGGCTCCTTTCCTGGAAACAGTTGTTTCTTAGGAAGACTAGGCCCTAATCTGGCCTAAGGAGAAGGGATGGGGCCTCTCCCACCCCACTTGCCAAGGAGCCCCTCAGCTTTCAGAAGCACACTGTCCATTACCTTCTTCGTTGAGACCAAGACCTATGCAATTAGCACAGTCTGGTGGGTTGTGTTCACCTCCTGTGTACCATGGTCCTCACAAGCCCCCAGGCTTCTGAACGGGTTTTCTAAGAACAGCAGCTCTGGGTTTTTGAGGTGGTCAGGGTGCCCACCTCCCGTCCCTAACACCTTCAGGGAAGGAATGAACTTCAATATGAAAGGACCTGGGACACATTTTGCAAAGGGTTGTCAGAAGCCACCTGCTGGCTCCTAGTGGCATATCTACATCAAAGATACTCTCCAGCGGAGGAGCAGAGACTGACAGAACTGGTACAGCCAGCCTCGGGCCCTAGGGAAAAGGGTAGTGGTTACAACGGGAGGCATTGGGTGGCATAAGTAAGACCGCCTGCCCTCATCTATCCCAGGCTGGTCTCCTAATGTCCAAGGAACACAAGGGCAGAATAAACACAGACACACAGACACAGACACACACACAGACACACACACACACACACACACACACACACACAATTGTTGACAAAACACTAAGAAGATTCTATCAGTGAATCTGTGAGCAGATTAGGGAATTTGACCAGAAAGGTGCTGGTAGAAAGAGGCCAAGAAAGCCTGCCTGATAATTTTAGGCATCCCACTGGTCTATAAGCTGTTCTTGTCTAGCTCCCTCTGTATAAATTTCCCTTAAGACCAATGGGATGATGGGATCTCTAAAGTCAGAATTATGAAGTTATCTTAGACATTCATGGCCACTATGGGCTTTTCCTATGATTTTAAAAACACATGTTACTGGGATTTTTTTGTTTGTTTGTTTGTTTTGCTTTGCTTTGCTTTTGTTGTTGTTCCTGTTCCCCATGCCTAGGCATGGCTATGGGAACACGCCCACAGAAGACTAACTCTTCGTCAGGAAGGTCGACTGCATGGTGTTGCTGAGGCTGCTGCTGCACTTGAGACAGAACCAGGTTATGGGTTGAACAGTGTCCCACCACTCACATGTTAAGTCTCTAGTTCTCTAGTCCCTGAGAGTGTAACCATATGTAGAGACAGGTCTTGAAAGAGGCCATTAAGAAATGGTCCTAATCCAATAGGATTGGAGTTCTTATTTTAAAAGGATGAGGCACCAAAGACTCGGCGGCTGCACCTTGAGAAGGCAGCAAGCCTGGTACGGCCATCTGCAAGGCCTCAGGGCATACCAGCCCTGTTGGCACCTCCATCTGGAGTTCAGTTCCTAGAACTGTTAGGAAATGCATTTCGGGTGTTTAAACTACACTCTAGCCCTAACCAATGCAACTGGTTGGCTCTGAAGCCACTCACATTTACCTTCCTGGAATGTAGGCAACTCCTCACGGCCCAACTGCGCCGTCTGTTCCACTGTAAGGTATAGTGAGGCCAAGATGGGGTACAACTAGGTGTTGTTTTCCAGCAGATCCTGCTGCTCTGCCATCATGTGCTGAGGGCATGGATGACACAGAGCAAATGGCTCCTAGCCACAGACTGCAAGGAGCCAACTCCTTTAACCAACTTCCTTTCCTGGTTTACCTCTTACATGGACAGGTTCTGATTAACCCGAGTATCATTGATGTGGTTCCTGAGAAAGACGAGTCTGTGGAACGAGTGGATTCATGACCTGGTAAGATAGGCACCGACACTCTCACTAGTTTGATGAACCCACATTAAGCATCTGGCCCAATGTTACCACCGCTGGGGACTGACAGTCTCTAGATTCCATCTGCCCCCATGTTCTGTGGAACTCCTGGATCCTGCCAGTCCCTGGTTTGGGCAGAGCCACTCTCAAGGCAAGAGAGGTAGACTCGGTGGTTCACTGCCACTCTGGAACCAGACACAGCTGCAGCAAACAGTGGATATGTCACTGTGCTACCTATAGGAGGAAGAACCGAAGTGAGAAAGGAATATATAAGCAGATTGATGTCTGCAGGGGCTCCGAGGGTCTACGAGACACGAGCTGAGAGGCACCTTGACATGGCCACATGTGGCAGGTACAAGGATCTGGCCATACTAAAGGCCAAATTCTGAAAAAGAACAACTTGGGGACATTTCAGCACCTCTGCCACGTCTCCATTCCAACACAAAGGCCTGTAATGCCCCCTCCACGTCTCTCTTCATTCACATTGGCTAAAAGACTATCGGCATAGTGAGCTCGGAGACTCCATTATTATAGATGGCTACTACGCACAGACCCAACACACACTTCAGACCACAAGCCTGCAAAAGACGGGCCTCATGCACCCCTACCAACCTGACAGAGAGGGGAAGGATAGGGCTCCCACCTATAAGCTGAATTGGGGGTAGAATGGATCTAATTAGAACAGAGTTTCCTTCATCTTTCTATTTTTATTTGTTTGTTGAGACAAGGTCTTAATCTGGAGTCCCTGCTTGCCTGAAACTTGTTTCGCAGATGCGGCTGGCCTTGAACTCATATGGATCTGCTGACTTCCGATCCCTACCTCCTTTCCCAGATGTTGTAGTTAAAAAGAATGCATCACAACACCTGCCAGGACAACGTTTCTTCACCGCACAGTAAAGCCAGTTTGCCAAGCGTGGATGGAGCAACAAGCAGGTGAGGGTGGATGGCTAACTCTGGGCCTGACATTCCACTCCTCGGCTCCTGCATTAAAGCTTGGGTCAGACGGTAAAAGATCTGCAGCAGGAGGCCAGCCTTGTCCTTACATTCTGCAAGGTTAGAGGAGACCAAAATATTTGATACTTTTATATGGATGTGTGAAACGTGGAAAAGAAACTATAGCCCTAAAATGGCTACAACAACGTCCAGCTTCGGCTCAACGACGTGCCTACTACTCTGGAAATTTCCATTTCGACTGTCCTTTCTCAGGGAAGAGTTGGGGGGAAAGTGGAATTTGGACCCCCTTGTGTGATGAAAGCACCCTAGCTTCTCTGAAGTCCTTCCACAAGCCGGCCTGAATGAACTCTGTTTGCTGCTTTCTTCCTCCCTTTTGATTTGTTTAGTTTAAAATATTTAGCCGGCTGCACAGTGAAGAGTCTCATTTCCAGGGTTCTCCTGGACCATTAGGCTGGGACTCCACACTCATGCTGATGAGCGTTCTACTTACCCATGCAAATCCCGGGAGTAGCAGCCTGTGCGATGGGAGGTGCTCTAGGTAAACCGTCAAGAGCTGATTTAATTTTGCAGCCATTCAGTGGGCAAGGCAGAGCAATTTTTTAGGCAAAGGTTCTAGTAAATATTATGGAAAACCCTTTTTATAGAGTGCTAATTCTGGCACAGCATTTTCCTACGTGCCCGGTTTCTGCTCTCATTCAAACCTGCCTGGGAGTCCTCAAGGCAGGATAATCTACACAGATCACGTGTGAGGGAGCGTGTCATCCAGCAGTGGCTGGCTGGTATCCATTCTTTACAGTGCTGTCAACATCTCAGGATTACAGTCATTTCAGTGGGGACAAACTCTCCAACCCAGGAACTTCCCTTCTGCCATCCTTCCGCCAGCCCATCCCCCATGACCCTGAAACTTGCCAACTGGCTCCTGGACAGGCTGCAGGTCACCAGATGACACCGCTCCCGTGAGTTTGACAAAACAAGCACAGCAAACTCCTTTTTAGAGGTCTGAAACAATACCCAACCCTTTCTGGGCGTCCTCACTTTCATTTTAAGCCGCCGCCGCTGCCACCGTTTGTGACAACCCAGAGAAAACAACTCAACCTACGACGAACGCCGGGGGACCTGCCATCGGGGCGGCTGGGGAGTACTATCAAGTGACCTTTCAGAGAAATTAATTTTCAAGAGCGATAATGGCCTTTGCTGCACATACATCCAGCACCACTTCTGTCAGCGCAGAAAAGGATTTCGCTCTCTACAGTTGGAACAGAAACTCTCCTACATCCCCGTTTCTTTAAAAAAAAAAAAAAAAGGGCTATAAATAACCCAGGATCAGCAAAATTATGCAAAACAGCCTGCTAGAGGAAGAAATGTAAACTAAACCCACTTACAGAACGACTCGGGCTGCCAACTTAATCTGATGCTATGACGAATGTAAACATGTTGTACTTTTGAAACCTGAAGTGATCCACTTTAGTACAGATGCCATCAAAAATGAGAGAGAGAGAGAGAGAAAAGAGAGAGAGAGAGAGAGAGAGAGAGAGACTCGAAACAAGGAAACAACAAAAGCCCAGCCGCAAAACAGAGCAACCTGATTCCGTATTCTGCACAGTGCACGACCCGACGGCTGATCGGCTGCAGTGAGTACCAGCTCCGTTCGCTTCCACACGCCAACTGTTTTGACTACAGGCACTTGTTAAACACAGAGTTTCAGGTCCTACCAGTTGGACACCAGAAGTTCATAGAACTGACCCAGTGCCAAAAACAACAAGCGCAGAAAGCGAAACGGCTGCCTCGTGTGAGTGTTTGGTTAACTGTTTCAGTGAGCCCTGAAGCAACCACGGAGCGATTAAGAATTAAAAAGAACTTAAATAGCAAAAGCTGAAGATTAGCACCTTGAAAATGTAGATGTGGGCAGATAAAGTTCAGGCGTTAAGCTACTTTATTGGGGGTGGGTGTCACGTGACACATTGTGGTTCTCGGCAGAAGGAACCCAACCAGGTGCTTCCTCAAGCATCTCCTCCTCCGAATGATTGGTTCAGACAATTTGCACTTCCTGAGGGTTTCTAGCTGTCTGGGAGTTAGTAAATCCCACAGGAGGAAAATGGGACATATTGAATGATGCTTTGCAAAATGCAAGAAAAGGGCTTTCAAGTTGCCCGCTGCGCACATGGAGACAGACCGCACACTGGAAGCACGGTCCAGGCTGGAGCCAGGCCTCCCTTTGGGATGAGGGATGCTGGGGTGCAGCTCTTTGTCTAATCCAGGCTGGAGTCTACACTGTTGGGCAGCGATATGGGGTGGTCTTTTCACCTTGCAAAATTAGTTAAGAGAAGCAGTTCCATGGCTGAACAATCCTTTCCGTTTCCTCCCCAGAATGCACCAAACACTACCTTTAGGATCAAGACAATTAATCAGATTAAATTTTTGAGATCTTAAAGGATTTAGGAAAACTAAGTTTCATGATAACTGAGGCATGGATGTAGCTATTTTAACCTAAGGAGGACTTTAACCTTCTGTATTATCTATCCATCTATCTCCCTATCTACCTAGTTACCTATCATCCATCTATCTATCTATCATCTATCTATCACCTACCTATGTATCTATCATCTATCATATACCTATCATCTATCTATCATTTATCAATCAATCTATCTATCAATCATCTATCATCTACCTATGTATCTATCATCTATCTATCATATACCTATCATCTATCTATCATTTATCAATCTATCTATCAATCATCTATCTATCATCTATCTATCATATACCTATCATCTATCTATCATTTATCAATCTATCTATCTATCAATCATCTATCATCTACCTATGTATCTATGTATCTATCTATGTATCTATGTATCTATCTATCATCTACCTATGTATCTATCATCTATCTATCATCTACCTATGTATCTATCATCTATGTATCTATCATCTATCTATCTTTCTATCTACCTATCTATCTATCATCTATCATCTACCATCTATGTATCTATCACCTATCTATCTATCTATCTATCTATCTATCTTCTATCATCTATCATCTATGTATCTATCACCTATCTATCTATCTATCTATCTATCTATCTATCATCTATCTATCTATCTATCTCTCCTCTCTCTATCATCTATCAGTCTCTGTCACTACCTGATTTGATATATGTATCTGTAAATCAAGCATACCATGGGACTTGGTTGTTAGAAACTTCTTGTGAGGTTGGTGGCAAGAGGTGCTATTCTCACCCCATTTTCTGAAAGGAAAACACAGGACTAGACTTTCCCAGGGTCATGCATGCAGGAAAGGATTCCAGCACTCTGACCTTTGTTATTCCCATTTTCGATGGCAGAGATTTGGAAAGGCTGCGTGATTTGATTTGCACCAGGTCTTCCGTCTCCAGCCCAGCCTCCTTATTTGCCTCTCTCATGTTCTTTGAAAACGGGACACAGAGCTAAAAAGGTTGATTATAAATGTGTGAGACTTCCCTTAATTCTTAGTGTTCCCTGTCACTGTGGCTTTCTGCGGCAGATTGCAGGCCTCGGGTATCACACAGATGGCTTTCTCTCTGTTAGGGCGAGCTTCACACAGCATGCTACAGAACAATTGCTTGGGTGGAACCCCTCTGCACTCAGTTTGCATCCTATATTTCTCTGACCCGATCAGTTCATTCACCAGTTACCCCTGGCTCCTCACCCAAACCTAGTCTAAGAAGAATACAGAGAGGAGTAGCCCTGCCAAACTGCACATTAGTAAACCCACGTGTCCATTTTGCTAGTAAAGGAGCTCTGGGTTTGTTTTGGTTTTGGTTTATTTTGTTTTTTTCTTTTTTCTTCAATAGAGACCCACTGGAAGTATTTAATCACACAAGGGTGCCCATCGTAATGGCTCCTTCTCCATGCCAAATGAACATACTCATTGCCTAAGCAGAGAAGACGTAACTGTTCTAGGGTACCCTAGAGCAGGTTTACTACAGGGCTTGGTTGTCTCTCTGAGGGGATGTGGTAGCATTGTAGATAACCACCAGGTTTCGTTTGTAGGCATGGAAGTCCCTGCAAAGTACTGAACTGTGCAGAAGTTTTTATAAAACTGATTATCTGATTGAGGAGAGGATGGAGTACTGCAGAGCCAAGTTCTCTCAGGATATCTTTAACCCCATTCCCAGCCATTTATTCCCCTCCTCTGCATGTGACCTAACGTCGTCGTGACCGTTAGGTAACTCTTTCGGAATGCACAAACATATCCCTACTTCCCACAAAACGAAAGGCTCAGAAAGTCCTCAGATACCATATGGGGCCTCCAGCTGAGACTTCCCAGTTTGCTGTGCCTGTGATTCCACCAGGGCACCAGCAAAGCGCCTGCACTTACGAGTTTGTTTGTTCCATTACTGCTTTGGAATGTAGTATTGGAGAAAACCTGAATCTGTCTTCCCAGGCCACGGTCACTCATACTTAGCTCCAGAAAAAAATGATCGCTTTCCCACTTTGAGGTGAAAGTTATGTTTTTGTGGTGAAATAGGGGGGAAATGAAGATTTGGCAGGAACTGAAGACTCGGGGCCAGCACTGGGCGCACTGAATATAGAATTCAAGAGGGAGCTGGTTAAGAAGGGAAAATCCGCACTTAGAAGACAGAGGCAGGAGATCTCAGTTCTAGGCTACTCTGATCTACAGAATGAATTCCTGAGCAACAAGACTACACAGAGAAACACCATCTTGGGGAGGGAAAATGAAGATTAGAAAATTCTAGAATGTTTTGCCACTTATCATGACTCTTTAACTTGAAACACAACACAAAAATTATGGAAGTTAAAGCCAGGAGAGCTGGGTGTCAATTCGGACTTCATGTTGAGTGTCATCAAAGCAGCATGCAGAGCGAGAGAATTTGCATGTCCCGCTGGCTGGAAAGACTCCGTGGTTGTGTGGGATGGCTATGCGATGTTGCTTGTAAACACTAGTTTTGAAGGGGGTCATTTGAGGGTGTTTGGAGGATGGCAGGACACTTGTATCCTCCGTGCTGCCTGAAAGAGCATGAGCACTGAGCAAAGCATAAATCTCGGCGGGAAAATGTGTGTTCGCTTATAAGATACAAAGTGTGCACGTCCAGGTAAGACGCAACTCCTCCTGAGCATAGAGTCATAAAACTCTAAAGTAGGGCACATGTTTTGACAGGCACTGTCAGCTTTAGGGAGGACACAGTAGCTTATTTAACATTAGAACTGGGCCAGAGAGACGCCGCCAAGGTTGATGCCTGGGTTCCATCCCTAGACCTTCACACACACACACACACACACACACACACACACACACACACACACCCACACTGTCATGTGTGCACCCTCACACACATAAAATAATGAATGAACAATGAAATAAATAAATAGAACAGGACAATCTTAGCACTCAAGAGGCAGACAGGTAAAACTCTGAGCCTCATCTACATGGTAAGTTCTAAGACAGCCAGAGCTACATAAAGATGCCCTGTCCCAGATAGATAGATATTTAGACAGACAGACCACAGACAGACAGACAAACAGACAGAAAGAAAGAAGGAAGGAAGGAAGGAAGGAAGGAAGGAAGGAAGAGAGGGAGGAAGGAAGGAAGGAAGGAAGGAAGGAAGGAAGGAAGGAAGGAAGGAAGGAAGGAAGGAAGGAAGGAAGGAAGGAAGGAAGGAAGGAAGGAAGGAGAGAGAATTGAAAATCTGAGGAAGGGCTGGTAACAAGAAGTTAGTAGAAACCACCTAGGGGAAAGATGTTGACCATGGGCAGAAACGTGTTGCACACTTTGCTTCAGGAAGTGTCAGTGAGTTCAGCCTGTCAAACCCTGGACCACGGGTACACTGAGGGAAATGACAGAGCTCCCATGCCCAGGCTCTGAGTTTACACTGAGTGAAGGGGGAGAGGGTAGAGGAATGGGCAGAGGAAGCAGCTGGTTAAGGACTGGTTCAGTCTCTGAAACACCTGGTGTGAGGAAAACAGGTCTTCGTGGTAAGCAGACAGAAAAGATTGTTGTGTCCAAGATGGCTCCAGGAACTGTCCTGAAGAGGACAAGGGGATGAAGAAAGGACAGACAGGCACCTAGAAACATAAGATAAAACTGGGATAGGGTAGACTGGGCTCTCTGCTGGAGAAGTCACAGCACCCGGAAAGATTATTTTATAATCTATAAAATTTTATAATCTATAAATCCTATCTATAGGAGGAAGGGAGGTGCTGTTATTGCATAGAGATAAACAAGGAGGCAGGGTTATTGTATACAGGTGAACAGGGAGTCAGGCTTAGCTAATGCCAGTGGACCTCAGGTCATAATCAGAGGAGAAAGGCACCATGACATTTTTTTTCATGCATCGCCAACATTTTCACACAAACTAGAAGGGCTTTGCGACATCTGTGGATCTGAGGCATAGGGGTTATTGACACGGCGATGACATGGCTATACCAGTGGTACAGTCACCCAGGACTTTGTTTGCTCCCTACCTATGACGTTCATGTTCATGGCTGTGGCCTCTACTGACTTCATGGTCAGCTTGAACCCTCAGGTCCTAGTCCCTGGGGAAGCCCTGTAGACTTCCCAGTTAGTGTCTGCACTTGACTCAAAACTCTACATTCCATCTCCTGGATTCACAAGACTAAGCCTGCCAGACACTTGGGACCAGCTTTTTAGCTCCTGTCCTAAGTGACTGCAACCAACATCATAGGTTAGTTTTACACACACAAGCCTCCAGTCCTTAGATGTTTGAGGAAGATAGCGACTTGAGCTAGACTTAGCCAGGGCTGCACCAAACTCCGGAAAATGGCTATAGTGAAGGTCGTTAAGTATGGGGTGACTGCCATCTAGACGACTGGGCTGAAGGTCTTTGCAGGCCAGTTCGCTATCTCACCTGGCCTGACAGGTACAGCTCAGGAGCCCAGGTGTGTGTTTTTAAATACATTTTAAATAAAATGTAAATGTGAATCGATACACAAATCTGCAAAGTGAATACATTACAGATGTATCAGATTTGGTTGATATCTTCCTTCCTTCCTTTCTTTTGTGGTTCTGAGGATCTAAGGACCTTTAACATGTTAGGCCAGTGCCAGCCATATTGGGTATTTTTGTATTTACTCTGTCTGTCTGTCTGTCTGTCTTAGTTTAACTATTTGTTTATGTTTTGGTTTTGTTGAGACAGGATTTCTCTGTGTAGCCCTGGCTGTCCTACAACTCGCTTTGTAGTCCAGGCCCCAAACTCAGAGCCTCTGCATCCCCACTGTTAATGATACTCTG
The DNA here is from genome assembly GCF_011064425.1 of Rattus rattus. NCBI lineage: Eukaryota > Metazoa > Chordata > Mammalia > Rodentia > Muridae > Rattus > Rattus rattus. The sequence continues at coordinate 46,642,151 of NC_046160.1, read as the reverse complement.
TTATACTTGCAGGCAGAAGTCTAGCATGGCTGCCCTCTAAGAGGCTCCAGCCAGCAGCTAACTCGGACAGATGCAGACGCCCACAGCCAAAGGGCGGATGGCGTTTGGGGATTCTTCTGGAAGAACAGGGGGATGGATTGCAAGCCCTGAAGGGCCTAGGAACTCTACAGGAAGACCAGCAGAATTAATTAACCTGGACCCTTGGGGCTCTCAGAGTCTGAACCACCAACCAACGTACCCACAGGCTGAACCTAGGCCTCCCCACACAAATCTAGCAGATGTGCGGCTTGGTCTCCCAGTGGGTACCGAACAACTGGAATAGTAGGGGCCATCCCAAAAGCTGTTGCCTGTAAGTGGGATAGTTCTTCTGTTTAAGCTGCCTTGTCTGGCCTTGGTGGGAGAGGAAGTGTCTAGCCTCACAGAGACTTGATGTGTCAAGTTGGGGGATATACAGGGAGGGGGTGCGGGGGAGGGAGGGACCAGCTCAAAGGAGAAGGGGATGGGGTGGGGGAAGGGCTGTGGAAGGGGATGACTAGGAGGGGGCAGTAAGTGGAATAGAAAGTGAATAAGTAATAAAAAATTAAAAAAAGAAATTTATATTTCCCCCCAAATTTTTTTGGATCAAATAGAATCAAACACAGGCATACAATGCCATGCCCTGCTTATTAGCACAACTGTTGCCAGTACTAACATCATATTGCCTTATATCTAATTACAGCTGTTCTAGGCCATATGAGAGGAGGTATGTGAATTATATGCAAAAACATCGTTTTCTATTCTTTTTCAGATGCAGGGGATAAAGTCAACACCCTTATGCACACACCAGCTAAACACTCTGGGTCTGAGCTATCCAGCCCCTTACTGTACCGTTGTCCTGGAGCACCTGAGGGTCTCGGTCACAGGATGGCGGCCATCCAGTAATCAATTCCTCAAGGAAACTGAGGGACACTGCACTTTGAACCCTTTTTAAGTTGGGATTTCCCTCCCTCCCTCTCTCTCTCTCTCTCTCTCTCTCTCTCTCTCTCTCTCTCTCTCTCTTCTCTTCACATCTCACTTTTCTTACTATGTTTTAAATTTTGGATTTACTTATTTTACTTCGTGTGTTACTGCGAAAGCAACCTGTGCTTTTAGATCCCAAACCGTAACACCAGCCTCTCTCTCTCTCATGTGTAAAATCTTGGTCAGGGCTTACTCAATGGGCAGTAAAGTCTGTGGACACAGAAGATGCACTCTGAGTTATCCTCCCTGCACACAGCTAGCTTCCCCACCTTCCTCCCTTCTTCTTTTTGCCTCTACATCCTCCTGCTTAGAACCCTCTTGTCCCCAGACTGGAAGTTAGTCCAATCAGCCTGCTACTATGTGGCAAGCAAATCCCTCTCAAGGAGCCTGAGGATGTCTGATGACTCTGTGTGGTCCTGGGATTTGGTTCAGTTCCATACTACACAGGCTCTAGGCTAGGTTTCCACTGAGTTACTCAGTGGCAGGAGTCACGATGCTGGAGGGCTATTGAATCTCCGAGTAGAAAACTCCCTGCCACGCACATGGCTGGTCTGCTGTGTGTGAGGTGACTCGAGTGAGGTCCCCACCCTAGTTACCCTTGGCTATGCTATTGTTGGCTCCTCCTGGTCTGCCCTTCAGCCACCGTGGACTCCTCCCCCAAATGCAAAAGGATAAACTGGGATGTGGGATTTGGGGTTGCAGTTTTAAAAATTCAACAAGTGTGTACGTGTGGTAGGTAAACTGATGTATTCATGTATTATTATTTTTATCTAACAAAAAGAGATAAATATGGTGTCCCTAAAGAAAAAAAATAGGTGCTGGCTAAGCAAATTATTGGCGTATCCATCCAATGGAATGCAGGCAAGTTATAAACTCGATGGTGTTCACCTCTGTTTTCTGAAACTTGTTTGCAATAATTTTATTTTTTACTGTTGATGATAGAACCTTGGGCCTTATACATGCTAGGCAGGTCTACCATGGAGTTTACACATCAGCCCCTCACGATAATTCTATATGAAGAAAAAAAAGGGGCAGGACCCAAACCAAAGTCTGTAGAAGCATTCCGTTTCTACTTTTGATAATATAAAATATATGCATATTCAGGGATACAGAGTTAGACTCTCTCTCTCTCTCTCTATATATATATATATATATATGTGTGTGTGTATATATATATACATATATATATATCTGCATATAGACATTTATGTATAACACAGATACCCATAGGAAAAAAAAGTTTTACACCAAAATACTTTTTAAAATAAGATTCTTCTGAAACTTTGGCAGCTTTCAACAGTGAAATTTTTCTTTAAAAAAATGTTTTTTAATCTTCTTGGTAACCTCTAAGTTTTAAAATGTTTATTTATTTATTTGGGTGTGTGTGTGTGTGTGTGTGTGTGTGTGTGTGTGTGTGAGTGTGTGTGTGTGTGTGTGTGTCTGAAGACACCTTGCTGGAGTTGGTTCTCATCGTCTCCCACAGGACTCCCACCCCAGGATTGGTTCTTTTTTTTTTTTTTTTTTTTTTTTTTTGGAGCTGGGGATCGAACCCAGGGCCTTGCGAACCAGGGCCTTGCGCTTCCCTAGGCAAGCCTTAAATCCCCAACTCCCCACCCCAGGATTGAACTGAGGCTGTCGTAGCAGCATCTTTACCTGTCGCTGTCTCACCTGCCCAACCTCGAACCTGAGTATCCTTGAGATAGATAGATAGATAGATAGATAGATAGATAGATAGATAGATAGATAGATATCAAGATTCACACTGACAGGCATTTTCTTTTATGATAAAAATTATAATTTTAAAAAAATGTATAATCTTGCCTTGGAAAACCATCCCACGCTGCTATGTAAATCGCGCCTGTCTGGGCACTGCTCTCATCCGTACCCCCTACATCCCAGCTTCCCTAAGCTTTCAGAGGAGCTGTATTCATACAGAAGGGTCAGCTGAAGCTAAGCCTAGTAGTACATGTCTGCCATTCTCTCTCGTACTTGGGCGGCTGAGGCAGGAAGACTGTAATTCAGGACAAGTCTGGACTACAGTTGTGAGATCCTGCCCCCCCCCCCAAGCAAATCAAAGCAAAACAAAGCAAAGCAAAACAAATCAAAATCTTGAAATCTAGTTTGCGGTGTCAGCAATGGGATGCGCTCTGCGTGACGCGTGTTCTGCGTGACGCGTGCTCTGCGTGACGCATGCTAGCCGAGTACGCTACACTGAGCTACCCTGAGTTATATGTACCCCAGCTTCCTCCCTCAATTTATGGGGGAATGTTTAGTTAGTGCACTTCAAAGCAAAGCACTGGTTTCTTTCTGCTTTTCTTCTCCCTGGCCATGCCCTTTATTTTGGGGGACTTAAGAGTCCATGTGCATAATACTTAGGCAGCTTTGCTGTTCACTCCTGTGGATACACAGGCTACGGGACCCTCCTTTGTACCGGAAAAAGTCTAGAAATTCACGTATCTCTATTCCAGAGCTAGTTTATGCCACACCACAGTCGATTCAAATCAAACAAGCGGGTTTCTTACATAAGTTTGGCTGCCCTGGATCTTGCCAGGGAGACCAGGTTGGTCTCGAACTCGAAGAGATCTTCCTGTCTCTGTCTCCTTAGTCCTTGGATTAAAGGCATTCACTACCATGCTGGGTTAAAACAATGTTGTTTTAAGTAAAAACAGACAAACAGCAACAACAACAAACCAACCCACAACCCTAGCTTGTCCTGCTCTCCTCTTAACCTTCATGAGCATTCACGACATACTTGTTATCTCTTACAGACACAGCTCCAGGAGGGCACTCAGCAGGGGAGGTCATTATTCTGTTCACAGAGGAGGAAGCCACGACTTACCCAGGGGAGCAACTGGTCCAAGCTCACAGGCTGAGGATCATTAGATACAGGACCACACCCCGTTTTCCTAAGATGTCCTCTTGATTATGTAGTTCTAAATTCTCTTTTAAAAAGATTTTATTTATTATTTTTATGTGCATGTGTGTGCACCTACCCGAGTTTATGTGCGTCACATGCCTACAGGAGCTCACTGAAGGTGGACGAGGTTACTGGATTCCCTAGTGCAGTTACTCCTAGTTATTAGCTACCATGTAGAGGCTGGGACTTGAACCCAATCCTCTGCAAGAAGAGTATGTGAGCTTAATCACTGGGCCATCTCTCTGGCTTTCCGAATTCTTTCTAAAAGTCGGAAGTCATCTGATTTTATTGTTCTTAGGACACTTTGAAAGCAAAAGATGCTGAGTGGTTGGACCCCAGGGTAACTGGTATAAACCGGTGGCCTTCCAGGGAAACTCAGCCTTACGGTCAAGTAAGATATAACTAAACAATGACACACACACACACACACACACACACACACACAGACACACACACACATATTGGAGCCATATCTTATGAATAGCATAGAGAAATGGGATAGGGGTACAATACTTATATTTATGTTTTTTAAAAAATAGTATGCACACAGAGAAAATTAAAGAGAAATGCTTACTGTATCCTGTGATTGATTGGTTGGTCACACGAAAGTTAAGCTAGGCTTTTTATCTTTGGGTCTTTGGTTCCCACTGTCTCAACAATTACAAAGGTAGAATTCGGCATCTGGAAGGAATCGAAATGGGACATGGTCCCAAAGTGACTCCTTTAGGGCTTTCTGCATTTTGGCCAACATTACAGATTTCACTGGTGAGACTCACGACCCAGTATAATAAGTCAATGCTAGAAATGCACTGTTCATTTATTAGCTTTTGAAATAGATTCTCATGTAGCCCAGGCTGGCTTTGACTTGCTCTTCCTGCTTTTACCTCTAGAGTACAGAGATTGCAGGTGTGCCCCCACACGGTCACTTCAAGGGGTTTTATTGGTGACATTAAAGGCATTCAAGATAAAGGCCTTTTCAGAAGCTCTTTAGGACACCTGCTCCTTGTATCAAAGGTCTGCTAGAACTCAGAAGGATTGTCCATTGTCCTATCCGGATGGCTCCAGAGGTTGCCTAGAATCCAGCCACCCAGTCAGGACTAGTGACTAGAGCTGTGCTCAGGAAACAGTGCTTCTCTTCGGAGTACGCCTGGACTTCCTCTGGGGGACCTTTCTTGCAAGGTCTGACTGGAATTTCTAGAAGGGTCAGACTGTTACAAAGCCTACAGAGCAGGCTGAATTAACTCTCTGTACTTGTGAAATGGTTAGATTGGTAAGTTGCCAGGTTTATAGGAGAAGCGAGCCAACCTCCACACCTCCATGTTCATTAAACCTGGTAGTGAGGTGGTCAGGGAGAAGCTAAATTCCCTCACCATGCCAGTCTTCTAGAACCTTTCATATTATAACTGTTTCCTACCAAAAGAAGCCAAGTTCCTCGTGGCCAGACCACCTTAGGCCGGTGCACAGTAAACACTGGTGAAGGTGAAATGGGTAGACGTAAGGAAGGGATCCCTCCACGAATGAATTGTCCTTTCTGTCAGATGCTGAACCTCTGACTTCCTAGTAAGCCCCTCCCCCTAACAGTAATACAGGCTTGTATTGAGCACATTAAATGAACATGGCTTCTGTCATTTTCCACCGTCTGACTAATTAACCGTCCTCTGTGGCTGTTTTTCACTCTGTTAGTGACAACAGGTTTGGACAGACCATAATCTACTGCCAGCCCTGGGTTAAGCTAGTACTGTAAACAAGAAACAAACAACAAAGGGCACTAAGTAAATCAATAAAACACTGGAATTCCATTACTTCATCCTAATGATAATGCAGGTGGGTATTACCACTCCCATGTTCAGAGTTAGAGAGATAAACTTAAACAGTCAGGAAAGTTAGGTCCATTACATTCCAAACTGGAGCACATTCTCCAATGCCACCCTAGCAGCACCTAGAATTACCAGGAAAATCAAACACTCCGAAACTGAACACTATTTCCTCTGCCACCCTACTCTCTTCCGTGCCCCAACCCGGACGCTGGGATTGAACCTAGGGTCTTACACACATTAGACAAATGCTCTACCACTAAGGCACACTGCCAGGACTTGCTACCAAGTTTGCTTACTCACTTTACACCATGCCTATCTTTTATTGGTACTTTCAACACAGTTTACCAAAAGCATTTTTGGGAGAGGAAAAACTAGATGGATGTTGGAATGTAAGTGCCAACTTACTAGTCCTTTCGCTTTTAATTATTTTGGTTGGCATGTGGACATGAGCGATATCTAATGCCCTCTTAGAGCTGCAGACATCAGTCCCTGGGAATGTGTCGCTGCTGGATCTCCAGCCCATCAAGCACTCCTGTTCCCTGGACGCCCTTCCTGCATGCACCCTTTCCACCTGCCAACCTAGATGAGTTAATCTGAGCTTCATGCTTCTGTGACTTGCTAAGGGGGGTGCTTTTCCCAGAATGCCTGTCCATCTTTTCCCTTAATTTAACACCTTGTTCTCTTGTAAGACCAGGCTTAGGCGCTAGATCACCTTGGATGCCTAGTGGATTCCTGCCGTCTGGCCCTCTGGCCTAGTAAGAGCTTCGCTCCCAAGGTGTGTGAGATAGCTTGCTGGCGAGGGTGCTCGCTGCCAGGCATGAGGGTAGAGATGGAGAAGTAACTCCCCAAACTTGGCCTCAGCTTTCTATGTGCACCACAGAACAAGCCCCTCCCATGCGAATATAAATACACTCATGCAATAATGATTTTAAAAATATTTTGTGTGGGTTTTTGTTTGTCTGTTTTGGTTCTGAGGATGGATCTTAATATATATGTAGCCCTGACTGGCCTTGAACTCACAGATATCTTCCCGCCTCTGCCGTCCCTGAGTTCTGGGACTAGAGGTGTGTGCCACCATATTTGGCTTCTAAAACAGTATTTTTAAAGAACACACTCTGTTCACCCTCTCTTCAGCCTTGCCTGTGTCTCTGCACTAAGAGATGGCTTTGGCCCCCTTCACTACACCATAGAGAGCTTGTGTGGAGAACTTTATTTCAGTCCTGGCACTAACAGGCACTCAGAATGTGTTGGATAATGGATGAATAAATCAGGAAATAATTAACCAATCTATAGGAAAGGAGGAGAAAAAGCAGGGGTCAGCAGGCACCAATCTCCAGGGGTCTGAGGGCTAGCTACCCTTAATTATTTCTCTTAGTCACTGGATTTAAAATGATTTTTAAGCCTCCAAGTGTCATAGCTGGTGTTTTATGAGAGACCATAGACTACTTAATTCTGAGTGCTCAGTTTCCAAACGCATCCCGTTAGTTCCTGCTCAAAGACGCAGTGCTGGCCACCAGCATCCCTCTGGTGTCCGTGGTGAACCTTAATGGCAGTTCATGGAGCCCTTGCTAACTCTGGGCTGTCCACTTAAGCTAAGAACATACTGAGACTCATAGAGACCAGCAAATGACCCGAGGAGAGTTCCAGCTTGATCAGACTGTGGGACTCTAGCCTAATGAAATAAACTATTCCCAGCAGAGCCTGACCCTGCAGAATGTAATTTTTTTTTCTGACCACACTGTGTAGATAAAAATAATTCAGTGATTTCCTCCCAGTAAACTCCTGGGCATAAACCAAGGAGCCTGCAGATGACTGTCCTGATGTTACTGTACAACTGTAAATATTTAGTTTTCTTGCCTTCTGAGCAGTGTTTATCAGCAGGAAAGCATCCAGCAGTTTTAGTTAGGACAATTCTGCACAGAGTGGAACTATCATCCTCTGTTCTGCAGAGTATTTAGCACCCTGGATCTAATCAATGCCAGATACACAGACATCTCTGAAAGCGTGTTCCAAAATGTCTCCATTTCAGATCCCGGGATTCTGGCTGGGGTTGGTTTGGATTTTTCTGCAAGAAAATCCAGGGACTGAAGAAGCCATGTAGACCAGGGCTGTAAGAGGTCAAGACTCAAAGGTGCCAGGTTGACCAACTAAAGCCTGTCTGTGGGTGAGGCCGGGGTCCAGAGACCCAGAACAGACCCATTCTTTGAGTGCAGAAATCAGAGCCCTGAGAAAGCTGGACTTATGAATTGTTATACTTGAAACCAAAACCACTTAGAGGACTGATGGATGAACGGACAGTCAGGATGGTCCTCAGTTCTGGGTGATCTGCTGTGTTGAATGTTCTGGGTAAAACCCAACACTGCTTTCTTGCTTGGCTTCGAACAGCTGTAACAACACCTCTGTTACCTTCAACCATCTGTATGCCAGTCAAGCTTGCTAATATGACCCCCTCCAGAGAGTCCCCGAGGTTCTCAATACCATTCCAAAGAATCCATGTCACCAAAGGGGTTGATGTCTTAAAACCTGCCCAAAAAAAAATCACCTGATGTCTGAAGGACCATAAGTACAAAAATGGTCGCCCATCTCTCTGAACTTAGTGGTTAGATACCCCCGCCCCCACAGCAGAAGTAGGAGGGCAATAGCCAGGTTTCTGCAAGCTCTGAATTCCTTTGTCTCCTATTCTTCCTCAGTTACTTGCAATTTATTCTATCCCTCCCTGCTGTTTGCAACTTTCAAGAAGCCTTAAATCCTTTTACAACAAGGCCGTTGTAAATAAATAAAGCACAGAAATAAAATCTACGACTGCTGGTGTCAGCACTGCGAGACCCAGTGCAAGGTTTTGGCTCTGATCTAAGAGGAAGGAGGTGCTGTGGCAAGGTGGGAGGAAGCAGGAGGGGCAACTCCAGAGAGCTTTGGAGTAATGGCTGGGCCTGAATCCTGCTGTTATCCTGCACCCGCCTTGGAGTCTTAGGGCTTTTAGGCCTCTCTGCCACTGTCCTTAAATATGGGGTGGGGGATGGTGGGCAGAGCAGTGGCTCAGTGGTAGGGCACTCACCTAATAGGAGGCTCTGGAAACTTTGACACTGCCCCTCCCTCACACTGTAATAACAAAACAAGCCTAACCTAACCTAACAAACAAAAGGGATCCAACGGAACGATTTTACATCTTCCCTTATTCCTAAATACTGGATTCTTTAAAGCATCTCTTCCTGTCATTATAGTTAGCTAACTGCCTCACCCACACACAAGTACTAGGTGAACCTTTGCGGTGATAAATGTGAGTCACACTGGTCAGTCAGTGTGTGTGTGTGTGTGTGTGTGTGTGTGTGTGTGTGTGTGTGTGTGTATGTGTGTGTGTATGTGTGTGATTATTTTCCCTCGAGGAAAAAATTGAGGGTTTCCCATTTCAGGGTGAAGGAAACTAGGGTGTCACTGCATAGTTTACTGACCAAGTTTTTCATTGCAAAATGAGATTTTTAACATTGGCTTTTATCTTTATCCCCTGATGATCTGATAGGTTTCCCTACTCCTAAATAAGTTTTGCTACATAAATAAGTTTGTAGCATCTGTGCCAAGCATCAATAGGGTGCTTACCATTCATAATAATCAAAAGAATATTAGCCCACACTCAAGGGGTAGAAGGCACTGGAACATGGTAGGGCATTCTCTCTTTGCTCTCTATTTAGGGGTTCTACCCTTTTGGGATGTTCCTAGTTTCACAATCCCACCATCACGATTCTAAATTGTACACAGATGAACTTAGGACACTGCTGCTCACCATACCCAACATCACAGCAGGTGTCCTAGAGTGGGGCTTCTCAAATTTTACCCACGGACCTTGTTTAAAGGGTCTTGGAATCTGTGGATCAACGCATTCTCATCGCCCTGCACTGTTTTCCTTTATGGGTAATGTTTTGTCCTTGTAAGGCCTGTCCCACCCAGCACTGTGACTCTCTGGGCTGCCAATGTGCCCAGTGTATGCAGACCTCAAAGCCCCAAGCCTCAATTCCTTGCTTTATTCATCTTACGCTCTGGCCACTTCCCATCCCCGTCAGCCCAGGTCAGGTCCCAGACAATAAGGGACAGACTTTACACTAAAAGCCCACTTTGATAATTCAAACTAGTCAGTTCTAACCCAGTTCTCCCTGCCCTGCCCATTCCCTTCCATGGAAACGTCAATAATAGCTTCTGCCTTCATCTTCTCTTTCTTCTGCTCCGGCCTCCTAATGGGGCCATTGATTTCCTATATGAACCTGCACACACAGCGTGCCCCAGCTCTTGGGAACTACAAATAACAAACTGTCTTGTTATGCATGTGGCTGCCAACTGACCTGAATCAATTCCCAAATATCCCCATCCCCGAATAACAAACAAAATGTACATCTTAGACCGTCCGGGGGGCAGGGATATCGATGCTCCAGGCTTAAGCTCCACCCTTCAGCTGCTGTATTAACTACAATGCTACCACTGAACAAGGTGCTGGGCTGGCGGAGGGCAGTGACTACATAGCCTGCATGTTGGACCTTTGCCAGAACCCAGCGTCTTCACAGGGGTCAAACACTGACACGGCTGGGGCTACTGCCCAGAGGCCTGTGGACAACGGCCAGCACTCTGCCTCACATTCCAGCAAGGGGATTTCACGGAATTCACTAGGTAAGAGTTAAATAAAGAGCTGCAAGAGAAAGGACGCCAGGCTGAGGCCTTTGAACTGTAGCAGGCAGGGGACTCCGTGCCCAAGGGAGGCAGGCTGGCTGGCTCCCCTACCCGAACTATGGTAGATACAGCCCAGGATGCCTATAGGCATCAGACATCCAAGTCAAGAGGCCCCAGGGGGCAAGCCTTTGGATCCAAGCAGTTTATTCTTCCCTACATCAAGATACTATTCAGATGTCCAACAACCCTTCTGCTTGGAGAGACCTGAAGAGCCTGATCATGTTCAAGGCACCCGGTGCTTAAGAGCCATCCTAGACAAGATCTCAGAGTGTCTGGGTCCAAGATGAGCACTCACCCCAGGACACCACAGTTTATCTGTAACTAATTAAGGCAAACCCTGATTAAGAACTATCAGTTTTTAAGGAATCCGCATGGCTTAGCTCAGCTAATCCCCACGGCTCTATGTAGTAGCTGCTGGGAAAATCCTTACTTTCAAGATGAGTAAGCAGTGTGGAGAGGCTATGCAGCTCACCCAGGCCACTCACGAGTCAGCAGGGCCACCGGAACCCACACAGTCCTACAGCCTTCGTCCTCTAGTGCACCCCCTGGGCTTTGGGGCAGTGCCATAGCCCTAAACTGTAGGGTGAAGCATCAGTACCAACAGAAAACAGGTAGCAACTTCCGCCCTAGCCTTGTAGAATCAGAATCTCGGGGTCCTGATTTTGAGAGCTTTGCAAACTCTCCTCCTAGTCCTACTGTAGACAGAGCACACTGGTATGTGTCAGGGCAACCCTGAGGAGAAATCCTTACTTCTCCCCGTCTCCCTTTCCTTCTCCTTTTTCCTCCCCCTCCTCCTTTTCTTGATGATAGGGTCTTGTACACTTGAAGCTGGCTACATAGCCAAAGATAACCTTGAACTCACTATATAGCCAAAGATAACCTTGAATTTCTTATCCTATAGCCTATACCTCCCAAGTTTTGGGATCATGGGCGTGTGCTACCACACCCAGTTTTTGCAGTGCTAGAGATTAAATCCAAGGCCTGGAACATGGTAGGTAAATATTCTACTAATTAGGCCACATCCCTTGCTCTTTTCTTCTTTCTATTTCTTGGTTAGCTTGGAAACCCTGCTCATCCCCTAGACAAGCTGGGAAACCCCATTTGCCCTCCTTCCTCCAACCCCGCCCACAGAGGAAACTCCCCCCGCCCACTTGGAGAAAAACGCTGGGCAAACACGTCATCACTCCTGCCTCCCCATTTCCGGCAACCCACCCAAGAGTACTCGCTCAAGGGCTCTGTTTATGACCGTGTATGGACCCAATCCCAGCTGCTAGCTGACACGTCATCACTCCTCGCCTAAACTCTATAAAACCCCCTTGCTTTAGCCTGGATGTGGGACTTCACTGACTTCTGCCTGTGTTTTAATCTGATCTAATCTGGTCTCTTCCTCCCTCCCCTCCTCCCCCCTCCCCCTCCCTCTCCTCTCTCCCACCCACCTTCCTTCCTTCCTTCCTTCCTTCCTTCCTTCCTTCCTTCCTTCCTTCCTTCCTTCCTTCCTTCCTTCCTTCCTTCTTTCTTTCCGAGTCAAGGATTTACTCTGTAGCCTAGGCTGGGCAAGAATTTTCTGTCGCCCAGGCTGGCCTTGAGCTGTACTCCCTCCCAAGTGCTGGAATTACAGGTGCGAGCTGCCATGCCCTCTTTATATATACTTCATTTTTCTCTCCCTGTGAAGTTGGACAATGGAACCCAGGGCCTTGCTTTTGCTCAGCATGTAGTCTAACACTGAGCTATATCCCCAGCCCAGGACCAGCCGATAGGAACAGTGCAAATGTGACCTAGATATATATTTTACTGTGCAGAACAATGTCTCGGGAGGCACTGCAGTGTGGTAAACTAGAATAAGCATATTCTAAAAATCCTGGTTACAGCAGTGGTCACACCATCGTACTCCTTGGGCTTTGGGGCAGTGCCATTCTGTCCAGTGTAAGCCCCACACCCTGCAGTGAAGCTCAAGAGTGATTTGACCTCCTGGGACCTCATCTTCCTCATCTGGGAATAGTAGTACAGTATCTACCTCCTAGAGCCCACAGGGGCACCAAAAGAGCCAACCCTGTGAGGTGTATGTGGCACCCAGGGAACACTGTGGAAGAGGCAGCCTCAGCACACCCCCATTTTCTGAAATTCATGTCCTTTCCTATCGTGCCGTACCATAGTATGATCCTGAATTCCTTTGTCTGCCAAATCAAGAAATGAGCTTTCAAAGAGAAGTAGGAGGCTCTGTGCTTGGCTGAGTGGAATGGTGAGCTATACAAACAAAGCCTAAAGATGCTCTACAAACCCACTTAAGAGTCCATGCCCCCAACAATCAAGAGCTCCACCAACAAACTGTGGAGAGTAGTTCTACACACTCATGAACCAAAGAGATTTACACATTAAGTAACAGCTTGGTCTTCATCTGTCACCCAGTTACAGTTGGTAAAACTGTTGCTATTGGCATGCTTTTGAAAACATTCCCTCATTGCATACCCAAGAGGTGGAGAAGGAAGAATGGTGGCAACAAATTGGCTATAAACACAGACCACATATCAGTCCTTCTGGAGCCAAATGCGTCTTCCATCTCCAGCCCTGGGGAAGCAGCGCTACTGCTTGCAGTGGCAGGACCATCCTGACCAGACATGGGAAGCCCAAGGCATAGGCAGGAGATAGGAAGGCAGAGCACGAGGCTAACGTGCCCAACGGTCTGTATTCACTACTCAGTGCGTGCACACGCACGCGCACACACACACACACACACACACACACAGAGAGAGAGAGAGAGAGACAGAGAGAGACAGAGAGACAGAGACAGAGACACACAGAGAGACAGACAGACATACACAGAGAGACAGATACACAGAAGGACAGATACACAGAGAGAGACAGAGACAGACAGACACACAGGCACAGAGAGACACATGCAGACAGACAGACAGAGATACACACAGACAGAAACACACATAGACAGACACACACATAGATACACACAGACAAACACATAGGCAGACACACAGACAGATACACACAGAGACAGACACACACACAGACACACACAGAGACAGATACACACACAGACACACACAAACACAGACACACACAGAGAGAGAGAGACAGAGACAGAGAGGGGCAGAGACAGAGAGACAGACACAGACAGAGACAGATACACAGAAAGACAGATACACAGAGACAGAGACAGACAGACACACAGGCACAGAGAGACACATGCAGACAGACAGAGATACACATAGACAGACACACACATAGATACACACAGACAGACAGACACATAGTCAGGCAGACAGACAGATACACATAGACGCACACACAGAGACAGATACACACAGACACACACACACACACACACACACACACACACACACACACCCCTCCCCCAAACAGGAATAATAAGGAAGAAAAGAGTGAAAGGGACGTAGGAAGAGGTAAGACTCTGGGGTCCTCATGACACACCTGAGTCATCTGAAGCCAACCTTATTCTCAGATGGCATCATGAAGTCTGCTTTTCAGTCAGGAAAAGGGGGTGCAGGCAGAAGTGAAAGGAATTTTTTTTAAAGACAAAAACTATAATGTGAGCTTTCGCTATCTAAATAAAAATCCCACTGGGGTACGGGAGTAGTTACTCTTCATTTCTGTGAAGAGAAATTTAATAAAAGGATGTAGGTGGCAGGAGGGGGACCTGCACAGATGTCGCTGGAGACTCCCCAAAGGCAGACTGTTTCCTATAGAGCCTGGTCGCTTTCTGATCCTTTCAGAGCTGGCTCAGAGAAATACAACAGAACCAGCCTAGGACTGGTCCTGAAATACCTTAACTCTGGCAACCGACTTAAATTATTTATCCGTTAATTCAAAGTTGAATTATAAAAACATCAAGTGTAGAATGGAGACTTAGAAATTTCAGAAGTGCTGAGAAAGAACGCGTAACTCACCCACTCCCCACACTGCTTTGGTTAGCAATATACATTGTTGGTACTGGGACTTAGTACACTCGTTAGTGTCTGCCTACCATGCACAAAGTCCTGGGTTGATCAGTCTTGGTTAGCCTTCACTGTCAAATTGGAACAGCCTGGTGTCTGGGAAGGGAAAATTTAGCCAGGCATGGTGGCATAGGCCTTTAATCCCAGAACTAGCGAGGTAAAGGCGGGTTGATCTCTGAATTGGAGGCCAGCCTGGTCTAGATAGCGAGTTCCAGGACAGCCAGCGGTATATAATGAGACCTTGTCAGAGTCTTGTGGGGGCTGGGGTGGGGTGGGGGTAGGCAATGGAGAGGAAAGAAAGGAAGTGGGGGGAGAGGGAGGGAGAAAAAGAAGGGAGAACACTGCCTACATCAAATTAGTATGTATGTGTACATACCTTGATTATTACCATATATAGTTGGAGCTAGGCCACTCTGGTCTGCACCATTTTTGGACAAGTGGTCCTAGGCTGTACAAGAAAATTAGCTAAGCACGGACCACCTATCAAGAGTATCCTCTGTGGTTCCTGCTTTACCCCAACCCCATATACATTGTGTGATTACAAACTTGTAATCTCGATATTAGGGTGATAGAGGTTGAAGGACCAGGAATTCACTCTTGGCTACATGAGGCCAAGTCTCAAAAATTTTTTCATATGTACCTAACCTTAAACATGTGATTCAGGATGGCTCAGCAGTCCAGAGCACTGGGTGCTCTTGCAGAGAACCAGAGTTCAATTCCCAGTGTGCACACAGAAGCCAAGACCATCTGCAACTCCAGTTCCTGGGGATCCGATGCCCTCTGCTGGCCTCTTCAGGCACTACATTTTTGGTGTAGATCCACACGCAGGCAAAAACATGCATACACATAAGTAAAACGAAAATAAGTGTGATCATACCGAGCAATCCCCTTCTACCTTTTCATGTTATATCACGGACATTCTCATGCCATGTTAATGTTTTTAAAAATATTATTTTGGACATTTCTTGGCATAAATAAGTATTGAGATTATCTGCAAGCTTTGTTTGAGAGATAATTCTGCAGTACACTTAAAAAAAAACAGTCTAATTTTTTATTGCGGTCTAGTTTTAAACTCTAGGCACTCCTCGTGCCTCAGCCTTCCGAGTACTGGGATTCCAGACACGTCACCATAGCCAGCTTCTAGAAACAATCTTACACATGCGTTTCTGTTTATTAACTCATTTGTTCATTTGTTTATTGTTTTGTTTTTGTTTTTTGAGATAGGGTTTTTTTTTTGTGTAGCCTTGAGTGTCCTGGAACTCACTCTATAGACCATGCTGGCCTCAAACTCATAGATATCGGCCTGCCTCTGCCTCCCAAGTGTTGGGACTAATGACATGCACCACCACCACTACCACTGCCACCACTGCCACCATCACCACCGCGACCATCACCACCATCACCATCACCACCACCACTGCCACCACCACCACCACCCAGCATCTATTTATTTATTTATGGTTTTACACAAAACCAGGCCACAGATCCAACAGGCAGGAAGCCCTGTCTATACACTTACTGGCCTGATAGAGTTTGGATGACTTCTTGATAAAATTGGGTAACGGTAAGTCACATACACTTGCCACTCTGTTAGATGAGAAAATACCCTGTGCTTGTTGTGAGTTTTTGTTTTTGATTACCAGTGCGGCTGAACATTTTTCATATTAAGTGGCCACTTGAATTTGATCTCGCGTGAATTGTCTATTCACACCCCTTCTTTAATTCATATATCCCCTTCCCTCACTAATCTGCAAAAATTTTGTATAACATTAAGAATACTACTTATTTATTTTTATTTGCTTTGGCTTTTCACAGATAGGATCTCTCCGTATCATTCTGGCAATCCTGGAACTCACTCAGTAGACCAGGGTGGCCTTGAACTCACTGAGATCGGCCTGCCACTGAGTCCTGCATGCTGGGATCGAAGGCACAAGCCATCACATCAGGATGAATATTACTATTTTAAAACCAAAAGTTGAAAACGGTAACTGACTGCTTAACAAGAGTTGCAAGTATGGAATGTTAATGTCAACTAAATACTCGCTAGCGTGCTGAAGATGGGCGGCTGTGAGAGCGAAATCGGAGTTTAATAAACTATCATAGAATAAACAGAATTCTCGTCTTACTAACTCCTTTTAAAGCAACGGCTATCACAACAAATGACAGTTCACATCAGAGACTGATTCCTTCTGAGCCTTTATCAAGGCATCTCCTCTCTCTTCTTGCTAAGCAGCTAGAAGACACCTGGACAGGACAGAGTTCTAGTATGGTGTCCAATCCCTGTGTCCACAGGTTGGGCAGGGTGCTTTCCAGAAGTTCTTGTCTGAATTGTAAGCTGCCATCTGGGGTCTGAATTCTGAGCTCCTGGGCACCGCCCAGAATTAGCCAAGTGATTAGAGGAAACCAGAAAGACAAGATTCAGTTTCACCTTCTACGAGGACATGACTGAAGAAGCAGCAAGGGAGCCAGGAAGGTCTGGTTTCACATCACTCACCAGTCCAGAGGCAGAGACAGAGGGAGAGGGAGAGACAGAGGGAGAGGGAGAGGGAGTCCGAGGATGCCTGAGCATTCCCCAGAGTGGCGTCCACTGTCACAGACTCAGACCTCCCAGAGAAGCCTCTTCACAACCAGCCTGTCTGCTGTTAGCAGTAGAAGCACAAAGTGGGGCCAGCCAGGTTGGGAGGGCAAGTAGAGAGGGATGAAAAGCAAGAGAGGAGCCACCTTCCACCAGGGCCACCCAGGGGACTGGGTGAGGGTCTGGCATTCAAGTCACCGTGTGCCATTCACACATGCTTTGCCTACATCGGGCTGTAAGGATTCGAAATTAAAACAGAAGTCCAACCAAGCAGGCTGCAACCCAGGTACAGAGGCTGGGGTGGAAGGATCTGTCTTGGAGGACGCTGACATCGCAGCAGTCTCTTCTCTAGTCACGAGAAGGCAAATATCACAGGCAAGTGACAAATGATGTCTGGTACCCAGTTGTGTGCTGTATCCATGTTGAGAAAGATCAGGGGACAGTCCTGCTTACGACAACCCCCGGGCTCATAGATTTTAGGTCTACTAGAATGGAGGTTTTGGGGGGATCTTTTCGTTAAATTAGGAGCTGAAGGGTAGATATGCAGAGGGGAATAAAGGAGAAGAAAGGGGTGTGGCGGATGGAGAGTTTGTGATTTTGGCTTGCTGGCATCCATTCTCCCTTCTCTCAGTTATAGTGCCTAGCTCAGTACTCTGTTGTTGTTAAAATATAAAAAGTAAAAAAAAAAAAAAGTATGGTTGTCTTTTATCCCACTAGGTCCGCACCACAGTGCCCCATGATATCTGCTAGATATCTTGGCAGAAACACATCCCAACTCCTCGGCGGTCCAGTCTCTTGCCGCCGCATGCTTTGCTACATTCAAATGGTCACATAAAAGAACACACAACACAATAATCTTTGACCCAATTGGTAAGATATAATTGCCCACCTAAACATACAAAGCCCAGTACCATCCATCCCTTAGGAACATTTGTCACAACCTGTAAAGGTACAGCGTGGAATCAACGTTACCCGCCATATTGTCCAGCCACGGCTTCCCTCTCTCCTTCTCCTCTCCTCCTTTCCGTTCCAGTCTCCTCCTCTTCCTTCAAACTTCTCTCCCACCCATCCTTCCTTCTCCTCCAATGACAGGCCTCCTTCTATCTTGTACCTGCCCCCCACCTGTATTTTACAAATTCCATGGGGAGAAGTTTCTGGTGAAGTCACCTGATTCCTGAGTATGTGACTACTGCAGTCCTTGGGGCAGTGGAATTAGCATCAAAATACAGATAACTCCTGGGCAAACCTCAACAGCTCTCTTCAGTCAGCCAGTGAGTGTCCCAAGGAGTAGACCCTTCCCTTTCTGAGTGCTGGGGGTGATGGGGTACTCATGACATTCCCTCAGTGATAAAGCTATTGCTCTAGACACTTGTATAAGGAAGGCATCATTGTTTAAGTGGTTCTCAACCTGTGGGTTGTTACCACTTCTGGGGTGGAACGACCATCTCACAGGGGCCACATATCAGATATCCTGCATATCAGATATTTACATTACGATTGATAACAGTAACAAAATTACAGTTATGAGATAGCATCAGAAATGATTAAAGGGTCACAGCATTAGGAAGGCCTCCATTCACAGACTTCCTTCCAGGTTTGGGTCTTTCTAGTTTCCTAAGCTCATATGCATAGACTGAGGCTCACCAGGCACAACCATAGATCACTTCCTGAACTGAAGCAGGAACAGGGCAGAAATGCCTTCTCAGAGAGGAGGGGCAGGCCTGGAAAGGGCTGGATTCTATTCCCGGCAAACCTGATACTTATTCAAATAGGGCATAAACCTGCAGTAGAGAATGCATTAGAGGGTTTGGATGTGACTGTTCCATCCACAGAAGAGAGACAAAAATCCAAGACTTCCAGAAAAATCAGAAGCAGAGTGAAAAAAACTTGCTTTGGCAGATTTCTTCTTTCCAACACAGGGCGGTATTGAAAAGCCTGCTGTGACAGGAGCAGCTCAGAACGCAGCTTAGATCTCACTGCCGGTGCCTGGGAAGACAGCTTCTGTTTGGCCATGCTGCTGACTTCAGATTCTTCCGGGACTCAGAGAGACGGCAGAACCTGTCTTCCAGCTCTGAACCTTCCAAAAAGCCCTATTACATCTTACGCTCTAATGAACTTAGTGGCATAAGCTAGAATATGGAACCTGGATTCCGTTTTTATTTTCTTCTTTTGAGACAGGTTCCCTGAAAGTCCGGGCTAGCATTAACCTCTCTATGTAGTAGAGGATGAACTTGAACTTCCAATTCCGCCCCACCCCCACCCCGTTCCCAAAGATTAGGATTACAGCCAGGAGCCATCACACCTGCTTTAGTTGGTGCTGGGAATTAAATCCAGGGCTTTGTGCAAGCCAGGCAAGGAACGCTCTACCAACATAGTTACATCCCCAGCCAAGCCTGGAATTTTGACCGTAGGATAGCCCTTGGGCCAGGGTTCCTTCTCAGGAGAGTCTTCTTCAGAACAGATGGTCAATTCCTTACCTCTGAAGAGTGTGATCCCTAGTATTCAGACCTCCCTCCCACAGCTCACGTCTAAGTCAGCAGTCTGGTTTTTCTCATTACCTCAGTGGCCCTGCTGTCTTCAGGACATCACTAGAAAGCGCCACGGTGTTCTACCTGCCCAACAGCCAAAGCAAACCTTGGGAAGATCTGATAAAGGGTAATCTTGCCTCTTCACTCAGCCCAAGTCACTTTTGGAGTTCCTCCCTTTGGTCTTTATATTTTCTTCAGACCTTGGGCTATCGGAAGTTTTCCTCAGCACCGTGTACATGCCTTCTGTGGCCTTCCTTGACCCACAGAAATTCTAGTAAGCAGATAATTCCCCACTCCAACAGACTGCATGGCAGAACCACAATGATAGGCACCAAATGCCGGAGGTCCAGAATGGCTGGACCAGTTCTGGCGGTGTCATACAATGTTTGCAACCTCTCCTATATCTCCCATTAGCCAGAGAACGGGCTGTTGGCTGACACAAGTAAAAGAGAAAATAGAGGAACCATGAGGTGACAGTCAGGTTATGGAAGGCACCCTAAATATCTGGCCAGTGATCTCTACCCTGGTCACCAGTGTCCATGAGATAAGTAGAAAGAAGGAAGGAGCTGACTGTTTCCTGGAAGGTTGAGCCCAGTGAGCCTTGTGGCAGGTCATTGTCAGTAACTGCTATGATGTCATAGAGCACTAGCTCTCTTTCCCTGAGTACCCCAGCCCCTTTCTTAAGAAGGCACTGACCACAGGCACTCCTGGAGACCTTGCTGTATGGCATGTGGTCTTGTTCCAGCCCTAGCTTGGGTAGAAGAAAAATATACACAGGACATAGGCTAGCCGTGGTGGAGCATATTCCTTTGAGACCTTCTACTGTAGAAATCATGAACACCATAGCCCAGAGGGGAGAACTGTGGGGAGAACTGGGAAGAAAGCCTGAAAGACATCCCAAGGGCTGGTTGGCAGCCTCAGGCTCACAGCTCTGCCCAGCCAGACACAGCCCACAGGGTCTGTTTTCCCTTCTGCTGCCTTCTCAGCTTGGGACAACATGGCTGGCTGTGGAGCTCTTGCAAGTACTGAGTGCAGCTGCCCTCCTCAGACCCAGCTGGCTTCTGGGACCTCTTCGCGGTAATGAGAACTGGCAGGCTATCCCTGGGCTCCATTTCTCTTGAGAGAGACTAGTGTTCCTTCCTTTTAGATGTGTGTGTGTGCTTGCACACGTGTGTGCATGTGTGAATACATGTGCATGCACATATGAGTTCCTAGTTATGTTCTCCTTTTCCCAAGTACTCTGGCTGTTGTACTGTTCACTGCTGTTGTAATAATGCCGCTTGAGAGGAGAAATTGCTCCTCACTGTACATCCACGACATTTTAATTCAGTCTCCGGTTCTCCTGCCCTCAGATGTTATGAAGATAAACCTGGGAAGTGTGTGGACACTCATGCATGTCCGTGTGTGTGTGTGTGTGTGTGTGTGTGCCCTAGTGTTTAAAGTTGAGTCCACATTGGGAAGTCACAGCGCTGTTTCTTGGCTCTAGGCATCCTACTCCAGGTCCCCATGCCCTAGCACTGGGGGCTTTGCAGAGCAGAAGGGCTAAGGACTCTGTTAAGACAGTCGGGATTGGAATCCTGACTTTGCCACTTGCTAACTAATTCTTTGGCCAAGTTTCTTTCCTCTGTGTAGCCCAGTTTTCAGACCTATAAACTGAGACCAAAGAGAGTCTCTATGGTAAAGCTTCCCTGTAAGGATTGCAAATGCTAACACCAGACGTTCCCGGCACGTGGCGCATACACAATAAATATTTGCTATCATTTATATTATTATTCAACAGATAACAGATGTTATTATTGTACATAAAATGGGATGGGAAGTGGGGCTGAATCACACCATGGGTCTTTGCAGCTTTAAAATCCCACAGTTTTATGAGGTTAAGCAAGACTAAGTGAATCCTGAATGGATCCTTTGGAAAATATCAGCCAAGCAGAGAGGCCACTGAGGAGCTGGCAAAGGCCAAGTGCTGGAGTCTGTATTGGGTCTTCTGTGGCAAAGCCGGTGTGCTTTGGGCTGGCACAGACCATATGGTAACACAGACTTTAGCCCATTCACCGTGAGTGCTGTGGAATAAGGAGGTGAACCCTCTAGATCTTGCTTGTCCATGTTGGATTTCAGTCTGCTTTGCTCTGCTGGGCAGGCGAGTGGGGGTCAGAGCAGGCTGGAGTGCCTGTGCCCTGCTGAGACTCCCCACTGGCTCTGCCCTTGGGTTGGAATGAGAGAGGCAGCACCTGCAGAGAAGGCTGGCTTTGGACCTGGAGGACTTAATCGCTACTTGATGGAAACAGGATACTTAGACTTAAAAAAATCTGTTTCCCAGGATTGCTTTAACAAAGTACCACAGGTCAGATAGCTCAAAACAAGAGAATTCTGTTTTCTTATAATCCAGGGTGTTAGAAATTGGACCAAGATGTCTACAGGGTTGACTCTCTTAGGGGCTCTGAGGGGGAACCTGTCCCAGGTCTCATTCTTAGCTTTTCGTGTTCCTGGCAACCACTGCTGTTCCTGGGCTTGGGGCTACTGTCTCCAACTGTGTCTCCAAGTGTCCTTTGTATGTCTCATATACATGTGCTCCTGTGTGTATGTCAGAACCCCTTGGAGTTGGAGTTAGAGGTTTCTGTGGCCACCCAGTGTAGGAGCTTCGAGCAACTCTGGGTCTCTGAAAGAGCAGGGTGTTCCTAATTGTCAAGCCAACTTTCTAGGCTCTGGTCTGTATAATACCAGTCACCCAACTTAGAGGTCATTCCTACCCAATATTATGTACGTTTATTTCATGATACCTGCAAACCATCTTTCCAAAGTAGGGAATGGGTAGGATTTGAGTGCATCTTCTGGAGGGGGCAAATTAAAACCACTGCCAAGGTCTAGAATGCTGCCCGAGTGCAAACACACACACACACACATACACACACACACACACACACACACACACACACACACACACACACACGGGGGTGGGGGGATGTAACCTTCTCTTGCTCCACATTACACTACAAAATGATGACAGAGAGGAGCCATCGCCACCAGACACTTCCATGTCTACACTCTACCCTGCAGCCAGCAGGGATTATGGGACATGGGAGAAAAAAATCGCTGCATTCTAGTGTTTCCACAAATGGTGCACCGTTAAACTTTCAAGCAGGAGTCCATCCCCACATATGGGATGGCATGCCCATCTTCCTGTGGTTGGTGCGTTGCATCCTCGTTGGAAGGAAGCTACCTTTTGAATATGAAGCACATACCTAGTTCTGACTAATCAGAACAAGGATGTCATGAGTGACTTTAATTTCCTGCTCTGATTAAACCGCAGAAGCAAGTTGTCAGCGTTCACACATCCACCCACACCCCACTTCAGCAGCTAGGAAATCATTCCAGGAGCACAAAGCTGGCGATGCGAGTGAAGCTGGAGGGGAAGAGACCTCAGACCCAGGTCTAATGCAGCACCCCAAAGCCCCCGGGCCTCAGGAATCATGAGAAGTTACTGTATGCATCTCAGTCAATATGAAGAAGCCTAGACAAGGAAGAAAAGTCCGAGATGATGGTGGGCAGAACTAGGTGTGGGCAGATTTGGGGTCACCACCAATCGTCTCCTTGGTACTGGGCTTCATGCCCGGGAGTCAGCCTACATTCAAACAAAGGGCAAGTAAGATCAGAAAATGCATTCCGGAAATGTACTGAGTGACAACCGGCAAAGGGCATCGCACTGCCCAGCTCTCAGGAGAGTGTAACTCAGGACTCGGACTAGAAGCACTTCCTGGCCATTGCCTACTTGTGCGCATGGCCAAGTAGTAACTCTGCAGATTCACCCAGTTGTGTCAGCTATAGGGAATCAGTTGACTGAGAGCCGAGGAGACTGAGGAGACTGTTACCCCACACTACCCACTTTTTCTAACAATTTAACTATTAACATTTTAAAAGCACTTGAAATCATCACAGCATGAGGTTCTTTTAAATAACAGAGAATGAGTCGCACCCCCCCCACCTCCCTAGCTACTATTCTCCAGAGACGAACATTCAGACAAATTAAAAAAAACGAGCAATCGCATTCTTCCCCACTCAGCCACATAATACAGAACGAAAATCTTTTCCCTTCAGTTTGAGGATATTGATGGGCAATTTGACAGTAGCTATTAAAATTAAAATGTGTATCTCTATAACCCTGTAGTTCTAGAGGAAACACAGGCTAGCACGGTCATTATCCACACTGGGGGGCTTGGGGGAATTATAACCAAGTCACCCATTTATGGGATCTATTAACAAGGAAGACAGTCGTGTATGGACTGGAAATAATATATTTTCATGAATAAATTATGCCTGGTGTTCTTACTGTTAGTTTTCTGACCACTCTAACAATAGGACAAATGTAGTAAAGAAAGAAATGAGGTGAAGGTTGCTGTTAAGTTTGTTTTTTTTCCTTTCCCCCTTCTTTATTCAGTCCAGGACCTTACTGCATGAGATGCTGCCACACTCAGGGAGGGTTTTCCTTCCTCAGTTAAACCCTCTGGAAACACCCTCACAGTCATCCTGAGAGGCGCGGCTTCTATGGGATTCTAAATCCAGTCAGGTTGGCAGTGAAAATTAGCTCTCTATGATAAAAGATTCAGGGTGGGATGAGCTGTTGCACATCTGTAATCCAATCGCTCTGACCCAGGAGAATTTGTTGTGAGCTCAAGACCAGACTAAGATACAGGATGAGTTCAAGACCAGCCTGGGCTATGTTACAAGACTCCACCTTAGAAAAGATAAGATGCGGGGTTGGGGATTTAGCTCAGCGGTAGAGCGCTTGCCTAGGAAGCGCAAGGTCCTGGGTGCCCCCCAGCTCCGAAAAAAAAGAACCAAAAAAAAAAAAAAGAAAAGAAAAGATAAGACGCACAGCAGTGGCAGACATTTTCTGTAGGTCCCTGTCTATGGCTATAAAAAACAAAAACAGAAACAAAAAATACACCCAGGGAGACAGATCCTAGCTCGACAGGAGCATTTATATTTGGGACCCGGACTAGACTTGGAGTGGCATTAAGGGGAGTTTTAGTTGCATTAATGAATTACTTGTGTGGCGTGAGACTCGTTTATTAAAAACCAACCAACAAACACACCAGGAAAATGACGGGAAATGCGTGTTCCACTCTGCTTCTCACTGAAGCGGCTCTTTGTGAATTTACTATTCAGCTAGAAATAATGTTATTAAAGTGTCCTCTCAGATCTAGGAAGGAATGCAGACTGTGACAAGAGAATTTAACTGTATTACCAATGTAGGGAAGGGCCTCGCGGAGGGGAAAGTGCTGACTTAAGGAACTTTGGAAACAGCAGTCTAGAAAATTAAAGGCAGAGCGACCTGCTCGTCAGCACTGCATTGGAGCTGATAAAGCTGGTTCCCATGGGTTACGGTTCTGATACTGCAGCCCGTGCATACTGAAACCGAACAATTAAGAAATCAGACAGCGTGGGGTAGCGGCTTCTTACTACTTCAGGGGAAATTGACGAACAGGCAAGGACAAAGTCTAAAAAAAAGAAAAAGAAAAAGTTCTTACGGGAAAGGGTTTGAGTCAGAGACACCGACTGAGTCCCTGCTTAACTAACACAGACACAGGTGCAGACATTCAGAAACATTTATAGGAATGTAATATTTATTTATAAATATAGAGACCTAGGTTAAGACACACACACTTATTTCTCTGCTCTGTCAGCCAAGTGGGAGATTCAGACACAGACAGTCTATCGCATCCCTCGATCTTGGCTCCTTGGGTGCTTCCTCAGTGAAAGGAACTTGGTCTCTTTGGAGAAATAACTGATTCTTCCACAGAGACAGGGGATATACGAGATGAACCTGGGGCATCTCGCAATGCTGGAAAGCAGAAAACAAAATACAATACTAACACAAAGCGATCAAGGCTCCCAATCATAGGAATGCGGCCCGAATCAGACTGCCTAAGCAACCAAGTAGTATGGATGGTACCCCTCGCTCCAAATTAAAGATTAATTTCTTACAATTACATTTATTGTGTGTCAATCAATTCACAGTTGATTGTGTGTCAGCAGGTCAGAGGACAACTGTGCAGTTGGATCTCACCTTCAACTTTGTGGTTTCTGTGGATCGAATACAGATCCCCAGGCTTGGCAGCAATTGCCTCTAACCGTTTTGCTGGCCCTAAATTAAAGAATTGTAAGTCCATATTGACGCAAATAAGGGCCGAGTAAATAGAAAAAGGGAGGAGAAATCATAACTCTCCACTGTAGAAAAGTCCGCGAAGATCCACATAAGGAATTCTACCCACAGGACAGGGACCATCCATCAATCCCACTTCTGAGTGGGTTGTGCTCCGTGGTGGTTCCCTCCAAAGAATGCAGGACTAAAAGAGTGGGGGCAGGAGGGAGTCACTTTTTGGAGAAACTGACAAAAGCCACCTCAGAAACTTCTTCAGCCAGTGGAGAAAGACCATGTTAACAGGAGCCCTTCTGAGGGTTGGCTCTCGTTGATAAGGTGTGAGGACATTTTACAACTGTGGTCTTTACCCTGAGAAACTTAACCTTAGACTAATCATGAGAAAAACATAGGTACAATTTTAACCAAGAGTATTCTATGACATACTGGGCTACTACTCCCCAAAATGTCAAGGTGATAAAAAGTACGGAAGTGGAGGAACAGGCATGGCTTGGGGGGAAGTCACGGCAGAGGAGAACTGGAAGAGAAAAAGGACATTAGGTAAAATTAAGGTATTCTGAGCAAACTAAGGTTTTCATTAATATTAAGGTATCAACGCTGTTTTAAGCACGGTAGCACGTGCCCTATACTAATGTAACGTAAAATGGACACACAGGAAAGTGTTTTCTTTTTTTTTTTTTTTTTTTTTTTTTTTAGTTCTTTTTTTGGAGCTGGGGACCGAACCCAGGGCCTTTGCGCTTCCTAGGTAAGCGCTCTACCACTGAGCTAAATCCCCCAGCCCCAAAGTGTTTTCTTCTATAACTCTAAAATTGGCCTGCAAAAGGTGACACCTATTTTTAAGAGAATACCCTTAATGCATCATCTTTTTATTTTTTTCTTAAAACTAAAAAGAAAGAAAAGGGAAAGCCAAAATCTAAGTATAGATTTCAGATGGGTAACGAGAGCTTATAGACACATCTTCTGTTTATACTTTGCTGGTGACCTTTGAGCAATTCAGCAGCTGCCCTTAAATGAGCATGTGTGAACCAACGTCGAGCAAAATAGTGCCTATGTTGGGTGGGGACAGGGTCCACTGTCAGACTCGTATACAACTGCTAGACTCGTCGTAGCTGGTTTAAGTGGTGGTAATAGTTGGGGAGGGGAGAGTCCTTCATTCTTCTGCTTAGAATTAAAAACTATTTTAGTTTTATGAGTATGAGTACTTGTCTGTATGAATAGGCATACTGTGTGCGCAGTGCTCACAGAAGTCAGAAGAGGGTACCAATCCCTTGGAGTTGATGTTACAAAGGTCGTGTGCTGCCATGTAGACCCAGGTCCTCTGCAAGAGCAGCAAATACTTCTAAGCACTGACTGAGCCATTTCCCTCAGGCCCCGCTCAGAGTCTTTGACTCCCGTGTAGCTGTCTGCCTCTGTGAAGTTTGGGTTACTCCTCAATCGCACTGAGCATGCTCCTGCCCAGGTGCCTCTTCACCTGCTGCTGCTCCTGCTTGGAATGCGCTTTTGGGCATGACTCCACTTTGTCTGAGTCTCTGCCCAGGTCACTGCGTCAGAGAGACCTTAGCAACTAAAATAGCAACCCCACCTCATCACTACCCAGCTTCATTTTCACTCCCACCACGCTCCCCTCCCCCAGTAATAATATAGTGTCTGCTTAGTTGCTTACTGTCTGAGGTCCTTAAATAGAGGGTGATTTCCACGAGAGTAAGCACTTTGCTTTTGTCCTCTGTGGTCTCACCAGTATTTAGAATAGAATCTAGTGCATAGCAGGCAAGAGCAGGCATGCGATAATACCTGTGGAAGGACCATAGATACAAGTGGAGTTTTAAAATCTCTCTCTCTTTCTCTCTCTCTCTCTCTCTCTCTCTCTCTCTCTCTCTCTCTCTCTCTGTGTGTGTGTGTGTGTGTGTGTGTGTGTGACGCTGCCACGCACGCCCCATGGCAAGCATATGGAAATCAAAGGACTAGTGTGGGAATCGGTCCTTACCTTCTCCCTTGTTTTCAGATGTAACATGTTTGTTGCTCACTTCCTTTACTTCTAGGCTAGCATGGCTGCCTTGGGAATGCTAGAACAGACAAAGCTACTGTGCTCAGCTGTACCCAGGATCCAGGGAACTGAACCCAGGTCTTCACACTTTACCTACTGATATCTTCACACTTGTGTGGCAAACACTTGACCTACTGACACATCTCCCTAGCTGGGTGATATTTTTTTTAAATAGTCAAATGAAGATTAATTGTGAGATATGAAGTAATTATAAATCATCACATTGAGCATTTCAGAACTGGTGCAGCCGTGCACATCTGTGGTTCGAGCTATTTAGGAGACTAGGGAAGGAGGACTGGACCCAGGCTGGGTGACACAGTGAGACCTTGTCTCTCTTTTTTTTGTGACTTATTTATTTTATGTAGAGGAGGAGTACACCATAGCTGTCTTCAGACACACCAGAAGAGGGCATCAGATCTCAATAAGACAGTTGTGAGGTATCACGTGGTTGCTGGGAATTGAACTCCTGACCTCTGGAAGAGCAGTCAGTGGTCTTGAGCCATCTCTCTAGCCCCTGAGACCTTGTCTCTTTTAAGTTACCTTTCTACAAAATCCTTGTGTGACTCGGTGTTAAAGTTTATATATAGGACGTGGATTGTTCATTAAACAAATATTTATCACCACCCACCACAAAGTACACTCGGGGAGACCCATGGCTCCAGCTGGGAATGTAGCAGAGGATAGCCTAATCTGGCATCAATGGCGGGGAGCACCTTGGTCCTGTGGAAGCTCGATGATCCAGTATAGGGGAATGCTAGGGCACTGAGGCAGGAGTGGGTGGGCAGGTGTGCAAGCTCCCTCATAGAGGGGGAGGGACATGGGGTGGGGGGTTTGAGGAGGAAGAGAGATAACATTTGAAATGTAAATAAATAAAATAACCAATAAATATGAAAGAAAATCAAGTCTGTGTTTTACAGAGGTAACTCAAAACAAAACAAATATTTATTGGTGGACACGAGGGTATAAAGCAATCAAGACCACGTAGTCAACTGTGGGTGCTCCATCCATCCACCCATACACTCAATCCCCCTCTCCAGGGCTTTTGAGCCCCCGTTAAATGCCAAGTACTGCACGTCTAAGACTGTATTTGGAACATTACTTTGTCTCTCTGTTCTGAGTGGTAATCCTGTCAAGTTCAGGGGATTCAAACACTTAGTTGTATGTATGCAGTGACTAACTTTCCGACTCTGAAAGGAAACCCTCTGAATTCCGAGTGTTCCTTTCTTTTCCGGGCTTAAGACCTCATTCCAGCCTCACCCCACAGGGCTACTGGGAATGTCCAAGGAGATGGAGACATCCAAGCACAAATGTGTGTTCTCCACCGTGAAGTCCCGAACACATGGAAGAGATTCTCTGCCAGAAAATGTTAAACACAGAACCCAAATCCCACACAAACAAAACCAAACTCAGACCACTTCTCAGGAAGCCTCTGAGCCGAGGCAGCTGTTGTCGTGGTGAGAAAAATCTGCCATCATTCAAAGATCCCACAGTTGGACAACAATCAGGACAGGCGGCAGGCCAGTGCCTGTCGAGGACTACTCCGCAGTGAGGAGACCATCAGTAATGAATGGTTAACACTGGCGTCAGGTGGTCACCAGGTCTTCACAGTTTCATGGACCCCAGATGGGTCCAGTGGGCTTTTGTATACTACATGACGTTCTCAGCAAACCTTGGGATCTCTCTTCTTTCTGCTTTAAACAAATTCTTGCCTTGGTTGCCTTTGTTCTTAGGAAATGCAGCTTGGTCATCAATGAAAATGATCCCTCCAGGCTGACCTATCAATACCATTGGTCATGCCAGGGTCTCTTCAAAGGAAGATGCTATAAATCTTCCACACGGTAATCAAGATCAATAGGCATGGAAAGGAAGGGGGAAAGAGGGACAGGAGAAAGGAAAGGGAGAGAAAGGGAAGGAGGGAAGGAGGAAGGGAGAAAGGAAAGTAGGAATAGGGAAAGGAAGAGAGGGAGAAAATGAATACAGAACACAGTACAAAGAGTAACACACCAAGCGATGAGAGAATCCATATTTGAATAGATTTCCTTTCCAGAACCATGAGTAGATCTAAACTCTGGAGTTTCCCAGCCTCTGTATTTATTTATGCTCTTGCTTCCCAGTGGGATGCATAATACTGTCAGCATGATTGGCCAGACCAACAGACATTGCTGGCATAGTCACTGTGGAGGCAGACTCACCCTTTTCTGTGCATGCTCACTTACAGGGGCTAGAACAGTTTCTGGTGAAATACCCAGAGGGCATTCTTCTCCCTGTGTCGTCTTCCCTCTAGATCAGCATGTCCTGGGCTACCGTTAACAACATCTATAACAATATGGATAATATCTGTCATTGATAGTAACTGTGTCACATGCTCTGGGCCAAGCACTGAAAACAGAACACTTCTGCCTCTTTGCAGAGATCCCAAGCCCTCTTTCCGGATGTTCCACTGGTTCAGGGTCCAGGTTCCTAAGCAGTTAGGAACATTCTAGTAGACAGTCGTTTCTACCAACATATGTGTGTGTGTGGGGGGGGGGTGTCCCTTCTTTTCGGTTGTCTTACAACAGTCTTACTACGGAGTTCAGGCAAGGCTCCAACTTGCCATCTTTCTGCTTCCGTCTTCTGAGGGCCAGGATTTCAGGCAGGACCATCTCACTAGGCCTGTGCTATTCTTTTTAAAACATGACATGGCAGGATTTATTGTGGGGAGGTCATGGTACATCACACTAGGAACGGAAAAGACCCAACTTCCTTTCCCATCGCTTTTTGTTGTTTTTTAAGGAAAACTTTCAAACATACACAAAGAAGCAGAGTGTATATGTTTACCCACCACCCAGCTTCACCAGTTGATATGTTGCTAATCCTAATCCGCTGATTCCTACTCCATCAGTTGTAAAAGCCACCAACGGACATGGGACACGTGTCTATAATTACCTTTCGGCATTTTGCTCCTTCTTTCACTGTTTAAAGGCTCTGGATGGCCCAGATCCGTGTCTGGCACTTTACTACAGGGGAAGGCTGTGGAAGTGCACGGACATAGGGCCTGCATCATTCTATATGAGATGAAGCAAGCCTCTACCAATGGCCCGTTCGTTTAATTACTCTTGGCATGGCAACAATCGTTCACATCACTTCATAATTATTATTTACTGAAAAACAAGGGATCTAGGGCTGGACAGAGGTTCTGTGGTTAGGAATATTGGCTGCTTTTCCAGGTTCAATTCCTAGCACCCACGTGGCATCTTACAATCTTTTGCAACACCAGTTCCAGGGAGCTGACAACAGACAAAAAAGCCAGTTGTTTCAGGGAGAGATTTCAAAGGATGGGAGACCAAAGGAAACTACAGAGTCTCTCTGCTCAGGGAACCCCAAGAAAAGGACTCAGAACATCACCCTTTTCCCGTAGAGCTTTGCGGGATTTTGTGAAGAGGGGAATGCACGCTTGCGGATTAGTCTAGTGGTCACAGGGATGTGTAGAATGCTCTGAATGTAGGAGTTCTGTGGAGAATAAGGAGTCAGATTAACTGTGGGTCTACACTGCTCATTAACTATTTATGTGACGTGCTAACCACGTGGGCTTAATCACTTTGCAGCACAGTAATGAACTGATCTTGCCACAATCTCACTGTTTCCCCCCCCCCCCATGAAAACTCCCTGAGCTCTCGAGGTTTTCCTTTGCAGGAGGCAAGGCTTCTGGTGCAGGACTTGGAATCAGGAGCAGATCCATCACCATTGGGTCTCTGGCCTCCGAGGCAAGGCACTTGCACCTTTGTGGTTCCTCCTCCTGCTCTGATGGGAGCTGGTACACCTATCTACAGCCAAGGCATGGCTTCTTAGCTCTGACTAAGGTGCCAAAGGTTCGGCAAAAAAAGGCTCTCCTCAAACTGCCTGAGAGCTGAGGTGATCCCCACGTGCACACTAGGTTGTGAGTTTCTGTGACTTGGAGGCACCATATAGGGAGCTTGAAAACCTACTGAGGGCCTGGTCCCTACCTCCTAGGGAGACCCGAGGGCTGCCAGGTAGAGAGGCTCTGCTTCAAAGCGGGTGCTGATGCACACACCTCGCCTTCCTTCCTTCCTTCCTTCCTCAGCCTTCTTTGTCAGGGTCATCTTTTGCCTCAAAGCTTTTGAGATGCAAGGGACACATTCTTTTTAGACTTGGTGATTCAGGTCATGCTGGCTTCATAAAATCAATTGAGGGAGATTTTCATCTTACTCTTTGGTCTCAAATAGTTTGAATAACAAAGGATGGTACCTGGGTTTGAAGACTACTACTTACTGCTCAGTCATAAGAGGATGGACTTTAAAAAGAAGTACCCCTTTAATAAGCTTTCTAATGCATTGCAGTTGTAAATTCTAACGTTAATGTATATTCTCATGTAATGCTAGTGGGTCTACTCAGATACGTTGTTTCTTTGGGGGTGAGTAGG
Source organism: Rattus rattus (assembly GCF_011064425.1). Classification (NCBI taxonomy): domain Eukaryota; kingdom Metazoa; phylum Chordata; class Mammalia; order Rodentia; family Muridae; genus Rattus; species Rattus rattus. Next base: position 46,610,010 of record NC_046160.1, on the reverse strand, counting down.
AGAACTTATACTTTTACAAGAGACTTTGCTTTCCTCTAGATTATTGCCATAAATTTCTTAATACAGTGCTTTTATTTAGTCCCGCACTCCTCTTCCAATTGGGTGAATGCATCTCCTTCCCCCTTGCAGACCAAGGAATTTACAAATGTCCTCCATGCTGATAATAACCACGGACTGTGAATTACTCCTGTGGTTCCACTTGCTTTACTGGGGGTAATTCATTTACTTCTCAGGACAATTCAGCCAGCAAGATACACAGAACCCCACACCTCATGTTCCAAATGAATTCCTCAGCCGTGACTGTGCAGGGCAGTTAACTGGTCTATAGGTCCCATGGTGGCATGCAGCTCCAATATTCCACCTATTACCCTTTGTGTATGAGAGAAAGAAAGAACATGAACAATTGTGACTTTTTCTGCCTACTGCATGATTACATTATCCTAGGAGTCAAGTGCCTGTAATTCCAGAACTCAGGAGGCTGAGACAGAAAGATCTTAAGTTTGAAGTCACATACGTGGTGAGACCCTGTTTCAATAAAACCAAGGGCTTAAATATAGCTCAGTGGTAGAGTGCTTGAGCATGGAGTAAAATCCTGGGTAAAATCCCCAGTTTTCCAACACAAGAATTTAAGAGGAAAGAAAGAATTATGACAAAGTAGGAGTGTTTTTCGTGTGGTCTATTTATAGCTCTGTAGCCAGAGGTGACTTCACTGGCAAAGGGTGGCCTACAGATTGAAGGCTATGTGAGCTCTAATAAGCAGGTAGATTCCATACTATTCGACCCTTTTGGAGACCTGGTTCAAGGTCACTTAATCACTGAAGTGCTTTGAATGGCCACTCGGTCAATGAGAGAGGCCTTTACAGAAACCACAGAGCGTTCATGAATTGACACCGAAGAGACCCACAGTCAGTGGCTGTGATCGAAGGATGGCAATCACACGGTACAAACTTTGTATGCCAGAAGCATTAAAAAAAATTCTTCTGGCTGGCACTTGGTTGCTTCCACCGTAAGGCCTTTTCTTACCTCTTTAACTTGGCCTTCAGGAAGTTCCTGAACTTGATATCAACTGCTTCTCACCACTCACCAGTGGTCCCTTCAGACTGACAGCCATGTCAGTCAGGCAAGCCAGACTCCCAGCTCTGTGTGTTCTTGCATGACTGCCTCTGAGCCTTGGCTACGCCATTTCCACTACCAAGAACTCCCTGCGTCCACTTTGGGGTATCTAAATACAAAGAAGGCTTCCAAGAAGCTATATTCCCAGTCCTCTCTCCCCCCACTCAGCCTCAGCAGACCTCACGTGTACCAGGTGTATTAGTATTTTATATTTGTTGGCTAACTCAGTCTTCCAAGCAACACCGTGGATTGGGTTTTTGTTTTGTTTTGTTTTGCCTTGTTGGTCGTTGGGAAATCTGAAGACCAGTAATTTGCTGATATTTAGTAGCAGGGCTGAGATCTGAACTCAGGCAATTTGGTTTCAATGCTTCTCTAGTATCGTGCCTTGTGAACAGTATGTGATCTACTGGGTTTCACACTTTTCCATCACCCTTTACCTGACAACAAGCTTCCCCCTGAATGGTCATGGGCCTACTATACCACTGTCTCCACTAAGACTCATTGAAACTCTTTTCTGAATGGGTTCCACTAAGCAGAGCTGTTGATGAAGCTCGTGACATTTGTTAGAAACCTTGAGCTCACCATGCTTGGTCACCAGGGAGTGGCACTATTAGGCCTTGTTGGAGGAAGCGTGGGCTTTGAGGGTTTTAAATGCTCGAGCCAGGCCCAGTGTCTGTCTCTTCTTGGTGCCTGCCAACCTGGGTGTAGAATTCTCAGCCACCTTTCCATCACTATGTCTGTCTACGTGCTACCATACTTTCAATCATGATGACTGATAATGGACTGAGCTTCTCAAACTGTAAGCCAGTCCCAATGGAATGTTTCCCTTTGTAAGACTTGCCATGGTCATGGTGTCTTCACAGCCATAGAATATTGACTAAGACAGAGAGACACGTGAACGAAGAGCAGGTAGAAGGACAGACTGTGGACAGAAGATGGGAAAGACCAAGGTCCGTGCTAGACACAGGGCCAGTACTCAGCGTCTCTGATGCTGTTCTGCCGCCCAGAGCAGCTGCACAAAGCAAGCTTTGAATGCAGTGTTCATTGTGCTGCAGCTGAATGAGAGTTGTAGGAGGCCTCTGCCTTGCTCGGCAGTAAGGACAGAACAAATCTCAGTGTTAGTTCCTGGCGGGTTAAGGAGGCGGGTCAGGCTGTTCTGATCGCCACCTCTGTCTGTCAAAGAAATTAGCTCTCTGGGGCTCTACATGCCCTTCAGGGCAACATGGTGAGGACAGCCACAATCACTCAGGATTTTTTTTCCACTTTAGAAGCCGATGGCTATTCCTAGAATGTGCAGAGTGGTCCCCATGTTGGGTGCTGGGGACTTCTGACTATCAATGCTTGCAATGCCAAGGGGGCTCTGTTTTCCTTCAGGACCCACTGAGAACACTCTGGTGGTTACAGCTCCCTCCAAATCTGCTTGCTGACTGGGAGGAAATGGATCTTTCTGCCTCGGTAACAGCAAAATTGGTCTCTGCATCTGTGAAAATGATGTTCTCTGAGACAGCAATCGCAACTATTAATCAAGTATCAGGCACCAACACGAGTGGAAAATAGAGCTGCATCTCCATTCAAGTCCTGTTTGGAGCAGAGTGAAGGCTGATTTGGGAGGAAGCCTGTGAATGGGTCTCAAACAACACAGCAAGGTACAGAGGGGGAGCTGCAGACCCTGGCGTCTGTGTTGCCTCTGCACAAGAAGGCTGTGTTCCTGGGCCTCAATTTTCCCATTTCTAAAACGAGAACTATGAATATCTGAGTCACTGACGGATAATATGCAAGGGCCCTTGGGAACAGCCTGGCTCTCAGAGGCTCTGTGCAGAGCAATGGTCTATTAGACACAGTGGATATGACTGGAGGCATAAATCTGCTGAGGAAGGGACCTTTCTCTTTCTCCTTTGTCACTCCTGGCCTTAACATTTCGGAACATTACAAGCCAGGGGTGCTATAAAGTGGCCCTCCATTTTTCCCCTAATAGCTGGTGTTTGTCTGGGATGTTCACAAATGTGCTGTGCCCAGAACGAGGGAGCTTCTGTCTGTCTTGTTCAGGTTATCTCTGCTGCCCAGTGCCTGCCTATGGGCTTCTCCCTCCCTTTCTTTTCTTCTCAGCACTTTCCCCATTCCCAGTCCTAGGTCTTTACCACTCTCAAAAGCCTCCCACACCTCCCTAATGGATAACCTGAACCTGAGAGAAACACCAGCTACTAGAAAAAAAAAATGGAGGACCTCTTCATAGCATCCCTGGCTCCTAATGTAACGAGGTGTTAAGGCCAGGAGTGGCAAAGTAGACAAAAGATACGTGACAGCTAAGTGCAGCATAGTCCCGGATTTAAATTATTTTCTCATTTTTAACATTGTTACAATATATAATTGAGGAAATGAAAAGTTTCCTGACTTTGATGATTTCACTATCATTTAAAGGAAATACCTTTAATTTTAGGGTACTCGTGTTCAAATATTTAATAAGCAAATAGATATAATACCTGAAACTTACTCTCGAGCAGTTTGGAGAAAATAAACGAATGATATATTAGATACACCCACACCCATGTGTGTTCACTGTGTGGTGTTTGGATGACTGTTGCAACCTCTGTATAGTTTTAAATGACCTTGATCCCTGAAGGGGAATGTCCCATGGTCCACCAGTTCCCTTTTTTCTTCGAGTTCAGCCTCTCAGTTTTCCATGTGGGTACTGGGTCAAGAGCCTACGGAATCCCTCACACCCACTCCTTATGTCACATGAGGCAATGGTGGGGTTCTGAGAGATCACCTAATGGAACCTTCTAGAAGATACAGCCAAGCTCAGATGGGTTAACTCCACCAGTCAGTGTTGGGGCTGGCTCTGGATTCCAGGCACTCTTTCCTCTACCTCATGCTCTACGCCTGTGAAATCCTCAGGCTGCAAAGGAGTGACAGGTGTATGTGGTATCTGGAGTCCGAGTCAGTCCACTCCAAAGAGGCACAATATGGACAGGATAAGGAAGCTGTTCTCACCCCAGTTCTCAGGTCCCGTGCAGCACCTGTGTGCTATAACTCCTAGGTGGGTCTGTCTACAAATCTGATCTCTGCCTGAGGTGCAGGCATCCTGCTGCTGACTCGGGGCACTGACCAGCACTGCTTACGGACCCCCTGAATCCAGCCAAGTGCAGGATTCTCGAATGCCTCTGCTCCTCCTTATCTTGGGTTCAGAGTTTATCCATTCACTCAGTAATCAATGATGGCTTGCATCAAAACATCACAGACTCTTACTAATACATACGAGTTTTGTGGTTTGATGTACCAGTCGATAAAAATAAACTTAGTTAAGAAAATAGAGCTTGTGAGATTATTATTATAGTACTGGAAGGGATAAAAAGATAAAGGGACACTGAGAGATGAGATGGCTCAGTGGGTAAAGGTGCTTACAGCCAAGCCTGAGTTTGACTCCAGGAATCCATGTGACAGGAGAGGAAGAAAGTGCTCCCAAAGTTGTCTTCTGACCTACACACACACACACACACACACACACACACACACACACACACACACACAAACATGCACACACACCATAAAACATAAATAGATTAAAGCTGGTCTCTCTCTCTCTCTCTCTCTCTCTCTCTCTCTCTCTCTCCCTCCCTCCCTCCTTCCTTCCTTCCTTCCTTCCTTCCTTCCTTCCTTCCTTCCTTTCCTTTTCCAAAGCTGAGGATGGAACCCAGGGCCTTGCAAGAGTTCTACCACTGAGCTAAATCCCCCCCCCCTTTTTTTAAGGTGATAAAGAAGATTGAGGAACTTTCTCTGTAAGTTTGTTTGGATACATACTACACAGCCCAGGCATACTTTAGAACCCACGGCAGTCCTCCTGCCTCAGCCTTCTGAGTGCTGGAAGAACACAGGAGAGCACAATGCCTGACAAGAAATGAGGCTGGCTTTGAACTCAGAGATCACCTATGGCCTCTGCCTCCCAAGTGCTGGGATGAAAGGCAAGCATCTCCACTGTCCAGTTTAGGGAAGCAGAAAGCTCAAAAGAAGCTGACGGTACCTGAGATTTGGTTTCCTCTTTCTTCTATAGAGACTCGTTTCCTTTTATTCACGTGTGTGTGTGTGTGCGTGTGTGTGTGTGTGTGTGTGTGTGTGTGTGTGTGTGTGTATGCCACATGTGTGTGGGTGCCAGGAGGCAAGAGAAGGTGTTGGATCCGTTGGAACTGGACTTTCAGGTGGTTGTGAACCATCTGATTTGGTACTGGGATCTGAACTTGGGTCCTCTGTGAGAGCTCTCAGCCACTGAACCATCTCTCCAGCCCTGAGCCAATGCCTTTACACCCATTATGCCTTTATTACAAAAGCCCCGGAGTTCTTGCCTTTGGAGCTGTTAGTTGTGATGAGAGAGCAGAGAGCAGAAAGGTCGCAGTTGTCATAGTCAGGACAGCCACTAAGAAAGGCTATGAAAACCCCACAAGATGAAGCATTTCTTGGTGGTCTTCTGAGGCAACAGGTCTAGAACAGATCTGACATACCTGCCCTCTCCTCCATCAGGTCCAAACTCACTGCTGAGAGCCACTTTGGTGGGGTTCTAGACACACTATCCTTAAAGAATGACCCAGGTCAGAAGGATTTTCTGTGCTATAAAAATAGTCATCATGCGCCCATACCACTGGGCTCCACGGGAATCTGCCAGCTCTTCCCACAGGGCCCTCATATCATTCCCCAACAAGCACTTAAAACAGTATGTACAGCCCACACGCGATTCAGAGGGTGTCTGCTGTGACTTCCAAGAAAAGTTAAGCCCCTATTTCCAGCCCCAGGGCCTCTTCTGTCCTTAACCTGTAAGCATTTCAGACCATCTATTTTGTAAGCAATTAAACACAGTGAATAATACAATTTTATATTCATGCTTAATTTTAAAATGATACTTAGCAATCACTCTTTTTGAAATCTGCATTGGTTTGCCCACTGCTCCTCAAACACAAAGCTGCCATTTGGCTGTGGCTCTTGTCCTGTTGGTCATTCCCTGCTTCCGGTTGCTTTAACCTTGGCCAGACACTGGAATATGGGACAGGTGAGAGTGGCAGATCTCTTTATGCAGCTATAACACACACAAAGGGAGACTGGTCACAACACACCACATGACGACATCTCACTGATTGGGGCCAACGAACTCCAGCCACGGAAACACCCGAGAAAGCTCAGGCAGCTCCTGCGTATGTGTCCAATGCTTAAATGTAAAATCTATGGGGCGGGAAACTGGGAAGGGGAAAGGGTTAGCAAGTAGGGAAGACCGGGAGCAATGTGGAACTCCCAGGCTTCAGCCAGAAACCCTTAATGGGCTGAAGGTCTTATTTTAACTCATGGCTTTTGGTAGGAAAATCCTGTGGCAGCAAGGGCTCTTTTCCACAGACAGCATATATGCCTGCTTAGGAGCTGAAGCTGGAGAAGAGTCCAGAAGAAGACAGAGCAGTTGCAGTCCCAGCAGACAGGTAAGTGACAAGACACATGTGGCAAAATGGCTGTAGCTCCTCTTCATCTCCAGTTCTCCCGAGAAGTTCTTGTGTGGCCTCTCTGGGTTAGCAACCTGCAAGGCAGGGAATGCTGGGAAATGCAGTCAGTCTTCCTCATGGACACCTAATAAAGCTCGATCAGGTTCTGCCCAATCACTGAGTTCCCAGCTAGGTTACACTGGTGGGAGTCTGGCTTCGCAGTTTCCTCCAAGCTGTAGTTGTGATTATGAAGTTCTGTCAACTGAAAAGCTGGTTTGAACCTTACTACTGACTTCACTTGGGTTCCGAGATCATTTCTGCTCCTTCTTTGGTCCTAAGAGGAACATAACAGGTCCTAATTGACTCTGTTTCCTTCCTTTCCAGTGCTGCAGATGGCACCCAGGGCCTTGCTCACATCCTGACCATTCAGGTTGTTTTTTCCTAAGGCCCTCACGTTGTTTCCAATGGTCCGGCCTTCGCCCTGCATTGTGTCTCTTAATGAATGCAGCCACAGCACCCCCTGTAACCCTCAGCACAGCACCTGTGCCCCGCGTGACTGATCCCCAGTGTCCCCGGTGCTAAGTGGATTAGGAACAAGGGGCAGAAGATTCTACAGTCGTCCTGATGCCATCCAGATTATGGCAAACGACTCAGACATTTTCACTGCTAAGCTTCTAAATGAAGCAGCTCTTTCTTTCAGGCACAAACTAATTAAGTGATTAGATACAGCAAAGTGGTCAATGCGCACCGACCTGCTGCACAACAGCAACTGAGCTGACGCGAGCTTGTGCTGCAGGCTCTCCGGTGGCTGAGCTCAGTCCTCAAAGACGGCTGGAAGAGAAGCCATTGTGGAGGGTCACAGTACAGGAAATGGGAAAGGACAGGACTGGCTCAAGTTCCAGTCCCACCAGGCGTTTGACATGTGACCTTGGGCAGGTCATGCAGCGACTCTCTGCCTCTATCAGTTCTGACTCAAGCCAGTTAATGGCAACATCAGCTGAGAGAACGGACTGGAAACCGGAGGAAGAAGAACCATGCTGGGAAGCCATGTCCATCCATCGCTTACATGGCGTAGGTTCAAACTCTGGTTCTCATGCTCTCTGGGCAAGTGCTGTCTCACTGAGCTGTCTCCCCAGCCCTGGTGAGGTCATCTCTAATGACCTCTGTCTGTGTTCTAATAATTTGTCTGTGGACAGATGAGATTGATAGGATAAAAACAAGATCTTTGTGGGGTTAGGGAGATGGCTCAGCAGTTGAGAGATCTTGATACTCTAGCGGAGGACCTGGGGTTGGTTTCCAGTACCCATAAGTGTTGGTGCACAACCATCTATAACTCCGGTTCTAGGGGATCATACGTCTTCTTTTGAAAGCAAACCTCTGCAAACACCAGGCACATAAATAGTATCTATCCACATACATATATATAATATATAAATATATAAAATAATATATAATAAATATATTTAATATATAAATAATATATAAATATATACACACATATATATACACACATATGTATATATATAAATATAAACATACATACATATACATGCAGGCAAACATTTATACACATAAAATAAATCTAAAAAAGTTTTTAAACAAGGCTTTTGGGATGAACTTGGATATCTCTCTCTCTCTCTCTCTCTCTCTCTCTCTCTCTCTCTCTCTCTCTCTCTCTCTCCCCCTCACTCCTTTTGGGATACATGCATCCCAGGGATGGCCTCAGACTCCTGATTCTCTACCCTCTCCCTACCAAGCACTGGGACCACAAGGCTGCACCTCTGCACACAATTTTGAGTGTAGCTTTTCTGCTGCTGACACCCCCACCCCCTTCCTTTCTATCCTAGCAGATAGCAAAACAGTGGAGTCACCCATTCCAAATGCTGTTTCTGAGAACCCCAACATCAAGTCTTTCCTGGGTCTGCCAACAGACCTGCCTGAAATAGACAGGAAGCCAGATGAGACCTCGTCCTGAATCTTTATCCTTTTTATCTGCATCTCTAGCAGGATCAGGTAGGACGTATACTGGATGTGGGGCTCCAAGCCCCAGGTTGTGGTTACAGTTCTGCCCCTCAAATGCCACTAAGCCATTCGCAGCCTCACATGCCTCCTCTGGTTCACGTGACTGTGTGCAGTACACTTGAAACAGTGTGTAGAGACACTTCTAGGCCCCAGAGTGCTGTGCAGGAGGGAGGACAGGTGCCAGGGCATTTACTTGGCAAGCACGGTATACTGACTGACCTTCTTGTCAAGGTCAGGGAGGCACCATGTAGAAGGGTCCATGGTAAGATGCCCATCAAGAAACCCTCTGGGGTGGAGACGAGGTTACCAAATGTCCGCAGGACAGTGCAGAGACATATGCCTCCTCACTAGCGATCTTGGTAAGTCCACACAGTGCCTACCAGCCTGGGCCCTCATTTATGGGTTCCTTTGGTCTATCCAACACACGTTTACTGAGCACCTACTATGAGAACTGAATGATAGCAAAAGCAGACCAAGCCTGTACTCCGATAATCTAGTCCATTCATTCTTAAATAGGTGTGGGTTCGGGCATGCGTGTTGAAGAGGAGATGATTGGTAGGGTCCAGGCAGCTCAGCAAAAGCTCCACAAGTTACATTAGATTTCAACTGAAAAATATTAACAAGTTCAGATGAACCCTGATAAGAAAAAAGAAAGGGGTTGGGATTTGGCTCAGTGGTAGGCGCTTGCCTAGCAAAGCGCAAGGCCCTGGTTGGTCCCCAGCTCGAAAAAAAAAAAAAAAAAGAAAAAGAAAAAAAAGAAATAAAAGAAAGGGTGAAACTTCCTCCCTTCCCCTCTGAGGCCCTTTCTCTGTGTCACTTCAAGTTTCCAGGGTATCATTCATTATGACCTGACCCTATTAAAATGTCCACACGGCTTACTAATACCTCCGGGAATCTTCATCTAATGGGGATGAAATCTGGAGGAAGGGTCATTCTAGAGGGGACAGTAAGACCACAGCCTTAGGATAGCCACCCCTAGCAGCCTGGCATTTAGGAGAACAAGAGAGGCAGAGGAAGCAGGTTCTGTCTGCAGCAAGAATGAGTTTCTGACCAAATCTCCATGCTGAGGATGAACAGGGTCCAGAGAGCTATGACAGCAAGCAGGAGGGCATGTGACGGTCCAGCTCTGATTTAGGAGAGGTGGCAGCGCAGGCTAAAGCAATGACTACAAAAAGTTCCAAAAAAGCATAAATGTTTATGGCAGTCAGTGCACCGGCTTCTTTCTCCTCCTTGGGCCTGACCTTGGCAGCAGGCAAAGCCCATAGGGAGCTTCCAGAGATGCATTTTATTCTATGATGCCAAAAGTCTTGACAGACAGGCTGTGAGATCACCATATGGACTTCACAAAAGAAAATCTTGGGGAAATAAAGTGCAGACACTGAAAACCACACAGCAAAGGTACCACTCTGGGCAGACACTTTCATACACCATACAACCGAAGGGACAGAACTGTGCCAAGTCCCTAGGCTGCAAGGTGTCGTCTTGCCTCTGAAGGAGCCATTTATAGTCTTCACAATTCATGGTGCTTCAGGCATTGCCACAAAGGGCCAGGGCCTTAGACACTGGCCCACTGTTCTCTTTTTTAACACACCTTGATTTGGTGTGTTTGGTTTTGAGACAGCCTCTAACTGTAGCTCATAGTGGCCTAGAACTCCCACCAGCCCTCCGCCCTCAGCCTTCTAAGAGCTGGGATTAGAGGCCTGAGCAGCACACATAGCCTTTGCATGCCTATTCTTCATCCTCTGTCTCTTTCCTTGCAAACCGATCTATTAAAGACTCTGCTATCTAACCTGCAGTTTACAATATGGCCCTGTGCACTCAATTCTAATGGTGATATCAGCTGAAAATCATTCTGTTTTCCCAGCCACATCCTTTCGGATGATATAACCAATGATCACTGTTTTCTATGATTGTGTAGGCCAAGGGGTTCTTTACAATAGAGGTAATGAGGAAGAAGCAAAGAAAACAAGGTCACGGGATCCTCTGTGGAACGTGTGTGTGTGTGTGTGTGTGTGTGTGTGTGTGTGTGTGTGTGTGTGTGTGTGTGTGTGTGTTATACTTTCTGCAATTGGAAGTGGCCGGGGAAATGCATCTCTGTAAAGTCTTCCAATAAAGCCTGCTCCAGTAGGAAGCACATCTGTAATGAGTGTTGGCTCACACGATGCTCCAGGGTTCAGAACTGTATATGTTAGGTTTCATCAAACACGATTACATAATAGGAGGCTGATGCAGCGAAAACCTACAGAATCTAAACCACTACCAGACTCACCGAATGTATGGAATATAAATTATAGATGAAAGAGAGACTAAGTCTGGACATTTACTTAGGGTTTGGAGCAAGTGCTAAGATCTCCCCCTTTCTCTAATCTCAGCAGGCAGCCCCCACAAACACATTATCAGCACTTTCAAAAGGTCTTATCAAATACTGACTTAATAAAGAGACCATCTACTTAATGGTGACCTCCAGACACCCCTTAATAAGTCCAGGGCTCTACATTATATACTACTAAGCTACGGCGTTCACAAAGTGAACAAAATAAGTGGGTTGTGTCCTCCTAGGAGGTAGGGCTTTTACCATTGAAACATTAAGCACGGGGGTGGATTCTGATTTGTCGAGGGAGACAAAGAATCCCAAAATGGGAATTTGATCAAAAAAGAAAACGCAACATTCAAGGTGCTTTTCAAATTCAATAGGCTACTGAAATTATTTTTCAGATTGTTAATTGCAAGATTAGCGATGTGGGCAAGGAAAACCCTAAAACAACCAGGGAAGGGTAGGCCTAACTGGGCACAGGCAAGTATTATGTTCTTGCTTCTGTCCCGGGTTCTCCCAAGAATTGAGTTTGTCAAAGAAACCAGGCTTGCAAGGACTCCTGCCAGCTCACAGTGGAGAAAGTGTTGGGGCAGGAGTATCACAAGGGAGAAGGCAATAAATGCAAATTTGACAGGCAGACAATTTCTTTCCTGGGCTCGGGAGTTGTAAAAATGTGCTCGCAAGATTTGAGTTCTTGCTCTCAGAGTGTAGATGGCAAAAGATTTCCAACCCCAATTTTGCAATGCTCTAGGGTACAGCCAATGATTACAATGTGTGCATTTAAAACTCTCAAAGCCAGATTAATCTCAATTCCTGTTCGCTGAAAGGTCGAATAACTCTGCAAATCTCCCTCACCTTTACCTACGGTCCTGGTGCACCATTCGGAAAGATGTGCTAACCACCTCTCAGCATTTCCTCCTCTGGGCTGAGTGATTCGTCCCCTCAACCCCCTCCTCTCCTAGGAGCAGTCTCCAACTCACCAGGAATTCCAGAATTCTCTGAGCCCTTTCCTCTCCCTGGCTGCCCTCCCAGCCCTTCTCCAATCCTGTCCCTGAGCCCTGTAGTGATGTCTGCAGGGAACCCAGAGCTTATCAGGGGAATAAACCTATTAAAGCTTCTATCAGCTCACTTCTCATGCCTGGCAAGCTAGGCTAAGTGTGTCGCGTGCAGTAAGGCAGTTAATCCTCACTCGACCCCTCTGGAAAAGCATGAGCTACTCATTTTCCATCCACAGGAAGGTTTAAGCTCAAGCAGAGTCAGAGTTAGCGAAGGTGAGCTGTGCGGGGAACTCAGCTGTACGTCTGGTCCTGGAGGTTCTGAGTGACCACCTGAAACTGGAGGTTTGGCTCCCCGTTTCTGAACAAGGAAGGACTCCACAGTGCTGCATAGAGACTAGGAGGACGAATCAGGACTTACATCCCAATGCTGCTGCCCCCTGCCATGCAACCCCAGCAGCAGTCCGTCATCTGCTGGGCTTGGGTCTACACTATCCTGGGAGGCACTGGATTTTCCTGTTGACAGTGGACCAGGGCCTCGGTGCACTTTCTCACCAGCCTATGGGCATCTGTTCAGAGGCAACCACTCTGCTGATAAGGCCGAACATTTGAACACAGGGCTGTCAAGTTGAGTCCTTGATCAGGGAGATGTGTTGAAGACAGAAACACATACGAGTCTATCCTTAGATCAGCCACATGCTCTTGAGTCATCCCTGCTGAAGACGAAGAGCTGCTCCAACCTGCTTAAAAAGCCCCTCTGAAGACGGCCTCTCTTTTCAGTTCAGGCTTGAGCCCAGTGCAAGACAACTGGGCCACGGGTCACGGCAATGTTGCTCTCGGGGAGGGAGAGTGGGTTGTTATGAAGCAAGAGCACACCACACGCTTAGTCCCTTTAGCATGCTCCCCTTTCCTTCCCTGCTTCTTCATCAAATGGTGATATCCCCAGAAATCCCTAACCAGAGTCTAAAACAGTTGAGGGTGCTTGGTCTTGAGTGTTCAGCCTCCAACATTTATGAGCTAAATAAACCTGTTTTCTTTACAAGGTACCCAGACTCGGGTATTTTGTTGTAACTATAGAAAAAGGATAAAGACACCTATTAATCCACATTTTATATTACCAATCACTATGTGAAAAAAAAATATATATATACCTTTTCCTTCTGGTCTATTCTTACCTTTTTTCCCCCTCAAGAGACCTAATACAATCAAGTCTATTTGGAGTCAAGAGATTTCATGTACTTGTCACATGCTTCTTATTCGGTCATCTATGAGATGGCAGGTGTAGGGCCCATGTCCAGCCACTTAGCCTCAAGTCCAACACAGACTGAGTAGACCGGGTGCTTGGGCCTCCATGTTGTCCAAGTGGTCAATCAGAAGGGCTGGATTTAGCCATTGTGTGTGTGTGTGTGTGTGTGTGTGTGTGTGTGTGTGTCTCTGTGTGTGTGTATGTCTGTGTGTGTCTCTGTCTCTGTGTGTGTGTATGTGTATGTCTGTCTCTGTGTGTGTGTGTGTGTGTATGTCTGTGTGTGTGTATGTGTCTCTCTGTGTGTGTATCTGTGTGTGTATGTGTATGTCTGTGTGTGTGTCTCTGTCTCTGTGTGTGTGTGTGTATGTCTCTCTGTGTGTGTCTCTGTCTCTCTCTGTGTGTGTGTCTGTCTCTGTCTGTGTGTGTGTGTGTATGTGTATGTGTCCCCCCAAGACAGTGGCAGCAGTAGGGAGTAGGGTGTGACAAAGGGGGAAAAACCCTGTGGATGTGTGTGACAGGTTCTCATGTCACAAATCTCTGTCAGTCCCTACAGGCATTAATCCTACCAGAGCACAGAGAGTTAAAGATGAAACCACTCTTGAAACTGAAACCAATTACCCATGGCAATTTATTAAATACGGAAGGCTTCCAGGCCTTATTAACGTGACTGGTTAGTGCATTTCCTTAGCCTCAGACAGCCACTTCTTCACTTGTCAGCACCTGCTGGCAGCAGCTGGAGGAACGGCACCAATTTTGCTGGATGTGCAAATCAATTTGATGTCTCCCCCAAAGACAAAAATCGGTAACGTGATTAAGCTCTAATGAAGGCATGTCATGACGGCACTGACATGAAGAGGCTGAGGAGGCGTGGCCCTGAGGTCACCGGTGACTTCTTTCTGCCTGGGTTAAGTGATTTTTCTCCATCCTCTTCCCTGCCTGTCCCATCAACATGAGGCGGGGATTAGGGTCAACCAGTTTCTCCCCATCTCCTCCAAGTCTCTGGCTATTTAGCTTCCTTCTTTTGACTCACACTAGTTCCTTAACTGTTAATATGTCCATCCATCTTCCAGTCTATCCGTCCATCTGTCCACCCACCCACCCACTTATCCATCTATCCATCCAGCCATCCCTCTACCCATCCACCTGCTGATTGATCATCCATCCACCCATCCACTTAACCATCACCCATGCATCCATCCAGTAGATATTTCAGAAGGACTCAATGTACAGGCATTTAGAGAGTGACAGAGTATATTTATATCTGGTTTTACAGTCAAAAATGCTTTCGTATACATTATTTCATGAAATTATCACAATGGCCACATGAGGTGGCTGCTGTTAGCATCACAGGTTTATGGACAAGGACACAGATTCTAAAGGACCTATCACTTACTAAAACCACGTAGCCAGCAGGTGTCAGGGTCTGGACACAAATTCGGGCATTCATTCTGTTAAAAATCCCTAACAGCACTCTTCTAGAAACTGGTCTGTATAATGTTCCCAAGTGTCTCGCTGCTACTAACTAAATGCCAGGATCCAGTCAGCACACATAGGCTCGGAGGGGTGTAAACACCAAGTTTCCGCCCTCACAGAACTTGTGTCGTAGTTAAGGAAACAGACATTAGAACATATTTTCACACAATAAATATTTGTTTTCAACACATGAGGGAATACTAATCTAGATGTGAAAATTAGGGACGTTTACAAGGAGAAGTAATCACTGAGATGTGTTCTGAAGGATGAGTCAGAGTCCTGGGGGATGGAGGGATGAGAGAACGACCGTCAGGGAGGGGAAAGCATGTGCAAAGGCCCTGCGGCAGGAAGCCCCATGTGCTGAAACGTTCAGGCTAGGTGCACTGGCATACGAAAGAGAGCCTGGCACAGGCTGTGGGTTTTAGTTTTAACTTAAGGGCAAGGGGAAGCCACAAGTCACGGGAATGACACGATCAACTCTGAGTAGGATTCTGACTTTGGTGTGCAGAGTGGGTTGTAGAGGAGCGAGAGTGGAAGCAGGGAAAACAGCTGGGAGGCATTGGCAGTTGTCCAGGTGAGACATGATGGCAGCTTGGACCTGCATGGCGGTGGTGGTGGTGGTGGTGGTGGTGATAGTGGTGTTGATGTTGGTGGTAGTGGTATTGGTGGTGGTGGTGGTGGTGTTGGTGGTGGTAAGTGGTGTTGGTGGTGGTGATAGTGGTGTTGGTGTTGGTGTTGGTAGTGGTGGTGGTGGTGGTGGTGGTGGTGGTGGTGATAGTGGTGTTGGTGTTGGTAGTGGTGGTATTGGTGGTGGTGGTGGTGGTGATGGCAATGGTAGTGGTGGTGGTGATAGTGGTGTTGGTGTTGGTGTTGGTGGTAGTGGTATTGGTGGTGGTAGTGGTGGTGGTGGTGATGGCGGTGGTGGTGGTGGTAATAGTGGTGTTGATGTTGGTGGTAGTGGTATTGGTGGTGGTGGTGATAGTGGTGATGATGTTGGTGGTACTGGTATTGGTGGTGGTGGTGATAGTGGTGTTGATGTTGGTGGTAGTGGTGGTGGTGGTAGAAATGGAGAGAAGAGCCCCACAGGTGCCCCCTGCTCTGCTCAAGCCCACTTCCTGTCTAGACCCTGTCACCAGAGTGTGCTCACGAATTTGCAGTACATGGAAGCTTGTCCACAATTCAGGGCTCTCTGCTGGGGTCTCCTCTTCCAGGAAGCTTCTGCAGACAAAGCCAGTCCTGCGCGATCTTCCGGAAGCGCTGGGCGTCTTCTGCACTGCGCATGCTCACACCTGACGCTGTTCTAGGGCTTGGCGGCTCTCTGCTCCACTCCAGGAGATGCTTGCATTTCTCTTGCTGTCTTGCTTTCTCCCTTTGGAAAGTAAATGCTTTGTTGGCATTTGCTGAATGGTATCAACAGGGCGCCTCTGGAAATTACATTTGTCAATGATTGTTCATGCCATTTGCCTTCCCCCACCACATTAAACACTGGCCGCTCACATCTGTCTTCATGATCAGGTTCTAGCAAAACACATGTCCTAGCCTCCCCATTACTTCCTCTAAGCTCGTTTCCATGTTTTTTTTTTCCTAGCAGAAAGCCATTTCGGGGGAAAGGAGTGGGGTGGGGAGAGGGCAGGAGTGTAATTAAACAGGGGTGGTCTGACTGAAATTCCTATACCTTTTAATGGGGTATTTGATTAATCCTTTCTACAGGACCCATTATTCATGCTGTGATGAAATCTCATTTTATAGCTCTTAATACATGGACCCAATTTATCCACATCACATTGTATTCTAACACTTGTCACCCAAGTTATTAGCTATCTCCTCCTCAGTGGAAAACCATCAGCAAGTTTGATTAGCTTATTCCCTAGGGATGATGGGGTGATCAGAGAGACACAGAGAAGTATGGCCACCGATGACTCTGTGTCCTCAGAGCACTGCTACCCAGCACCCTTTGAAGAGAACAGGGTGATCACAGTGGACCTCCTCCAACCACAGGAGAAGCTCTCAGTAGGACCCAGGGACCTTGGTTGCAAAGGGTTGACTGTGGGTGCCCCTGGATCAGAGTCAACCTCCTAAATAAAACCATTTTTGTGTCTTCCCGATATCTTCCTCCACCAGCCAGGGTGCTCTCTTTTCCAGGACACTACCTGGGTAAGGGTTCCTGGGTAAGGGTCCACACCAGAAGAGCAGGCTGGCTGCTGGCCGCTGCTCTTCCCCAGAAGAGTCGGCTCTCTCAGCAGCCATCCCCTTCCTCCTCTCAGGAATAAGTCACAGCCATGACACTCACAAGTGCCTATGGTTCCTTCTGAACAAATCACCTTTCAGACCCAGACAGGAGGAGAAAGGGGCCTGCTTGGATCCTAGACTTTCTAGCTCCCTTCTTCCCTCAGTCAGGTTGAAGCCACGTGGTCCCAAGGGTCATAGTCCCCTTCCCTTGGGCCAAAAACCCTACCTACTGTTCTCTGAGATTCTGAGCTGGCGAGATACTGGGGAGATGTTCTTTCCCCTGAGACACGGAGCTTCATCCTCCACCCGCAATGCTCCCACCCCGTCACATGTACACGCGTGCTAGAGTTACAGAGTCATTTCTAACAAACACACAAAAGGAGAGTGGTGGTGTGTCAATCCCGAGGCCCTCTCTCCACTCTAGGGAGGGTCAACCACTGAGTTATGAGCAGTTCTGTGGAGAGGCCTGAGGTACTGAGAGCAAGGAACGGAGGCCTCCTGCCAACACCCAAGGATGTGCGCCATCAAGGGAACGGGTGTCCGACTTTGGTCACATCTTCAGCTGACAGGTTGATAGTGACCTCAGGAGAGACCCGGAGCCAGAATCGCTTAACTCTCTGACCCACAGACGTGTCTGTGATCATACATTTTTTCAACACTCCTCACTGTTAAATGTTGGTAATACTTGTTATACAGCCATAGGACACTCATACACACTGTCTGCCTCAGAGGAGGGTCCTCGATGGTGTCTTTGTTAAGTTCCACATCATCTCCCTTATGCTCAGGAAGCCTGATCTTTGTCGTACTTCTGTCCCTGGCCTCTCCAGTGTATCCACACATCCCCACAGCCTCCCAAGAAGAGGATGGAGGGAGGCGCTCCCCGAGACCTGGGCTTGGAACCCCACCTCCTTGTTGGTCATCCAGAGTGAGACCTGGTATTAGGAGAATGACTTTCTGTACAGGGCAGCCTTCTTTGGGCCACAAAACTCCCTCTTGTTTCTGAATCCCAGGGCCAAATGACATCAGTCAGGCCCACAGCCAAATGAAAAGATTTACAAACCATATGTTCCCTTTAGTTACTGCAGGCTCCTCTCCTGCATAGCCTTTCTCGGCACGTGCGGTGTCCGAGAAGGTCGAGTCTTCTTTTGACTTTGCAGTTAAATGCATGGGACACAGGGTAGCGGTTCCAGAGGGACGGAGATGTAATTGGACTTACATGGTGAAAGGTGGACACTACACTCCAGCTGACCTAGCTTCGTTCTGCCAGCACAGACTGTCATGAGGGAGGTGGCACCTGGCTCTCCATCGCTTCTAGCATACGAGGGGCAAAACACAGTTTGTGTTTATCACTCGCCACTCCGTGAGTGTGTGCACACATTTGTGTGTTTCCTGTATCCTGGGCCAGTCTCCAACACAAAGCAAACGGAAGATGAACTTGAACTTCTGACCTTTCTGCTTCCAACTCCTGCAGTGCTGAGTCTGAACCCAGAGCCTTGCAAGCAAGTATTCTCTCAACCAAGCCACATCCCCAGCCCACAAGATGTATTTTCTGGTGAAAAACAAGCAAAAAACCAAATCAAACAAACAAACAAAACCAAGGTGCTTTTCCAATTGACATCCCAGGGATTTTGTTTTTTGTTTTTTTGTTTTTTTTTTTAATACAAAACCTACCTCTGCTCTGAGAGGCATGTACTTAGAGAACCTGGAAAGGGAAGAAGGCACCTGAGTAGTAAAGTCCCCTCAAAGCACGGCCTTCAGGCCAGAGGTCCCCGTGTCAGTAGGACCTTGCTAGACAACGTGCACACTTTCATATCACACTGGTGGAAAGGCAAACTCAAGGTGGGGCTTAGGGGTTCGCTCTCACCAGCTGGACTGTGTATTCTGAAGCTCATCTCCGGGTGAACAGCCTAACTGAAAGGACCAGACATTAAATTATTCAGTCCCCCATTCATTCCTTCAGAAGACAGTGATGGAGTGCCTACTACGCCGACGATGAGCTCCAGGGCAGCGACAAGACAGTAAGGAATGCCTTCCTCAAGTCTGCACTGTCTTCCTTCTCTGGCTTTATGACAAAGCCTGTCAAGATTGGGGAAATCCAAGGATGCAAATCCAGGGCTGGAAGTCATGGAAAAGTCTTTCAATGCATGGGAGGCCCACCAAATCTATCCCCTATGACCATCCTGTCAATACAAGTAGCCTTTCTAGAGTCGGTAGATAGGCCTGGCACAGCTGTTTCAGCATGTTAAGATAAAAAAAAAAAGAAGAAAAATTGCATGACTCTGTCACACATGATGATTCTAGCATATGTGAAATACACAACCTC
The DNA here is from genome assembly GCF_011064425.1 of Rattus rattus. NCBI lineage: Eukaryota > Metazoa > Chordata > Mammalia > Rodentia > Muridae > Rattus > Rattus rattus. The sequence goes on along the minus strand of NC_046160.1, from coordinate 46,590,842 downwards.
TTTAAGGACCCACTGTGGTTCACGTTTTGGTTCATCTTTTAATAAACTAGCTTTGCTGGTTCCCTACCTTCCAGGAAGTAGGAGTTTGCCTCTCTTTTTCTTCCAGTCTAAATGGAATCTGACAGACGAGATGCCTGGTGTGCTTCCTATACTGGGGTTCGAATCTCCTACCTCCACCCTCCCCCCATTCTACTGGTAGTTACAGCAAAGACAGACTCAGTCTATGAAGAGCAGAGGCACAAGAGTCAGGGCCAGCAAATTCAGACTCAGAGAGAGATCGCATGTGCACCAATGGCCCAGCAACACACAGCCCTTTGATGTGAGCACAAGGCCTGCGTGCCTAACTAAACTCCTGTACCACTCAGCCCTCTCTCCCTTACAGGGGTACCACACACTGGCCACGCAGAGATTAGAAATTAGCCCAGAGGCCTTAGCATCTATCTCCCTGAGAATAACCAGTGTCTTTTTTAACGTAGCCCCGGGTTCTAAAGTCTGTGGGGTTTGCGTAGAAAACCTCTTGGTATCTTTCAAGATGCTCTAGAGGTTGCAACTGGATTGAACTGAAGCACATCCCGCCTAACCCAGGCAGCTTTCCTTAATCAAGGCTTTCTTAAAACAGAAAGTCCAACCCCTCTCTATCTAATTCGGGAGCGCTCGTTGGCTTTTGCTGAGACGTTGATTTGATTAGTAACATTCTGTGGAACCACAGACATGAGACATGGAGCTCACGAACTGATGATTCACTGGAGGGCTCTGAGATGAGAAGGACCCACCGAAGGCGCACTGGAGGCTGGGAGATTCTGAGAAAGCATCTCTGCCTATGTAAACGGGGCAAGCAATGAAGAGATCTGCTTACGGCTACAGTCGTGAAGCCAGGACCACCCCACAGGTACCCTCTACACAGAACACTGCTGAGAGTAGCTGCTTCTGCATTTGGACGCCCATATGCCACCTCATTTATCTACCTGTGACAGGGACAGTGCTGGGAGAGAATCTAAGAGATGACAAATTGCTTCTGGTTTTAAAGGAACCGTTCAGGCTGGGTGCATGCCCAGGGGGACTAGGTCTTGTGCCAAGAGCCAACATTTCCTCCCATTGTATGACCACATTTTGGCAAACACCCTCCAGCAAATGACTGGTGTCTCCTTTCACCAATGGATGGTAAGCTCTGTGAGTCTGACACGCCAACTTCCTAACCATGTGTGCAGCAGAGGGCGGCCCTACCCTACACGGTACAAGGGGAGGAGCAAGGAATGAAGCAAGAGTTCTACAAGATGGGAGTTTTCTCTGCTGGAGAAAGGCAGATAGAAGGGGACTGGTTTGCAGGATTCCAGAGCTCAGAGAGATACAGTATCAGTCAACGACTCTGAGAAAAACGGACTGGCAAGAAATAAGTAGTAAATAGATCTCCAGGATGCTGGCTCCTAGAATCTACTTCTGGGCACACAGGTACCCCTAAGCATCTAACATCCCTGAAACAAGAAGGAAATTCATTGAGGTTTCAGTATGGTCTGTCTGAACAAAACAGCTCTCTCACCACTCTTCTCTAGACAGCCAGTGGGTCATCAGAGCCAGCATATGCAGCCCCGTCCTTCCTGTCTTTGCAAAGAACACACTGCTTTTACTTATAGTAAAAAAAATCTAAAGTCTGTGGGGGCTGGCTAGAATACCTTGCATCTGTTAAGCCTCTAGAGATGTGTTTCAATTAGCCACATTACCTGTGTGTCAACCTCTACCATGAGTGGGAACTCACCAGGCCAGACAAAGGCCTCCTCACCATGCTCCTGTGCCCCAATAGCAGCCCTTCTTCTTTTCTAACCACTTACTCTCTCTTTCAGGATACCTTTATGGGACAGGTTCTATAGTAGTCCCATATTATAGATGAGAAAACTGAGGCATAGAAAGGTTGAAGGATTGGCAGAAGTCACTTAGACATGTCAGAGACCAAATCAAGCCTAGGTAAGCATTGTAGCTAGAGAGTCAGGCTCTTTCCTAATCCCGTGCCTGTCTCTCTAACCTAATGCCCTTCATACACTGCAGCTGGTGCCCTGAAGAACACTGGCTGACGAGCGTCTCCCCTGCCACTCCTCCCAACCCTGTAGAAGCCAGGGGTGCTGGGCTTTAATACAGAGCCTTCAGTGTGCAAAGACACTCATCCCCAGGCTTCTATTCCTACAGTCAAGCCAGACTGCAGAACGTCATTCTGTGTTTGTCTGAGCATTCCACCATGCAGCCAGAGACAGCCTCATAGATGGGCTCTGTTCGCCGCTCTCCCCAGCCCAGCATCTGCACCCTCCCTTCCCGCTGCCAGTCTCTGCCCATGCTCCTGCAGCCAGCAACCGATGTTTCCCGTCTAACCTCATTATATATTTCATCTAAAGATGCCTCCACGCGGCAGCAAGGCATATTTTTAGCACAAGCTACATGCCAAGGCAACTTCAAATTTATCATTTCTAATAATAACCGTGGAGCAGAATCACAGCACCCATTCCACAAATGGGCAAACAGAGGCGGGAGGCTCCCGCAAGGTCACGGAGGCTCAAATTGCCAAGTCTCTCTGTCATACACAACCCTCTCCCTGGATTGCTTCCTTCTAACTTCCTGTTTAGCAAACTCATCCGAGGCCCGGGAACGAGAGTGTGGTCGAGATGGGGATATATCTGTGTTTGAGCTGGGGCTTCAGAATACTAACTATCCGCTCAGGCTCTGCTGGCAGGGCTGCTGACGCCTAGCTTTCTGCAAACCCTTTCTCACTACTAGGTCCACATGCACAAAGCACTCACTTGGCACTTCAGTTTGCATCTTCCTCCCATCACCCAGGCGTCCTCGTGGCTAATCAGCGCGGTAAAAGAATTTACTCTCCCAGCAGAACCTAACCAACTGCCTGCTCCAGTGCCCGCTAAAACGCCTGTGAGACTTAGGTTCCGATGGCATCTCCGGGCTAGGAGATGAAGGGATAGATCAGAACCTCTAGGCAGACCAGAGCTTCCTCCAGTCTCACACCACTGGAGAGTTTTTCTCGTGGTTACTACGGAGAGCTCAGATTTCCTATGAAGGAGTGAGGCCTAAGCTGGAGAGATGGCTCCTTTGTTGCATTAGAAACTGTGAACTGGAAAACTTCCCTAAAGGCAAGCATCTGCCTCCTGGAGTGGGGGCTGGTGCTTCTGCTATTGCTGTGCTTTCTGTTCACGGAAAGGAGGTGGTTAATAGTGGGATGAGAGTTCTAGGCTCAGTGTGACCTTAGCCTCTGTCCTTCCTTTCTCTTTCTGTTTTCCCTTGGAGCTTCAAAATCAGCAAAGCTACCACCCCCAGGTGTGCTTCCCGAGTTCCTCTGCAAGTCCAAATGTGCGGACTGAGGAAGAGTGCCTGCGTACACACAGCAAGATGCTGTGGCAATGCAAGGGCCTCCTAAAGGTTGGCAGACACTCGGCGGCGGCAGCGAGCACACAGGTGGCTCGCGGCTGTTTTCAGAGGAGCTATTTGCATGGAGGCACTGCTGAGAGAGACAGGAGTGTGACCATGGAGGACGGCATCTGTGTCACAGCCCAGCATGTTGCCCAGCACATCTTGGGTGCTCAGAAACGAGAGGATAATCAAAGACTGCAGCTTAAGGACTTCCTTCTGTTTGTTGGGGGTGGGGTGGGGGTGAGGGGCAGAAAGACTACTTCCCTTTTGGGGAAAAAGAGTGAATTGCTGGAAATTGAGACCTGGGCAAAGAGGGTCATTCTACCTGGGTGTCCTACCTGAATATGTATTATGTGTCAGCGCATCAGCAAACAACGAAAAATAATCTGAATGGAGAGGCTCTGGGTTCCCAAGAGTGTCTCCCCTTTATCTAACCCCTCTTTTGTGTCCATTCATTGCCCTTTCCCTGGTTGACATCCTTCAACAGTTCAACAGAATCACACCTCTTTTCTCTTCCCTGCATCAGATTATCACCCAAAATAATTCCCTGATCCGTACAGGTGGCTTCCTGCCTCGACTACAACACCTCTAACAGCGCAGCACACACCGTGTAAGGCTGTGACTTGTAACTGGCTTTTCCACTTAGGATCCACACAGGTACTCTGGGAAGGCTCAGCAGAAACATACCTGTACCACAGCACTGCCACCTAGATGTAGACCCAACTTGGTGTGCATGGCAGCAAAGTGACAGTTGGGGCCAGGAGGCCATCTAACTGATCAGGGAATGCCCCCTTGAAACTTGGGCAGCATACGCCTGCCCGGGCCAATTCAATATTCATAAGTGGGAAGTGGAGGTCACATTCGCTATTTGCCGCGGCGAATGGCTGAAACAGTTGTACATGCAGCGCTGCCCTCACGGCTGTAAATTACAGAAGATTAACCTTAAGCCTGATGCTGCCCTTGAGCCTCGACAGCTGAGCCCTATAAATGGATTCCTGTTAAGGGAAGGGAGTCTTGTCCCTGGTTACTATTTAAAAGTGTGTCTCTATTAAAAGCTTGTCTTAAACATACATTTACCAGGCAGCCTGCCCCAGCCTTAAGCAAGCACTTCCTGGGGCACTGACGGGTGGAGTGCCATCAAAAGACACAGCCTTGACCTTAGCTGAGGCGGGAATGGATGCAGAGGGAAGGCAGAGTTCTGGATGAACACTCACTTTCTGTCAGTGGCACATGGGCTGGAAGGGGGGCAGTGGCGATTCGGCCAAACATAGAGACCTTCAAAGATAAAATTATGTCAAACCCCAAACCACTGCACAAAGTTTCGTCTGGTGACGAGGATCTGGGAAGCATCAGGGAACTTTTACCTAGAGCTAAAACCCCCAAGTTTCGTAACTGTAGTTAGCTCTCCCAGTCCTGGCTCCTTAAAGTGAAGTCTTCGGAGCAAAAGCACCATCATCTGAGGGACGTACTGCTGAGTTAGAATCAGTGTTCTAACATGATTCTGCGTGCGTCTGTATGTGCATTCAGGGTAGAGATGCTAGGACAGGAAGAGCCTTTCCCATAGTCCCACTATAAATCACGGCAAACAACCGATCTGATTATGAAATAGGCCCCTAGCAGTGGACCTTAGGATGCTGGGTTCCGCTTTAAGGATACAATTTAAAAGGACCTTGAGAGATAAGTTTTTATGGGATATGAACGAATGAGTGCATCACTCTAAACTTGAGAGATGTCCCAAACAAGTCAAGGTATAAAACACTGTTGCAGGATATGTGATCACACTGTGAGCCCCAAGACTGTGTTGTTTACTGAAAAAAAATAAAAATCTGTTTCTAGTTGTGGTGTGGCTCAACCCTTCCCTCACATCTTTAATCCCTCTGGCTGGAATACAGACATGCTCTTTTTTTTTTTTTTTTTTTGAAACAACTTTTTTTTTTTTTTTTTTTTTTTATTAACTTGAGTATTTCTCATATACATTTTGTTATTCCCTTTCACGGTTTCCGGCAAACATCCCCCCCCCTCCCCTTCCCCTTATGGGTGTCCCCTCCCCACCCTCCCCCCACACAGACATGCTCTTAATACACACCTTTAATCACAAACAACGGAGGTCAAGTTAGTCTGTAGAAGGAAGCATCCATGTTTGAAAGTGATGTCTAATGGAGTAGCAGACAAAGTGATGCATCAGAGAAAGATGTGACAGAATAGGATGTGCCCAACTCTCATGAGAACAGACAGGAAACAGAGGCTACTTAAGAGAGAGCAGGACAGAGAGAGAAAAGGGAAGGGGGAAGGTTTACTGGGACAGTTTTACAGAGAGAACAAACTAAACACAGGTAACGACAGAACAAGTCCGAGAGTGAGGAGGAGCCAGCAGATTAGAACAGAGGCCACAGTTAGTACGAGGCCAAGGAGAGCACTTCAGTCAGAAATTGAAAGACACTGGGTTAATCAGTTGCATTGAAGAGAAGTTGGAGCCTGAACAGCTGAATTAAACCAGCTAACAAGAGTTTAGAAGAAACAAGAAAGGGTGACCTTATTCAGAAGTAAGTCTCAGGCGCTGAAAACATTCTAGGCCTAGATTAGCTTATATGGAAACTAGAAGCTTCCAGGACTAGACCTAGGTTAAAGATGGAGGCAGTAAGCCCCCAACAGGACAACTACAACAGGAAAATTAAAGCTACATTTACAAAACACAGTGAATTAGCAAAGAGTTCCACATTAATAACTATGTCTCCCATCCAGTTTGACAATTCACTGCCTATGTTTTCAGTTGTAATTAGCAGTTCATTCTTAGAGGTAAAGTATACAGACACCTTTGTGTTGTTTGAGAATACACAGATCCTGTGTAGGCTTACTACTTATTAGGAAAAAACCTATAGTTCAATATGAATGATAAAACATAATAACCACTAAATAAATAGAAATTTTAAAATGAAATATAAAATACAGGGGCAGATAAAAAGTGAGATAAATGAATACAAATTAAAAGAAAAAATAAGTACAAATATATTAAACAATCACAATAAATGTAAATGGCTAAAACTTACCTATTAAAAGACACTGTTAGATGGGCCTCTTTTAAGAGCTAAATGTATAGCCTAGAGGAGGAACAACTGAAACAAAATGACATAAAAAATTAAAAAAAAAGGACTGGATGGAGATGAATGAGGTAATTACATATTAACCAAAAGATGATTGGATAGCAGCGTTGTTCAGATAAAACAGAACCAAAGGCAAATTAGTGGGTTCTAAGACACCAACCACTAGAAAGATTTAACTTGAGGTTATAAACACTTTACCAAACAGCCTCAAAACTCTAAAGCAAAGCCATCAGAGTTACAGGAAAGAGTAGCATTTTACGACCCACCACAGGAGATTAATATCAGCTCCTCTCCCAGAAACTGTAGTGTGAGTAGGCAAAAATACAGGGAGGACACACAAGATGCGAATAAAATAACAAGTATACTTAACCCTACACCCAAATGAGAGCTTTGTACATTTTTCCAGTCACACAGGAGACATTTATAGAAGCTGCCCCTAGTCTTGCTAATCTCTATGAAAGTATACAGTACATTATAAACAGAATAGCATAGACAATACTCTTGGGCCACCACAAATTAAACTAGACATCAAGAATAAAACAATACTAAGATAATCCCCCTCATTCCTTTTATGACTGAAAACTAAAACCACACATACAAATTATCAGTTGGCAGCAGAGTGACTTTGTTCTGTGTGGTCTAGTTGCTATGAGACTAGGTTAATTTACATGGTATTTATCAGTTGTATCACAAGAAACAGGAAACTCAGATCTTTATAGCTTCACTATTTTGACATTAAACTAAATTCTAGCCCAAAAGGAAGGTGAAGCACCTGACTCCTAAAGAGGAAAGAAAAATCACAACCTCGTCCTACAGCACAAGAAGCTATGTTCTCCAGACTGTGTCCTATTTAGACATACCATACTCAATATGTCTCACTAATCCTGGTTGGACAATCATATTGTTTGTCCAGTCTGGCACCTGGGGAAAGGAGTCATTCAACTAATTGTGCATCTTATAATTAACGCCATCCTGGAATCAAGAAAATACTATAGTTAACAATTTGTATGGTTTGTTCTGTCACAGAGCTAAGACCTTCTGAAGAATAAATGAGGAATAGTCGCCAGAGGCTCATACATTTGAACGCTATGTCACCAGAGAGTGGTACTACTTGACAGGGATTAGGAGGTGTGGCCTTGCCGGAGGAATGTGTGTTACTGTGGGTGGGCTCTGGGGTTTCAAAAGCCCAAACCAGTCCCAGTGTTCTCTTTATCTGTTGTCCGTGGATCTGGATGTAGAACTCTCAATTCCTTCTCCAGCACCACGTTGCCCTGTGCCCACCATGCTGATAATGGGCTAAACTTCTGAAACTGTAAGCCAGCCCCAATTAAGTGTTTTCCTTTATAATAGTTGCCGTGGTCACGGTGTCTCTTCACAGCGATAGAACAGTGACTGAGTCAGCTGCATAGACATACACAGGAAACACACAGCACCCTGTGACTCAGAGAAGAGGGCACCTGTCCACGAAATTACTGCAAGCAGCCCAAATCAGACGGATGGCTTCTTCTTACAAAGATATTGCCCGCCCAACACAATTCCAGTGCCAGCCACAGTTAGCCAAATATTTTAAAAAAAACACAGCTGGAGTGGAGGTGTATTTTAGTGGTTACCTGTCTACCCAGCATGCACAAAGTCCTGGATTTCATCCCCAGCAAACACACACACACACACACACACACACACACACACACACACACACACACACACAGAAGCACACACGCACACTCCAAGGGAAGGAGGGAGAGGAGATAGATAGATAGATAGATAGATAGATAGATAGATAGATAGATAGATAGATAGATAATAGAAAGAATCCAAACTTTACAAAAAGGATGAATGTAGAATTACATTATATGAGTGACAGAACTGCAAGTTCTGTGGACACGTTGGGTGATGAGTGGACAAAGAAGACAAGAATCATCCAAAACTGTCCAGAATATGCACTAGGTAGTAAAGGTCTTGCTGTTTTCCGTGGACCACATGGACAGAGCAGGGAGGCTCTCAGGGAGCAGCCCCATCCACTCTTGGCCTCCCCACTGGTCTTCAAGCCTCTCTCTGCACTTCCCTCTTTCTATCACCCTCTTCAGAGAACAAAGGCTGAGCATGAGAACTGGAGATTCCTTATCAACAGACTTCTGAGTCCCACCTGGTAAACATCACAGGCCCTAAGAGTACGGCAGGGGGCTTGGCTTAAGAGGCAGAATCTTAACAGAGCCCCTGTCCACCTACACGGGCCACATTCTATCATGTGAACCTGGAAACAGTGCTACCACTAGGATGACACTAGATACCACCAGACCTGGCAACTAAGTGGGTCAGCGGGTTAGGGCTCAGCCAGCGCAAGCTTCATGCTAATTGGACTTACGCCAGAAGGCCCTCTAGTTAGGAAGCTTATCTTCTGTGAGAAAGGACTCATTCTAGAAGGTTGTAAATTAAGCCAAGGATGTCACTCACAGAGACGAGCAGAAAACCTCTTCAGAGGTGCCTTAGCAAAATGCACCCCTGGAAAAAGTTCAGGAAGAAATGATGCGTGGGGGTTGGGGGAGAGCTAAGTGTCAATAATGCAAATAAACAAATATATGGCAAGGGTAGTCAACTCCATCTTCAGCAAGAATCTGTGGTTCCAGTGCTGTAGGACAAAGACTACAGCTGCTTGCTCTGGAACAGAATTATGATTAATTCCATGGGAAGTGGGATTCATCAGTGAAATTGCTGACTTGCTCTTTCACAGTTCCTCTCCCCATTTGCATTCCCCCCTGGACCCATTTATTTCCCGAGTGTCTTCTGTGCAGCCCTCCCCAGTCTGCACTCACTTCCCAGAAGTGCCTGCCTGGGAAAGAGCATCGGGAAGGTCCCCGCACAACCAGGAACTCTGGCGCCACCTTGAGTCTAGGAGGCCCTTCTCGGTGATGTGCCCCCGTTAGCCTTCCCCAGGGCGCCAAGAAAGGCAAACCTGCCATCCAAAACGTTCTCACACTGGATTCCAGACAAGAAGGCCTGGAAGGCTCGGCTGCACCGAGGAAGCCAGTCTGCATATGGTATCTGGTATATAATGTTCCTGGAAGAAGCAGTCGGTGATCTCACCAGAAGAGAGCAGACTGTGGAGTGTTGCAGATGAGCCATGAGTGAGATTCTGACACCTCACATGAGTGAGGTGACAATCGTGTATAACCGTGACCTTCTGCTCACAAAGTACAGTGCACATGGCTGGAAGGATGGAGATCTCTCACCACAGAGAGACCCCTGTCCAGGACGAAACAGTCTTTACCAGAGGAAGACGAGCTTGCCTTTGGGAGCACATTATTAGGGCAAAGACGCATTATTGGTAGAGCTGTTGTACGTACGGATGCATTTAGTAAGAATGACCGATTCCGTCGTGACACGGATATTCTCTTTGCTTGTCACTTTAAAACACTAACAGCTGCTTTGTGGCTCTAGGAGGCAAGTCTGGCACCACTTCCCGAGGACGTGTGCCCAGCAAATCTTGCTTTCTGTTTACTGACTTGGTCTTTCAGGAAAGGGACATTGGGAAGTGCCGCTGCGTGCATCGCCGAGGACGGGGACAATTCCGAAACGACCTTTTGAAGCAGCACTGGCAACTTCTGCTTGGATTGAAATAAAGCAACGACTGTTACCCTAATTCGGCACCGAGGAACGGAGTGTAAGGGAGCAGCCGCACTGTGCGGATGTGCCAGGGATGAGTCAGAAGCCAGGGGTCACATTACAGCACAGAGCCCTCCAGAAACCAGCTGTGGCCACAGATCAAAGCAGTGGCTCCCAGCACTTGCTGGGAACGGAACGGATGCCTGTCCTGCGTCAGCCTTTCCAACTGTATCTGAACAGAGACAGCTCTCTCAAGTAGCGGATCTTCTAACGGGTTGTACTTGCTGGCCTGGACAAGCTGGCTTCCCTTCTTCTGAGATTCATTTGAAAACCAAATCTACTGAGCACTAACTTTATAAATCCAGCACTTACTGTGTTAACTCGGGGAACTTAATTTTTTTTTTTTATTACATGACTGATTGGTTTGGTATGGGTGTGTGCACCCACACCATGTCTGGAGCATGTCTGGAGGTCAGAGAACAACGTCTGGAGTCCTTCTTCCACCGTGTGAGTTCCTGGAACTAAACTTCAGTCGTGAGGCTTCGAGGCAAGAGCTTTTACCCAGTGAGTCATGCTGTAGCCTCAAGGGGATCTAACAGTGACCACAACAGAGTTCCTGGTGCCTGGACATTCCTAGTCTCATGTGTGGGTATGCACACGAGTGCATGTGTGTATGCCTGCGCTAGAAGAGAAGTATTTGCAGTCGCCAACTAACGCTGCGAAACAGAGGGTGCCGTGAGCACTCTGATTTGAGATTGGAGAAATCCTTTCTTTCACTATCTCCCTGTTTATCACAAACGCGTGCGAGGATCTACCAAAAGCCAACGAATGTGCTCCATGCTGGGACTCACAGATGTGAAGGCACTGGACCTGCCCCCAGCAACTCCCTGTCCAGCACAGGGACTGCAGAGGAGGCCAGAGACAGAGGTGCCAGACGACAGTTTGACTGGGTGGCTCACCACAACACAGAGCAAATACTTAGGGTGCTCCAACCTAAAAAAGACCAACCTGTGGCTGGTATAAGTATAAAGCCCCCTGCACCTAGGGATAAACATACCAGGAAAAATAAAGGATTATGACAACCTCAGCTGGCCAGCCTAGTTCCTCCTTTCTTTTCTCTTACCCACTGTCTTGGCTTTGGACACAGTCTATGAAACATATTCTTCTCTTGGCTTCCACATCTCCCACCTGCCAAATCACTGGCCATTCCCCTTTTATCCAAACACTAAATGTTCGCTTTTGCTTTTCCCAACCCAATCCCACCTAAACCGAACTAACCCAGCTTGAGGGAACCAACTCCTACGGCAAGTCCTGTCACTATAATTCCAAAATAAAATCGAGTCACCCACCCTCCTCTCCCCACCTCTGTCCAGGTACACATCTGGACCCCCTCTCACTAAGCCACACATCAGTCCTATGTTTCCCAGGATACGTGGTAGCTTGGCGAGAACGACTTCTGAAAAACATGAATCACATTTACAACTCAGCCTAGCTCCGACTCTCCAGGGTCTTCCAATCACACTCAGACATAAAAACAACAGCCCCAGATTCTGGCACCCATGACAGTTCTTGTGGCCCTGAACCCCTCAGCCCAGCTTTTGCTCTTGCTCTGTTCTCCGCTGGGAGGGGTGCTCTTGTGCCAGCTCCTCCTGTGTTTTGAGTTATGTCCATGTTATGCAGCATACCACGTCATAAACTCAACAAGTCCAGGCCCTTCTCTATCTACCTCTGCGACAACACTTGGCACACAGTTGGCGTTAAATAAAACACCCACGAACGCATCCAACCTGGAAGGTTGCAGTTTCGAGAGATAGACCCCTGTGGAATGATGAGTAGAAGGTAATTTATTTTCTTTTGTGTGTGCTAGAACATGTGTGCTTACACGCATGTGCACAAGAACACGTGGAGGTCAGAGGGCAACCTTAGATACCTCCCGGCCTTTTCTTTCTTTTCTTTTCCTTTCTTTCTTCCTTCCTTCCTTCCTTCCTTCCTCCCTCCCTCCCTCCCTCCCTTTTATTTCTTTTCTTTTTTGACACAGTGTCTCTCGCTAGCTTGGAGTCCATAATTAGTCAGACTTGCTCTTGCTTACCAGTAAGCCAAGGGATGAACCTGTCTCTACCTCTCCAGTACAGGGAAGACAAGTGAATAACATTATGCCATGCTCTTGGACACAGGTTCTGGTGACCAAACGCAGATCTGTATGCGTGCACGGCAAGCACTTTACTGACTGGGCCATCTCCCCAGACCCAAACATTTATCTTCAGTTAAAGGTGGACTGGATTTCTCTAAGGCCCCAAAGATCCTACTACCCTACACCTGCTGTAACCTTTTTGCCACAGTTCTAATAACCTCACAGAGACACACAAAAGGGTATTTCCCTGAATGTGGAGTCATCCATTGTTTGTGGGTCTCTTGGGTGCACTCATTTGTTGCAGGTCAGCGAGACCCTGCAGGCAGAAAGGATGAGAGAGCACAGAGGACACGTGTCCTCTTTTCTACACGCTTCCCTCTCACGTCTAAAGGTCCATTCAAATGCCACAGCCAACCTTACACACATCCTTGATTACCCGTTTTCCATCCCCTCTTACATACCCACACCAGCAGGCAGTGGAGACTAGCATCGTAGCCTAGAGAGGTGCTGAGGACAGGTAAAGCACCTGCAATCACCCCACATCTCTGAGGATTAGAAATGACCTTCTCCTACCACAGGTCAGCTGTGGCGCTGCTGGGAGTCTGAAAGCCAGCAGGGGAACACACTGGGGGGGGGGGCAGGCTGGAGTCTGGGTCTGCCACTTCTCCTGATCTCGTACGCATTTCTCCAGTGCTCCCAGTCTCTCCTCCTTCCATGTGAGAGAAGGAGAACACAACCAAAGTCCCTTAGGGTGATGGCAGAGCTAAATAAGGCAGAAAAATGCTTAGCACGGAGTAAGTGATCAGGAAAGGCCTGAGCTTTACTGCTGTCACTGTGCCTATCTATAAGGAAAGAGAAGGGCTAGGGTTAGGGACGAGCTACGTTCTCAATCCAGCGTCAAACCTAATTTGAACAGTAGTAAGTCCAGGATTCAAAAGTTCGTTTCGCTTGAGATGGTGTCTCCCTATGCAGCCTAATTTGACCCTGAACTCAAAATCTTCCTGTTTTCGACTCCGATGGGCAAGGATCACTGGTGTGAGTCACTGTACCCGGCTCTGAATAGAAAAATTGTCAAGTAGAAGAAAATAGTTTTACTCAGTTGTAGATTCTTTTGGTTGTATGCTAGTCAGTCAGACTACTATGCATTTCCTTAGATCTCTCTCTCCTCTCTCCTCCTCCTTCCTCCTCCCCCCTCCTCCTCCCCTCCTCTTCTTCTTCCTCCTCCTCCCCTCCTCTTCCCCTCCCCTTTTCCTTCCCTGCTCTTCTTCCTCCCCCCTTCCTTCCCCTGCTCTTCTTCCTCCCCTCTCCACTCCTCCTCCTCCTCCTCCTCTTCCCTTCTTCCTTCCTCTTCCCCCTCCTCCCTTCCCCCTCCTCCTCCCCTCCTCCTCCCTCTTTTCCTCCTTCCTCCTCCTCCCCCCCTCCCCCTCCTCCTTCCCCCCTCCTCCCCCCTCCCCTCCTCCCCCCTCCTCCTCCTTGTCCCTTCTCCTCCTCCTCGTTCTGGGAGAGGGGCTCTCTTCGGGTCTACCACAGGGATTTTCTTTCACTATATGTTGTGGCTGCCCTTTTCCGGGACCCAGGAAAGAAAAGACAAGAAAACTTCAGCAATTTTATGGTCATACGAACAAAAAAGATATAATCTGCCCCAGCCTTGAGATCTGGATACAATGATCAAATTAAAGTTTAAAGGGAAAAAAAACTTAGCAATTCAAAGTCTTCAAAAGTTCACACACTTTTGCCAAGTCTATTAATGAATGCTACCAGTTTGACAAAGAATCTATTCAGCGAGACAAACTTCCTTTAGTTATTTTATACTTCTTCGGTGCAGGGGGAAAAAAATCTAGTTTCACATATGACAATTAATGATACAGTAATAAAATAGAATAATCCACCTTAAAAATCAAGTCTAACTCAATTGACACTTAAAAACATTCCAGGCCCTGTACTGTGGCAATCTGCAGAATCAGAAAGGAAGCCCAGGCAGACTAATTAACTGGTGTCAATACCCCTGATGCCCCAGGAAGCCCAGGGGCTCTGAAACCAGCAGGGGCTGACTTTCTCTGGGGCTCAGAGGCACATGTGGTTTGTCATTTCTTCAACTCGAGGTCACCGAGAGAGAGAGAGAATTAAAAAAAAAAAAAATCTCAGGAAGCCCTGGAACCTCATTAATTAGGCTCCCCCATGTAGCAAAGCAGAGCGGGCGGCTGCCTGTCCCCAACCAGCGTTGGCATCTGGATGTGCGCAGAAGGAACAGGGCGCCAGCCAGGACACGCCGCGCCGCGCCGCGCTCCGGGAGCCAGCTCCCACACTCATCTGTTTTGCCGCTCTCTGCTGTAGCTCACACTTCATTAAATTCTACCGCATCACATCAACATGCAAAGCAGCTATCTGAAGGGCATTCAAAACTCTATAATCAGAAAGGGAACGAAGCTTCTCCGAGAAAGGGGTGGGTGAGTGGAGGCCTCCCTTGTCTAGTCAATGACATCCAGGTTCTTTGGTTCTAACCCGTGTTTTTACCGCGCGGTGACAAAGGAGGGCTGTTTCTGTCTGATGGGTGGGGCCTGAGGCTCCGTGCTCTCTGCTGTCAGGCGAGCACCATGGGCAGCTGCAGAAGCCTGCAAGATCTGTAGGATTCCTCTTGCCTTCTATTTTAATTTTAATTTGGAAGCGGGCAGGTCTGCAGCTTTACGAACTTTTCTACGATGCCCAGTTTTCTACTTTGCATATATCTGTGGCACAGAAATGATCTTTTTTTTTTTTCTTTTTAATGTTTTTAAAAATCATTCATTTGGATCCAGTAAGGCAGCCTCAAAGCTGGAAAAGTCAATCTTCAAGATGGGACCGAGATGACTCCAGCAAATTGTCCCCTAATGTCTGTATGCATACTGTGACACATGCATACCCAGCTACCCACAAAATAATAAACAAAAATATAAAAAAGAAAATTTAAAAGTCATTCAATCTTTAACCTACTGATTCCACATACACAGTCAGCCATTGGCTTTAGAATTATTATTTTTGTGATGTAAACATCTTTTGTTTTATTGGCATATAATAATCGTATATAGTACTGGTTTGCATAAGACATTTTCACACAAGTACCTAGGGAAATTATCTTGATGAGTGGCTCTCAGGTAGAAATGTCAACTCTGTGTGGCTGGGATTCTACAGAAGCTGTCTCTGGGATTAGTGTGCACACACGTGCACACACCCCTTTACGGAAAGAAATGTAAACAGTGAGTACAAGCTATGCCATGATGACTGGGGATGTTCTGTTTCATGGCACAGTTTCTCAGATGTAGACAGTCTTGTCCCCTAGGGTGAACTGTAGTGCCTGGAGATGCTTCGGTTGTCACGATTAAGACCACTGCTGCTCTTCACATCTGATAGGTTGTGTCCAGGGAACGTCAACAACATAGAGGACACACACAGGCCCCATTAAAAGTCAGTGTCAAAGGCGCTGCACAATGGCCACCTTTACAGCGGTTATTCCACAAACAGAATAGCAGATAAGGCCCGGAAGTCACGTTCAGACGTTCACTTAGCAAATCCTAAGACTTCATAGATTAGCCTAGCCCCCAAATCCAACTCTGCCCCACCTCTTACTTTTTCAATTACAAGATTCCCAATGGGTTAAAAGCACGGTTAGTAAAAACAGTAACACACTGTTTCCACAGAACCATGCAGTGGCTGCCTGCCTTCCTGTCCAGTGCATACCTGTGCACACCTGCAGAGAGCACATCCCAGCAGTCTTAGACATGGTCACAGCGCTCTCTCTGGGTACAGGTGAGGGCCACCACAGCCCTGTCACAAACAGTGACATCACCAAGGTCTCCCTCTCCCTCTGCAGTGATTACAAGTGAAAATCCACGCCGTTAGAGACTTCTGAGGCTTATCACTAAATGGCAGGTTCTATTATTGTTGTTGTTGTTGTTGTTGTTGTTGTTGTTGTTGTTTTTTTTGGGTGTGTGTGTGTGTGTGTGTGTGTGTGTGTGTGTGTGTGTGTGTGTGTGTGTTATATGAAGGCCAGAAGTCAACCGTGGATGTTTTCCTCAGGAGCTGTCCACCTTGTCTTGTCTGGTTTTTTTTTAACACTGTTCTTTGAACAGGCTAGGCTGGCTGGCCAGTGGGCTGCAAAGCCCACCTGTCTGTCTCCATAGCAGACATTCCTATATGTGGCTCTTTTGTGTGGGTTCCGGGGATCAAACTCTGGTCCTCATGCTTGACTAGCAAGCGCTTAGGGACTGAGGTTATCTCCCCAGCCCTAGACAAACAGTTTTTTAAAAGCAAACCTTGCTCTGTCTCTGTGCTTTCCATATGGAAGCACCCCCTTCAGTCATCAAGGGCATTGCATAAGATAAACTATTAGCCCATCTGAGGAATAAGGAAGCCCACTACAGAAAGGCAGAATAACCTGCCAACGTCACACAGCCAATAAGGGTCAAAGCTGGAACATAAATCTAGACACACTGATATTAGAAAAGTTCTGCTCAACCTGTACCCTGTCCCATCAAGCCACAGTTTGGGCTGGACAACCCGGACAGACAGACAGGTCTGCTGAGAGGAGTCACGATCCCACCGCCAAGTGAATCGTTCCTGTCTCCTGTTACCCCAGCTGCATCACCTGTGGAGATTTAAACCCCTTGGAATCCCTGACCTCTGAGTAGCTGACTGAAAACATTGGGCGGGCCCAAGAGTGACACCAAAGCCACACCAAGCACTGAAGCCTGTGGGGCAGTGGTCATACCCACTATCCACATCTGAGGCCCAGTGCTAGCAGCAGAGAGTTGGTGGCCAGTCCTGGGAAAGGGGTGTTGCAGTACTCCTGTGAGGTACAATGGGTCTTGTTAGGGGACCCAGAGATAGACTGGAGCCTCATGGCATTTCTAGGGAGCTGACACCAGGGCCTAATGAGAATGTAAACCAATATTTGCAAAGTGCAATCCCCGAGGCTCCCAGCAGATGTAATCACACTCGGGCAGACTGCTCCCATCTCCAAGGCTGGGGAGCCGCAGTGAATCACAGGCGTGAGCCAGGGGCTGACCTCAGAGTGGCATCCCCTGAGACAGCAGGGAGCGAAGACAGGAAGCACTTGGCTAAAGTGGTTTTCCCATTTTTCATAAGAAACTTTCAACTTCATAAAAAAAAAAAGGGCCCCATTTTATTGACAATAAAAGCTAACCTTTATTTCCTTACGCCGTGCCAGGAAAATATACATTTCTTTTTCCTTCCCTCACATTAGATCTGCAGAGTAGAAGCCGGCATTCTTACTTCACAGGTGGGGAGAACCACGCTCAAAAAGAAAGATAATTAATTAGCCCACGGCTGCACGCTAGCAAGGGTGAGTCAGAATTCTAACCTCCAAAACCCAGTGAGCTCCCCTTGATGACATTTTATTTTCTCATATTGCTGTTATGACACTGTGATGTCAGAGGAAATATATATTTGGTCTTTGTCCCAAGTTCCTGGCAGACACTTAAATCTGTAACTTCCGCAGTGACCTGAGACAGGTAACAAATTGGCTAGGGCACATAGTCTTTTGTTATGTTTGGTTCTAAACTTCCGTTTCTCGATATGGAACATCTAGAAGCCCCGGAGTTCCGGAGTTTCGGGAATAAGCATCCTTGTGTGTGCTGAGGATGTGACTGAGACTCTGGACAGGGCTGACGTTGAAAAGCACCAGGCACAAGTAGAGGATTAGAATTTCCAGCCCCACTGGGCCAGAGCTAGAGGCTGTACTAATCACCAAAGCCCAGCGCGTTGAATCAGTGTGCAATGGCCCCTCTACCAACACCCTGAGAGACAGAGCTGAGACAGTCTGGGGGGTCAGTGCAGTCACAGGCCAGGGGTACAGCTCAATTTTACAACACAGAAGCGCTCAGGACCCCTGACATCACCCTACAATTTCGATGTGTTAGCACGAGGCTCTGCCACATCTTTCATGACACCATTAAGAGTTGGAGACCAGCCTGGTCTATATAGTGAGTTCCAGGAAGCCAAGGCTAGACAAAGAAACTGTGTGTGTGTGTGTGTGTGTGTGTGTGTGTGTGTGTGTGTGTGTGTGTGTAGAGAAAGAGAGAGGACAGAGAGAGAGAGACAGAGAGAAAGAGATAGAGACAGAGAGAGTCAGAGAAACACAGACACAGAGAGAGAACAGAGCAGAGTGAACATAAGCAAACAGTTTCCCTGAGTCCTCTGAGTCATTACAGCTAGCTTGGACACGTGAGGATTCCCAAGTCAAACAAAACCATGAGTAACCTGGGGACCATTATCTACAACTGCTATGGAAAACAAAGGACACTTCTAAGAAGCTGAACTTTAACTTCTGTGCCTACACTTAACACTGTGTGGTGAGGGTAGGAATCAGATTAAATTGTGCTCAGTGCGGCAAGCAGATATCAGGTATGAGTACTGAATAAGAAAGGGTTTTCCTCCACCAGTCTCTGACAAGGACCCACAACCACAGCCACGTGTGCATACAGAGGAACACATACACATACCCAGAAAAATACACACAGAGAGACACAATCACACTTTTTATTTTTCAACTTAGATTCAATGACCTGTACACCAAGATCATGAATGTCGGCTTGCACCCAAGATAGTGAGTGCTTTTACCTTTTGTAAAGTATCTTCTAAGAGTGCCGGGAATGCAGAAGTGCAAAGGAATATTCCTAGGACTGACACAACTTCATGACAGGAGGTGGCACATGAACAAAGGTTTGTGGATATCAGGCAGAAGGAAATCTTCCCACCCGTCCACCCATTGGGGGCAACGCAGAAGGCACCATGGAGAGAGGAGGAGGAAGAGGAAATGAACTCAAATGTCAGTCTTGGGTCCCAACAGCTCATGAAACAGGCAAAGAGTATCCATTTTATAGATGAACCAACCAAGGTAGAGAAACCTGAGTGCCCAGCCCCAAATCACAGACATTGAGGGAAGTCCGGAATCTGTTGGCATTATCTCCAAAACCTGCTATTTCTACTACAGGAACACACTTCAAGCGATACTGGAGAGCTCTGGTGGGCTTGGGGAAGAGTCAGAGAAGGCCTAGTGGGCGGGGCTTGAGGCCCGCCCGGTTTTCTCAGCCAATGACGCACTTTCCTTATACAGAGTTTGCGAGGGGTTTCACATGGACAGGCTGTGAGGACAATGGCTGCACAGGCGCTTCCCTTGCTCTGAGAAGCCACCTGCACTGGAAACCAGGCTCTCTTCCGTCTTGCTCTGAGACCTTGGACACAGCGCCCAACCTCTTCAGCTCAGGCTTCCTCAACTCCAAAATGGGTGTAACATTCACACCCACTCCACAGGGCTGCTGAAAGGGCTGTGTTTTCAAAGATATGCAAAGCGCTTGGCACACTGCCCAGCACTTAGCACAATTGCACCCTTATTAACTCACTGGAAACGGCAAGGCTCATCACACAAGGTAAAGCCGGAAGAAGGAGGAAAACGAAGCTGCGCGCTGTGCTTGTTTGTTCTGGAGATCAAACTCGTCTCTGGCAACTTGGAGACGCGCTCAACAGCAGCGGACTTACAACTCCATTCCATGAACACTGCTACAACTGAAGGCTTACTGCGCACGCTCCAACCCACCCCCATCTCTGAAAGTCCCACTCTGAAATCCTGACGTGGTGTTGGAAGGTGGGGCTTTTGAGAGACAATTATATCACAAGATGTAGAGACCTCGAGGCTGGGATTTGTACCCTTATAAATGAGGCTCCAGGGAGCCCTTGCCCTCTTCCTGCCACGTGAGAATACGGTAAGAAGCTAGCTGGCAGGCACTAGAAAACCTCACCAACATCCGAGGTCAGACTGCAACCTCCAGAATTGGGAGGAACCGAACGAACCCTGTTGTTTTTAAGCAAGGCAAACTAAGATACTGTGGCACGTGCGGCAGCCTGAACTTGCAAGGACCATCACGAAAATACAGGAGTAATTCTGAGGAGAGCTTTAAAAAAAATCTGCTCCCCCAAAGACTTGCCATAGATCTGAGCTGCACCTCCCATTTTCTCTGGTCCCTGAGAAACATTGTATTATTGGGACGCTCAACTGGAGAATGGAGGGATACTTCTTTGCCTCGGTTTGCTGAGTTATGAGTTATGTTCCTGTGGCTCTAGGCCAGCTGGTGAGGCAAAAAGCTCAGTGCAGCCTGGGCATCAAGTGATGATGTCAGAAAACCCAGAGCTCCAAAGTAATTTTCTGCCTCTGCTCAGAACAGGTGGCCACCACGGCATTGGCCTTTCTTCCTAGGCTGAGTCCCAAGCCCAGCACTGAAAGCTGGAGGGTTCAGAGGCTACATATATCAGCCACACCAAACCTCCTCTGCTGACGAGAGGGGCCCTTTCACCGAGGAAAATTCCGCATGGCAGTGAGATCCTCATCCCTTTCTGGATCCTTCCATCAAGACTGCCTGCAAGCTGAAGGACCAGTAACAGCTCTGATGGTTTACCATTGAGTGTCAGCCTTACCAGGGCTGGGTCTTGGCCCCTGTGTTCCCTGCAGCATCGGAGCACACAGAGCAGCAATACAGTCCTATGAATGATTGGGTGATGAGCACGGGGCGACCTGGAGTCCTCATGCTCATCAAACACACAGAGCAATACTCCACAGCTCTCCACAGGCTGAGTGGGACCTCCTTGACACCACCACACTTTGGATGGTTTACCTGTAGCTCTAGACAGTAGCATCACTGCCTGGGCCTGACAGTTCTCTTCAGAAAGGTGGGCCCTTTTTTTCTTTTCGAGGCAGAAGAAGGTTGTTTGCTACAGAACACTGAGCAAGCTCGGCTGGTGCTGGATACATGCTTAGTCTGTGTTCACACTGCCAGCAATGGACATACCAGCGTAGACGTACACATGTAAGTCACCTCCTCAGGGAAGAGACAAAGAAATACAGGGCTGGATCCTAACTGTCATCAGAACCCTTGGCAGAGTGCTTTATAGAAGCCCTTCTCTTCCTTGGTCTAGCTCAAAGCAGTGCACTCCAAAGCTTGGGTTCACTACCTACTTCATTCGAAGCGTAAACCACACCTACAGGTGGCACACAGCCTTTCTCTATACGTAGATACCACAGACGCACATTATCGAGGTTCCGCTCTCCAACTACCCAAACGCATTTACTTCTTTTGTTTCACGACTACTTATCACAGCATGGTAGTCCTGAAGGGGGTAGGGGAAGTCGGAATACCGTGCGAGAGAGGGGGAAAGCGTGTGTAATTTACAAATGCACACTCAACATTATAACTGCTTCTTTTGTTCAGGTGCAATGTTGACTATGCCGTGGGACCAACAGCAGAGGGACATTCAGATCCTGTTCATCACAAGGGGTCGTGGTTAAATAAGACAGTGCCCTGGACTCACAGCACGTGACAGCTGTGGAAACCATCTGGTCTAACTCCTGGTAAAGATAAAGCAGCAGCCACCCAGAGAGACTGAGTGACTTCTTGACTGAGGTCAGAGAGCCGTGTAAGCAGTGCCACATGGCTTTTCTCTGTTCTCATTTCCACCTGTACTGAGCGGCGGACGCAGTTTGCTGCAGTTGGAGTCACGGAATTTCTCACAGCCTCGCAGCCAGAATTTTAAGATACTCGGGGGAAAAGTGAGTTCTTGAGCACACTTTAAAAGGGGGGATGGTGTCTTGAAAGGACAAGCAGAATAGGAGGTTTCGCCTACATCCTGGGGGCAGCATCCAATCCCAAGCACACCGTGCCACCTGTGGCTCCAGCCCTCCCTTGTGTGTGCGGATCTGGGGAGCGTCTTTCAGGGGGAGAAAATGGCAGGATGCAGGAGGCGTGAGAGCTTCCTCACACCACTATCCTCCCATCCTGGCTACCTGCAGAGGCACGACCACGGTGCACAATGGTTTCCAATCAGCCCCATCTACCCCGGCTTGCTACAGGCTTTCTCCCGTGTGCTCGGACAGGAAGGAACCAGTGAGTGGGAGGACTGAGCTCCTACCAGGTCCTCTGTGTGCAGAGGCAGCAGCTCCGGGCCAGTGTACCCACAGCCTTGGACTGAAACAGACACAAGGCCACCCAGCCGGGAGCCCAGGGTCGTTGGCTGCCCATGCATCCACCAGGTGCAGGAGTCCACTTACCGCAGTGCGACTGGAAGACCTGTGGCTTGACCACCTGATTGCAGGCACTGCACACGACCAGGTAGAAGTCATCGTGGGCTGGATAATGGCCAAATAGGTGCATATCTGTGGGGGAAAAGCAATTAAGTCTCAGAGGGCAGATAGTTTCTTCTTGGGCTTTCTTCCAAGGAGAGATTTTTTAAGAGACACACATAGAAAGCCAATCATCTTTACCACATAGCTACCCAACTTGCAGAGAAGCAAAGGCCTTCAGGAATCTCTCCTTAGTTCAACTATGACGGTTACCAACCTGGTCAGCAGCGTTGGGGCTCCTGGGTCGCAAACAAGGGGAATGACAGAGACAAAGCCACAGTTCAGCCTTTATTGCAGGACTGTGGAGTTTCCTCCGGATGAGCAGAGAGGGAGAACAGGGCTGGGGTGGAAAGAGAAATCACCTTGGCCTCAGCTGAGAGACGCAACCATGGTCAAAGGTTTCTTCTGAATGAGCAGCCTGTTCGCCACCATCAGTATTTGAGTTTGTAATTGTTCATCTGGTAAATAGTTACCGAGTGCCTGATCGCACCAGGTACTGTGTTAGGAGCTGGGGGAACAAGAATTAGGTGGCAGAAAGAAGGGACATGAATCAGATAGCCACGCTGGGCGTCCTTGGTGTGGTGGTGACAGTGATTGCAAGAACAAGTTATATGGGGTCCTAAGAAAGCTTGGGAGGTAAACCTAGCCTAGTCTGAGGAGGCAGGCAGTCATCTGAAGTCTTAGCATGAGGGATTGGAGAAGCCCCTCCAGGAAGTAGGGGGTGGTTCAAAATGTAAGCCAAGAAAGGAGGCTCCGAGGCTTGGAGTCAGCTCTCGCTCTTTCGGTTGGGATAGAACCAGGAAGTGGTGAGGAGTGAAGCTGGCAAGGGGACAGAAACTATAGCTACACAGACCAAAGATGTCCCTCGATATCAGGGACAGAAGCAAGCCACTGTGTGTTTCGAAGCAGAGTTGTAAAGCAATCACAGCTTCTGTGAAAACCAAATCTGCACCTGGGCATTCACCTGAGGCACGAATGGCTTTGTCTACCCACAGCTTGTACACGAGTGCACACACCAGCGTTTTCCATAACAGGCAGTGAGTAAGAACCCAAGTGATCATCAACGGATGATGGGTAAAGAGAAGACAGAATATTGTCCATCTACAAGCGGGAATGAGGCATGTTACATGCTACAACATGGGCGAACCCTGAAAACACCAAAGGAAAGGGAAGCGGGTGCCCAATGTCCTGTTCTGTATGCTTCCAATGACGTGAAATGCCCAGAACAGGCAAACCTACACAGACAAGCAAGCGCTTGCCTTGGCCTTGCGGGAGGTGGTGGCCGTAGGGTGGAGGGCTTACTGGGGACAATGGAAATTGCCTAACATTGCTAGTGGTAACACTTGCAAGACATCTAAGCCGTGGGCTTACACACTTTAAATGGGGGGTGTGCATGGTATTCAAATTACATCTCAGAAAAGCTGTCAAGCAAACAAAGGCCAGTTTCAAGGAAACCTGTGGTCACATGTCATGCACCATTCAGATGTAGGAGGGCCCGGGGGTGGGGGGATTCCATCATCTAACTCTTCACTGATGCAGGTAAGACGCTTGGGCCCTGGCAACATAAACGTGAACATGTCTCTCCTATGCCTCTCTCTCCCGGCAGCCTGTTTACCAGACTCATCCAGTGTCCTCACTGAACTGCCCCCGCAAACACGTGAGAGCTTCCCCGAATCCTACCTCAGGCGAGAAGGAGGAGCTGAGCTCCTCATGCTATGGGCTAGCTAACCACCCAAAGGATAACAATGCAAACACTGCCTGTGCTCTGCACACCTTTCTGGGACAGTCTTGTTGCTTCCACAGCCAGGAGGCAGCACTGTTCCCCAGGTAAGGGAACAAAGCCCTTCACTTCCATGCAGGAGGCCAGGAGGCTCAGTCCTACAGCAGGACTGGAGCTTCGAGCTGAAGTGAATCTCTAACTAGGGAGTGCCTCCAGTTATGGTCTGTTACTCACCCCGCTGGGGACTGGTCTCTGCACCTCCACTTCTAAGAGATCTGTACATACCTCTGCCAGGCTCCTCAGAGGAGCCTTATTAGTCAGGGCCCAAGAGGAAGGCCCAGAGGAGAGGCCAGGAGACGGAACCTGTGACGAGCCCACCCAAGGTGCAGGCCTGAGCCTGAGCTACAGGCTCCCCATGGGCAGATGGGACCTTCAGTTCACAGCCTCATACGGGGCACATCACCTTCTGAGTGCTAACTACCAACACCATTTTTGCTTCACTTTTATTTTCAGGTTGCTTACTTTTTTAGTGTGTGTGTGTGTGTGTGTGTGTGTGTGTGTGTGTGTGTGTGTGTGTGTGTGTGTGTGTGTGAAATGACCCACGGGTCTTTGTTCTGTTTTGGTAGTCCTGGTTTGTTTCAAGAGCAGGGTTTCTCTGTGTTGCCCTGGCTGTCCTAGAACTTGCTCTGTAGACCAGGCCTCAAACTCAGTGGGGCTGTGATTAAAGCTGTGTACAACCACTAGGCAGAATGATGTCTTTTAAAAATATATTGGAAAAATACAGAAAAGGCAGAAGAAGCTCTCTCTCTCTCTCTCTCTCTCCTCCCTCTCTCTGTGTGTGTGTGTGTGTGTGTGTGTGTGTGTGTGTGTGTGTGTGTGTGTGCACACGTGTCTGTCACTCGAGCCTCTGTACAAATGTTTGCAGTTACATGGAGGTCAGGGCTCAACCAACTTCTGTGTCATTTCTACGGTTCCACTCTTTTTTTTTTTTTTTTTGAGACAGGGTCTCTCTGGAGTTTGCCACATAGGTTAGGCTAGCTGCCCACCAAGTCCTAGGGACTTCTCAGTGTTGAATTACAAACACACAATGCCTGGCTTTTTCTGTAGGTTCTTGAAGTGGAACTTAGAGTCTAACACTTTCATGGTAAGCATTTTACTCCTGCTGAAATCTTACCATCTCTGCAAAAAGATTTTTAAAAATTATTGGTGGCCAGGCAGTGGTGGTGCACATCTTAAATCCCAGCATGCAGGAGGCAAGAGCAGGTGGATCTCTGAGTTTAAGGCCAGCCCGGTCTACGGAGTGATCTCTAGGACAGCCAGGGCTACACAGAGAAACCCTGTCTTGAAAATTATTGATAATCTTTACTAACATGTCGCATCTTCTTCAATGATACTTCCTACCTGGTGCGTGCTTGTAAAGGTCAACAGACTAAGTTATAGAGGAATAAAAGGGTTTTATTAATCAAAACATACAAAAAATGTAAAGCCCATCCAGACTAAGCATTACCAAGAATGTCTCAAATGCCTCTTGAGCTAGCCGCTGTGACAGCTGCTGGAAGGCTGCAACCAGACCATGCAAGGTGTGTGGTGCGTGTCCCTGAGAGTCTGGTGTCATGCCTCATGATCAACATTCAATGCTCCATTCTTTAATATTCTTAAAGATCTGCACAGCCCACATCTATTCCCATTCACACACACACACACACACACACACACACGCACGCACGCACGCACGCACGCACGCACGCACGCACGCGCGCGCGCGCACACACACACACCAGGCCCCTTCATCAGTAGGAAATGTTCTTGCATTCCCTCTGCAACTCTTTCAGCTTTGCACTGTTCCACTTTGAGCATGTCTCCTGTGAAGAGGGTAAGGGCCTACTTGTCTACCTGCTTAGGCCTCAGTAAAGTCAATCTTAGAGCTTCTCTGCAGATGCAGAATAAGGTACTTGGATTCTAGAACACACACACACACACACACACACACACACACACACTTCAAGGTAAATGTGCCGTTTGATTAAAGTAATAAGGGTCGAGGATGAAGGAGAGAAGACAGGATAGAAAAGTAATGTGCTGTTTGCAGGGCCTAATGCTAGCTACTCAGTATTTGCTCTCAATTTATCCCCGAAGCAAAACATTGAGTGAGAACCAAACCAAACCAAAACAGTGCTGTGCTGATGTGGGCTTGTACCAGTGTTTAAGAACATGCATGTCTGTCTAGCTCCATGTTCAGAGCTGTTACTGGGGTAGTCTGAAATCAACCCCAAAGGAATATTCACACCACGAAAATAGGCAAACAATGTGGCGCAGGCCTTTGGGTGTGGAGGGACTGTTGTTAAACATTTACCACCTCAATGCTGAATCTGGATGGGCAAAAAGTAAAAGGTGAAATTTTCTATGTTCCACACATCATGGAAACCACCAAGTACATGCTAAAATACACCCTTTGGCATCTGTGATATATAATATTATCTGTTGTTCTTCATCATTAACCTGTGAGGTCAACACTCACTTTCCAAGCAAAGGAATAAAGGTGAAAGCAATTGGACAGAGTTCCTAAGGCAGGATGAGATTACAGGCCACCGACTCCAAAAGAAGGGTTCTTTTCCTTAGCAAAATGCTCCATCTTTAATAACAGAGCAAGGTCCCATTTTACAGATGAGGAAATCAATTTGGAAGGCTCTCCTGTTTGAATATGGTTTCCCCTAGGACTGACACAGAATTCTGTCGCGTTTGTGGCAGTGTTGGGGTAAGTGAGGCCTTTACCAGGTCAGAGTGAAGACTGTTTCTCGTGGACGTACGCCCATCTAGGGAAGCAGTGTTATTAGAACACCAGCTCATCCTCCTTTATGCTTTCCCTCCTCCATGGACAGTTTCTGCATTCTACTGACACAATAGGAGGCCCTCACCAGCCCTACCCAGGATTTCCAGCCTTTAGAACAGCAAGCCCAACTAGACTTTCCTTCATAAACCGCCCAGCTTCCAGTATTCTGCTGCGTTCCTCAAGATGGACTGAGACAGAGGGGCTGAACAACCCACAGGCTCCTAGGACTAATACCTGGGTAGTGCACACACAGTGGATTCTCCAGATGTGGTACTGATTTCGCACCCTGGGTGGGACAACTCACTTCATCATGCTTCTCATTCTAGCGAGCAACTAAAAACTTATGAACTATATCCTTCTGCAATTTTCCTGTTAGTGTTTTGGAATTGCTCTTGACCACGGGTAATGGAAACCATGAAACACAAAACAATGGATAAGAGGGGGGTAGTGTATTTATAAAACAGAAACCAGCCCTCGTTGCATTCCATATTCTCCATCTTTCCATAGAGAGCAGGTCGATGAAGAAAAAAACAAAAACAAAAACAAAAACAAAAAAACTACCCCTCCCAGCATACCATAATACTTATCATACCGTAATACTAGGATATGGACAAACTTTTGTGAACTAATATAACATTATGTTTGTGACCTCAATTATTACCCCAAGAATTTCTTGGGCCAGATGGGCACCTTCATCACTTCCTGCCTGGCTCTCAGGCACTCGCCTGAACTTCCTCCATCCCAGATAGCAGAGGGAGGGGCAGGGCCAGAGCTCAATAGATGCAGAGTTTGAGGCAATAAAACGATTGTTATGAAGCAGAAGTGATGACTTTGATTTCCCTGAGCAACCAATACACTGCTTTGAAAGTCGATAGTAAGAAAGAAGTCGGTCGGAAGGGGTTAGCATTTTCTTCGAGATAAACTCTTTCCAAGGACAATTCTCTTGCTAAGTAAAGGCGTGTGTGTATAAACCAGTTCACAGCCAATATTCTCTTGTTGGAAATGGCTGCATTCAGGGGAGAGGCAGGAGACATATCCAGTTCCCTCTCTGTACAGCACTTGTTGCTGAGATGGGAAGACGGCTGGTTTTGTGGGTACGAGATCAGAATAGACGCTGCGCACTTCTGGATTTGCCCCTGGACACCTTCCAAAGCTGGGGACTTTGACATTAAGGAGAAGCAACAACAACTGTGGAAGGTTGGAAAGACGAGACTCAGCAAGGATGGAGGGAGGGCAGGATTCCTCCTCTGCGGTGGGGATCCCATGCAGGACAGACAGGGAAGCTGCCAAGAGCAGAACACTTTGAAGATGGCTGGACAGCTTACTGCAATGGAGGCTACCTGTGCTCTGGAGAGAAAACTCCCACAGCGGGGTAAAAGAAGACAACAGAACAGACAACCTTGAAGTTGAGCACCATGGAAGAAATATTAAGTCCCTAGGAAGTGGCCTTTAGCTTCTCCCAAAGTCTCTCCAGGTTTGCAAAGGCTTTCTAGGCACAAGAGGAATTACAACATGTCAAGGTGGCCCTACACACGCACACACACACACACACACACACACACACACACTCACACACACACACACACACACACACACACGCACACACACACACACACACACACACACACACACACACACACACACAAACACACACTCACACGCACACACACACACACCACAGCACATTGAAAGCAGTTTTACAGCACTCAAAACATGTTTCTCTTTTAAAATTTACTCTAAAATTATTGTTATGAAAATAAATGTTAATTTCGACACATTAAGCTTCTTCAGAAGGTACTTGTGAGTCAAACATAAGAAGTTTACTTCTTACTCTGGGCAGCAACCCAAGATCAACAAGGCCACAAAACAGGTCCTTAGAGACAGTCACTTAGGTGTGTGGAGGCCCAAGGGCTATACTGAACCCCCAAAGTCTTCCTCAGACTTTAAAAACAGTGTCCGGTTGCTGTACCCTGGCGTTCCGCACCCCAAGTTCAAGTTCTGGCTCTACCATTTGGCACGATAATTCCTTCAAAGCTGTGTCTCTGCCTCCGGAATGGAATAGTGTATTTGGGAAAGAGCTGACACATGATGGAGATTTCTATGGTCCTCTCATCCCTTAGAACTCACCTGATCCCTTCCCCGGGAAATGTCCCCCTTCACTCTGGCATAGCCTCCCTCAGCAGTGAGAGCAGGGCTTCCTGGCTTATGGCTCTGACTCTCATCATGGCCTTCTGGTCTTCTGGAAGACAGGATCTGTGATGTATTACTGCTCCTGAGATCTTCCATGGCCAAACAGCCTGGCACACGGTAGCTGCTCAATCAAGGCTAATACATCAACCAGGCTGGAGTCCCCAAGAAGATGATTTATCTCCCATCCTCCTTCATCTTCTCTCTCAGAGGGGACGAAGCAAATGATAATAAATTGCCCTAATAACCATGTTGTTATCTACATCACAAGGTCAATAATTTTATCAATTCATTCATTCTGTGGATGCGTTGGGAGACGAGTACTTTGTGAATCTAAGGAGGCTGCAGGTGGGCCACATTAGTGAAGAAGTGGTTGGTGCCCATCTCACCATGCAAAGTGTGCAAATAGCTGGGCTCTTCGGGAATGGAGAGTCACTGCAGCTTCCGGCTCTTAGCCCTGGCATGGATGCCCTGGATCTGGCACTAGGGGTGGGCTCCTTACTTCAAGACCATGTGTGAAACAAGCCATGAACTATCTAGACTTTTCCAGTCCTTCCTGCCTTAGCTCTAACCTGGATGATCCTGGGCCAGCACAGTCAGGTTCAGTTCGGGGTACACTGTGTCAGCTGAGCTCAGCCTGGCAGAGAATATGACTGTCCAGCTGGGCAGCAATGACCTTGGCAGCTAGGAGATTAATTCTGTAAAGGGCTCCCCCTTGCCCATACCTCACAAATCTGACAATAACAATGTTCTGGATGCAAAACCAGCCTTGGCTCTTGCAAGCAGTTACAGAGCCACCAGGCTTCCCCCTGTCCACTCTTACCCACCCTTCTCCATCAGCCTAGCATGTATACTGGTAGTTCCGGGCCTGAGAGTCTCTGCATTAGCCTTCAGGAAATAGGAGGCACACACAACACTATGGCAGGTTTCTGAGGTGCCTTGGCCAAGGTTTCTCTTACAGCAGGACTATATGAGCTTAGAGGCCAGCTGTGTAGACAGGACAGCCCTATTTCCCCCCTTATCAAGTTGGTCCCAGAGTCCATGATCTGTGTGAAGGCCAAGGTGCTTCCCGAGCTCTGGTTGGGTCTTCTGACACAGTCTGTTATGTCTTCCCTGTTCTTATCCTTCAACTCCACCCTGAAGAGATCTTTGTGAGGTTAAGGATGAACCATATTTCAAGGAATAGGGCAGTCAATTTGGGAACCAGGAAATAATGATTCCCATGCTTTTCTTTGCAAAGCAAATTATGAAAATACTCATGCTCGGAATGCAATCCTAGCACAACATTGTGGATTCCTTAGAATTGAGTGGGTTACCAGGGCAGAGGACAAACACTATTAGCACAGCGGTGTGATAGTTATTGCTGGAATCAGTTCCTGGCAAAGGGACATGTTCTGATCCCTCCTCCTCCCCCTCCTCCTCCTATTCCTCCCCCACTCCTCCTCCTCCCCCACTGTTCCTCCTCCCTCCTCCCCTCCTCCTCCTCTCCTCCTCTTCTCCCTCTCCCTCTCCTCCCCTTCTCCCCCCCCCCCCGTTCTCCTCCCTTCCTTCCCCCCTCCTCCCCTCCCCTCCTCCTCCTCCCTTCTTGCCCACTCCATTTCTGAAGTGGCCTGTTGCCTTCCTACTTTGCACCATGGCATAGTCCAGCAGGAAGGCCCTCAAGATCTAGGGTCCCTTCACCTGGGACTTTCAAGCCTCTAGATCTGTAAGAAATAAATGACTCTATAAATCAGCCAGTCTGTGATAATTCCATTATAACATCAGAAAGTGCACTAAGACATGGCCAAAGAGGATTCTCGGGCCAAACACGAATGTGCTATTAGAACCCCTTAAGTGGTTCATGGGGAAATCAATGGCGACATCTGCTTTCATGTCCGCCCATAAAGGACACTTCTCTCTCCTAACTGTGACTGCAAGACGGACTAACTGGCCCTCTAAGTTCCTTTTTGGCTCCTTAGTTATGTTAGATGGTCCAAAAGGAAAAGTGCCAAGAAAAGGTGGGTGAGGGAAGGGAAGGGGACGTGGCCACTGCGACACAGAGAATCTCTAGACAGAGCAATGAACATAAAATCAGAGCGGCTCACTCTTGAGAGGAGTTAAAGCTGTCTGCTTAATCACCCTGCCATCTCTGCCTGCGCCGCAGGAAGCATTAGATGATTTAAACTCTGTGATTCTGAGATGCGTTTAACATGGTCTCCACCTGTTTTATTGCTACACTTTGGGGAGGGGGAGAAAAAGTAAGGCATACTTTTAATATCAATCAGTCAATTAAAATTTAAAAACTAAACTAAAGAAACTTAGCCAACAACAAGTGGATCCAGCTGGCCCTCAGGGGCTACAATATATGTCAGGAGAACCTTGACTGGGCTGACGTACAATGTCACCTGTCTTCCGTGTCACAGGTCTCTAGCATGCATTCAGTGTCAGGTGGGAGTCTGGGAGCACTAGCATACAAGGCAACAGAATCCAGACTTCCTTTGACATCTTTAAGAAAAAAAAAAAAAAAAAAAAAAAAAAAAAGTCTGCATAAGGTCAGCCATCTTGCTTCAAGTCTTTATGTGGGCATACAATGTATACAAGACAGAATGGTGAGAGTCAGAAGAGTCAGGGCTGGGGCACCAGCTGCCTGTGAGAGCCCAGCCCACACCATTTTGAAGACTTCCACAGTTCTGCTAAGACAAGGACTTGGAAGAAAGCCATTCTTTCTGGTTCTTCTACCATTGCTGATAAATGTATCCAGGGGCCTCCAGAGGAGCTAGCCACTATCTACCCACCAGATACACACACAGCTCTTGTCCCTACATAATAACATAAAAGACTTCTTGAAGGATGGGATGTACCAGTTTTTTAAGTAGTTCATGAAGAAGCCCATGGGTAGCTCATGAACACAGGAGAGTTGACAGGACAAGCCCTTCTCCAGTAACACTGCAGGGTAGGCTCACCTATTATGTCATTGCTGATAGAGCCAGCCAAAACATGTGACTGTGACCGGTAACCCACACAGTCAAGAAAGTACGAGTCAGAAAACTCTCTCCATCATTTCAGAAATACTACCCCTGGCTCCATGATGGAAGTCTACCTCAGAGTTCTTTCTGCAAACGGAAAGCACAATGGAAAGAAACTCCACAAGGCTCTGTGAAGTGGAATCAGGAACAATGGGTGCGCCCACATATTCCTGATACATTTATAGCTCTGGTAAGCTGACCCCTATGTGGAAGGCCCACAGCAAAAGACTCTTGATGTGGTGGCACTTGTTAGTGTCCCCAGGCAGAGAACAGACTATGTTGTGGCTGTAGTTTATCCAAACTGGCAAGGCAATGGCTCCCCACAAGACAGCCATTAGTTCAGGCTGCAGAAGACTCCAAGCACCCTTCAAGATCACAATGGTGCTGCCAGGACTCAGGGGGTAAATGTGCCATTTGGCTCCACCAAGAGAAATATGTCCACTCAGTAGAGCCAGTGGCGGTGGCAAGGATCTGTTTATTAGCCCCGAATCAGTGTGCAAAGCACTTAGGCTCTTGGGACAGTTGAATGTGTGATATCCCAATGCCTTAAGGCAAGACTAGGTACTAACAAGGTGAGCTGCAGCCTCTCCAGTTGGACCAGCCACTGGGACAGGTCTCATGAAGGGCAGAAACACTTCCCTGCTCTAAGAGAACAAAAACCAACAGCCAAGTGTCTCATCATACTGGGCTGTTCCAGTCTGTCACTCACCTGACACTCCACTCTAACTGTGCTCCTCCCAAGCAGCCGCCTTCAGAACTGATGTAGGCACAGAGGCCTGGGGAGAGAGAGCTGGAGAGAGAGAGGCCTACAAAAGCTGTTTTAAGGTAATGGAAAAGATTGATCAGCTGGAGGAGGAAATCAGGTCTTTGATAACAAATCAAACACCAGACTAGTTATGGCCTGAGGTCAGAAGGGATCCTGTGACCAGGAAGGGTGAACCCCTGGGATCTGGCCCTAAGCCAGGGGCCCAGGTTCAGTTTCCATCAAGCTCTCCCTGTCTGCTCACACCCCTCACAGCCTCTGCAACTGCGCAAGTCCCGGAAGGGCTTGCTTTAGTATAGCCTCATCCAGGAATCCTCTGTTCCCACAGACACAACTCACCCTTTCTCCACAAGTGCTTAGTCTTTTGCCTCTTACTGTTGCCCTCAGCCAAGTCCATGTGGCTGAGGTCTTAGGGCGTTTCTGGATACATCTGTCTTCCCCACGTGGACACTCAGGTTTTATTTACAGACCCAGTCGTTTAACAGTCAAAAGTGAAGACTGCCAGAAACAAGCCCGAATGTTTAGATAAGGACCAAGGAGTCAAAGCTCTCTTACATTAGCCTAAGGGACCACGGAAGAGATTCAGCTAGGCAGCTGGGGTAGAGAAAGGACCAATAAATGACTCTCTGTCCCTAGCTGGCTGTGTAGCACCTATCAAGCCACAGGACTAACCTATTTGGGTCTGCCTTTCCTCCTCTGGAAGGCAGTAATCACACCTTCCCCACAAGGTTGCTGCTTGGATGAAATGAGATGCCTTAGGCCAGTGTTGGCATCTCCAGCTCAATTCAGTTCCCACAAAACTGAACTGAACTTCAGCCTGAATGAGCTGGAAGCCAAAGACCCTCAGAGGAGCACTGTCTTTCAGAGGCAGCTCGGCACCAAGCGTACAATACAGACTATGCAGTCAGGCCGCCTGGCTTGGAATCCTGGCACCACCTCTTTGGAAGATGGCTCTGGGCCTCCATTTTGTCATCTGGAAAATGGGGTTGGTAATAACAGAGATGCTGGTAGGGTGAGATGGAGTAGCTCACGTCTGCTGTCTGGGGCACTACGGGGCGCTCCTCCATTAATGTCGGAACCAGGCTTTGCAGGGGGGGACTTTAAGAAGGACAGTCTTGTTGTTCTGTGGCATCACAGATGAGATAAACTCACTGTGCTAAAGGTCACTAGACCTGGAGCTTGCAAGTCATGGAAGCCATTGGGGAAGTCAACAGAGGAGTAAGGCGTCTGCACACGCAACTTCAAATCTGCTATTTGCTTGCCAGTGATAGACATCCGGACTCTCTCTGTGGCATCAGACCCTCTGGGAGATTTGAGTTCAAGGGGTTGCATTTTTATTTCGTTTGTTTACTTCATTTTACAATTTAATTTTTATTTATGGTGTGTTGTGTGTGTGTGTACATGCAGGCATGTATGTGTTTGTGCCTGTGTTGTTGGAGACTAAACTCTGGTCCTTTGGGGAAGCAGCGTGTACTCTTAGCCATCAGCGATCTCTCTAGTCCCCCTGGATGGATCTTTAACAAGCTCTTCAAGGGATGTAATAGCACCTTAAGTTATCCAATTATTGTCTTATCATGACAGCTACTAAAGAGGAGAGAACTGGATACCCAGGGGTTGTCCAGTATAGTCTGGTGACATGGAACTTCTGACTGTTATGATGCTCTTCATTGGGGACGCAGTTCTTTACATACATTGGCATCTCTGTGGGAACTCCTAGCACATGGTTCACTCTGCCCCTCTCAGGTACCTCTTAGAGATTCATGGGGTTCAATAGTGCACTACAAATAAGAGCTGTTAACTCTCTCAGAAAGTCAGTAGACCAGCAACACCTCTGGTTGTACCCCGTAGAGATGTTCTGTACTGAAATATGGTCCAGGGTATCATATTTAGGATCTAGGATGGATTGGGGCAAATGAACGACTAGTCTCTGAAAATCTACCTAAAATAGGTTGCTAGCAATGTCCTGACATTTTTACACTCACCTCTTGACTCAAGAGAAAACCCGCTTTGTGCTCTAGGGTCAAACACTAATCCCGGTGCTTGGCCGGCCATCTGGGATCCATGTGGAAACCAGTGAAAGTGTGGATGCTTCAGGCCAAGCCTTCACCACCACTAGACAAACAAGCCTGTCCTGAGGACTGTGCAGTGACCTTCAGACCTCAGATGCAACCTATTACCCATGGGCGGAATTACTCCTCTGGGTTCAGGTCTGGCCGACTAAACTTCAGCTCCATCATTAGCCTGTAGCTGACATAGCCACAGCTCACACACCCCAGTTGGCTTTTAGAAGGTCACGCATTAGAGTCAACAGGCCTGCCGTGGGCCCCTGGAGATCCTTTGGAGAAAACACGGTCCCTCTTCTGAATTTCTTTCTCACTTAGCAGTCAGGTGAGCAAAGGGAATTCAATCCAGTTTCTCAGCAGATCCTACTATGTTCTGAAAGGACATAGTTTGAAAAATTTATTTGTGCGCTTTTATTTACTTAAGGTCTGCAGGCCTGGAGGGCTTTCTCATACTGCCATGAAACTGCCTCTCACTGAACACACACAGACACACAGACACAGAGACACACAGACACACACAGACACACAGACAAACAGATACACACACACACACACACACACACACACACTCACTCACTCAGTCAAAAGAAATAGAAGAAAAGACCTCACCTTCTTGTAATAGCACCAATAACCCAGGTTCAGATACCAAAGGGACCTCGCTTCTTGGCTCTAAATTCCAGATGTCAGGGGACCCTTTCCAAACCCTGGTGTGATGCCCACTTCCAGGGCTATGCAGAACTTACTTATTTTGCTTTTCCTGACTTAAGCACTATTTTTTTTCACCCGTGGAAACACAATTATCATGCTAGCTTGTGTGCCCACTCACCTGGTGGCTTTGTAGTGTAAACTGCTGAGGGTGGAGTGTCTTGCTGCAACTTGGGATGGTGCCTTTCCGTCTGTGCAAGCCGTGGGAGTTGCCTAGACTGGGGACCTTAGACCTAGTCGCCGCTTTCTGTTCCTGCACCAGGCCCACTTATTTGGATCAGTATCCCGTCAACTTCAACTGACAATCCATCGTTTTGCACACAAATTTCATGCCTGATCATGCTCCCTGCCCCATCCCTCTCATGGCTGGACAGGATATGCACATCCAAAGCCTTCTTCTCTGCCCTGGTTTCCGCCCAGCTCCCCAGGCCTCCCATTCAGATGCCCTGATTTCATTCAGTGCAGAAACAGCTCCGGCCCTGGCTGCTAAGATCAAGGCAGGAGCTTTGCAGCCTCCTTAGTGTTCTGGGCCTCTGTCACAGACCTGTCAAATCTCTCTGGGCCTCCTAAGCACCTGCCCCCACTGGGGAAGTAAGGCACCAAATGCATCAGGATTACTATGCCACACCTGCCTACCACAGTCTCTCGGGAGTCTTTAAGGACAGATTCCTGGCATGAGCCAGACTCATGGAATTGGAAATTATGAAGGAGAGCTCCAGGAACCTGCATTTTGGGAGACAGCTCTCCAGGTGACTCTGATGCAGCTGTTTGACCCTCACCGGGTGGCATCTCCTGAACACCCCAGCAACAGAAAGGGCCTACTCTTCAGTGTCTTCATCCGTTGATGAACTGGGATGAGGGAGAAAGGCACACGGTGAGAATCACCTATTTGGTTTGCTAGTCCAGCCTCTGGACACAGGGCTACAAGACTGCCTCTTCTCTGGTACGGGGGAGCAGTTACCAGCTACTCACAGGAAGCATCCAGGAAGATACTCCCTACAGGCAAGGGACCAGGAGGGACTTCACCCTTAACTTCAATAGTCAGGCTTTTTGCCAGCTCTGGTCAGACAGAGAGACTTGGGAAGTCCTTAGTCACACATTCCAGGCAGCCATCGCCCCAGCTGTGCCCCTGAGGCTGACAGATGTGGCCTAGCATCTTGTTCTCACACGGAGGCAGGGATTTCTCACAACACAGGGAAGCTTTTGAAGAAAAGCAACATCTTCCTCAGACCCTCTTAAACCAAGAAAAGCAAATCCTGACCCCTGAGGTGATCGGATGGAAAGGGGCTAGCTGCCATTCCTACAGAAGTGACCAGTTAAGGGGGCTGCTGTTACTGGTTTTCCCAGGCATTGCATGTAAGGGTAAAGAGCCAGCTCAGTCCATGTTTAACCAAGACTGGGAACGTTGGCTATGCCCCATGAAGACAGAAGCTGTGGTCGAGACAGACACAAGTACCTCCCCGGCACCTCTCCCCACCCCATGGAAAGTTAGGCTTCCATTCCAACTAACAGCAGAAGGATAGGTTTCAGGGGCAACTCGGGAAGCCTGGAGTACAGCCCACTAGCCTGACAGATATTTAGGGGCAGAGTTATTGGTGAAACGATAGTATTGAAAACATCAATCACGGCGGCCAACCTTCCCTTCCTGCTAGGCAGTGCCCTGTGTGCCTTATGCAGATCACTTCCTTTCACCCTCTCTGCACTTCACAGGGAAGATCCAGGCTCCATTGCAGAGATGAGGAGCTGGAGGCTTAGACATTAAACGGCCTGCTTTCCAGACCCTGGTTTAAATGAGTGGAAACCACACTTGAAACCTGTCTCATGACACACGACTCCCGGGCTGCTCGGTCTTTCCGAAGAGGATCTAGCTCAGAGAAAGGGAGGCAGGCAGAGAAGTGACCCAACTCTGAGGCCAGTTATGAGTACATCATATGGAGAAGCATTAACCAAATGTCCGATGAGCAAGAAAGAATGGAGCTGGGCAGTGGGGGTGTACGCCTTTTCGTCTCAGCACTGAGAGACAGGGGCATGAGGATCTCTCTGAGTTCAAAGCCAGCCTGGTCTACAGTGTGAATTCCAGGATAGCCAGGGCTACACAGAAACCTTATTTGTATTGAGGGGGGTGGGAGGGAAGGAAGGAAGAAAGAAAGAAAGAAAGAAAGGAGGGAGAAAGGGAAGAAAGAAAGAAAGAAAGAAAGAAAGAAAGGAAGGAAGGAAGGAAGGAAGAAGGAAGGAAGGAAAAAAGGAAAAAAAGAAAAGAAAAGAAAAAAAAAGAAAAGAAAAGCACAAATCAAAGCCATTGTCTACAGTGGAGTCACAACTCACTGAAAGCAGTGACCAGGGCTGACAGCAGATCACACAGGTGTTACACAGGGCTGTACCACATCCGACTGTTAGAAGACAGAGCAGCACACACAGAACAAGAGTAGAGCAAAGAGGCTGAAAGGGAGAAATAAATGGGAACTCAAGCTGAGGAGGGATGGGTTTTACTCAGGAGGGCATTCATGTGGGCAGGAGGGATCTTGGCAGGGCTGGGGGAGGAAATAGGAACACTCATGGCTCCCTCCGGGGATTGAATGCGTGCACAGGAAGTACCAAGGGCAGGCAGCTGATGGCACTTATGCCAGCAGTGCCCTGGAGATACAGAATGGGAAAGATGTTATTGTTCCTACCCTATTGCCCTTCTCCACCCGCTCTCCTGCTTGTTCCCCGTGCATTGGCTGTCATTGAGTGAGGTGATTCCTGCCCCCAAGGAGCTCACAGATAATTCAGGGAGGCAGCCAAGACACTAAAGCCCATAACGATGCATTACAGTAATAAACAAGACACACAGAAAGCTCACGATGTTTGGAGACAAGTTAGGCCTCACCAAGGTGACCCAGGGTTGAGTTCTGACAGATGAGACTGAGTCCTGGGGCTATGGGTGAGGGTGCCCCAAGTAGAAGCAAGAGCAAGAACATTGAGATGCATTTGGTCTGGCAGGTACTGTGCGTAGATTAGTGTATTAGAGAAGACGCCAGGAAGAAGGGCAGTCCTGCCAGAGAGGGGAGAAGCAGAGTGTGCTGTGTCCAAATGTATGAGACATAGCGCAAAGAACAGCGGTTGGGTATTTCTTCTAGAAGCAAAGCTGGGCTTGGTGAGACAGGCTGGGAAATGAGAGAACATTGCAGGGTCTGTGAGTAGTGAAAGGATATGTGACTGACAGGCAGTGGCTACAGGGACAGGGGACCTGGAGACACCTGGCACTGCCACTGTGGGCAATGATGTCATTTTCTGGCTTGGGTTACTGGAAAGAAGGGAGGCGAACAGGAATGCAGCAGGAAGCCAGGTTGTGCCAAACTACAGGCCAAGATGTGTCCAGTGCATTTGTAAAAGGCTCAGACCTCCAGGGACAGTGCGAGAAGGTGAGACCTCTGGGAGATGCTGAGGTTTAAGTAAGCCATGAGAGCGGGCTCTACACCACGGTTAGTGCCCTTACAAGAAGGGGATGAGACACCAGGCTGCTCTCTCTGCTGGATGAGCCAGGAAGAACCCCACCCCTTGTGGTCCCCCTGATCTTGACCTTCTAGCCCCCAGAACTATGAAAAATCACCTCGTCAGATAAGCCACCCAGTGCACAGGACTTTGTTATTGCAGCTAGATCAGACTAAGACATATGAGGAAGACAAAAATCACTCTCTACCTAAGGAGGCAAACAAGGGCCAGAGGGGGGCGGGGGAATAAGGATTTTATGATGATACAGATGGCCTAGAGTCAGGAACATGGCGGCAGATACCCTAGGAAAACTGTTGCCTGGCAACAGCATTAAGGATAGGATCTGGGGAAAACCAACAAATAGAGACAAAAAGAGGGAAGGGACAGTCACAGGCAAAAAGACACCCCAGAAAGGCTGGCGCTAGAATGCGAGAAAGAGTGGGAGGAGCACAGTGTTAGCTGCCCAGAGAAGTCAGCTTGGATGGAGGCTGCAACACAGGGAAGCCAGTGCCCTGTCCCCGTGCAGCAGTGGGAAGCCAGTGTCCCACCACCCCCAGCAGTGGGAAGCCAGTGTCCCACCCCTCCAGTAGTGGGAAGCAACCACCCCTTGTGACGGAAGCCATCACTTTCTAGGGAGAAATTAAAGAATATAGATGTGGACTATCAGTTGCTGAGTGGGGCTGTACCCCTAGGAGACATGAGTGGTCTCTTTCAGTTGTGAATAGCCTACATTACAAGGATCAAGCAGACTAGCAGCCGGCCTGTCCTCCTTCTTCTATCCACAGTCTTTGTCCAGCTTCTTGGCACTGGGAGTACCCTGTGCTTGGCACAGAGACTCAGACAAGCTCCCTGCATTTGGAAGGCATGTCACCTAGGAGTGTCACTTTCCAGTCTCCTGCCCAACCTGTGGGTCATAGAAGAACTTCATGAAACAAACACACAGGGCATTTTCTCCCCAGGGATTATGGGCACACCTCCAGGAACTGTGTGACTTAAATTGTTTGTTTTTCAAAATGGGGTTTCTCTGTGTAGCCCTGACTATTCTGGGATCGCTCTGTAGACCGGGCTGTTCTCCTAACTCAGAGATCCACCTGCATCTGCCTCCTGAGTGCTGGGATTAAAGGCATAAGCCACCACTACCTGGTGTGTATCTTTTCTTTTTAATTTATTTATTATTTACATGTGTGGGGTGATGTGGTTATATGCTATACTGTGCTTGTAGAAGTCAGAGCACAACTTGTGGGATCTGTTCTCTCCTTCCATTGTGGGGATTCTGAATTAAAGAGGTTGTCACACTTGGCATTAAGTACATTTATTTGCTGAGCCATCTTGCCTGCCCTGTAAAGTGGGCTTTGACAAATAGTTGTGATACAACAACTTTGAGAAGGGGAAGTACTCTGGGTTCCAAAGGCCTACTCCCTACCACTGTCTGACACTGACTGATTTGAGGCCCTGGGTAAGTCCTTTAACCTTGAACATTTCAATATAATAAAGGGGTCAGTGAATCACATAGTCATTTTTAAAATCATGGCTTAAAACTCCGTATAACATGGGATGGCAGTAAACCCATATGTAGTTCTGTATTCTTATTCTTTTCATTGTGAGCCCAGCCTTTAATGGCCGAGCCAACTCTCCAGCCCTCGTTCTGTATTCTTAAATATAAGCACCATGTTGTGTTGAGTGTTCTAGAACTTTTCCACCATACACAACTGAAACTGGACCCACAGTGTGACAATTCCCTATTTCCCCTCTTCACAGCTCCTGGGAATCTCTATTCTACTTCCTGCTCCTGTGAGTTTGAGGACTTTAAATATCTGACATGACAGCATTATAATTCAGCCTTGGTCTTCCTGTGACTGACTCATTTCATTTAGCACAATGCCCTCTGGGTCCGAGCATGCTACATTCTTAGAGAACACTTGTGTGACATCCCAGTCTGCAGTGGTAAAATATATATTATTATTTTATTTAACTCTCCTTTAATAAAATGGTGTGTTAGCCAAGATGTGAGGAAGGAGAGGCAGCCATACATACAGGGGAGCAGGTGCACTCACAGGGCCTACCCACCCTGTTGATGTGAAGACTCTAGGGAAAGAGTTTAGGAGTTAGTCACAAGAAGAGTGGCTGGCCAGAGCACACAGGAGCTGCGTGTGGTGGTACATAGCTATATGCATCTGAGGACACTGAGGCAGGAGGATTGTGAGCTCATCCTGGGCTACATAGTGAATGAGTTCAAACCCAGCCTCAGTTAACAACAAGACCCTGTCTCCAAAAATTCCAAACAAAGAAAAGAAACAGGTCACAGGTGCCAGAGCCAAGGGGCCAGGATGGTGTGGAGTAAGGATGCTGGTAATAACTCTGGGTGACGCGGGAAGGCACATGGGGGTCTTATATAAGACAGTCCCATGTTTGATCTCATGGCTAGGTTTGGTGGTCTTTTGTAACTGGAAGCAGGGCGGTGGAGGTGGAGGTGGGAGAAGTGGTCTGGTTTGCCCCTGTCCCTGTGGGCAATGTCAGCAGAGTATTTAGGTGCACTGGATGGAGAGGGGCCACACAGAATATTAGGAGGCATGCACACTGCCCTGGGTTTCACTCTGAGAACTCTAAGAAAGACATGGCTATCAGCTGGTCTGGAAGGGCTGCAGGAATTATTGCCCCCTTCAAAGATTTGCTTAAAACCCTAGCCCTGGCCCCTGTGAATATGGAGCCAATATCCTTGAATTCACAATCCTTCTTTCCTCAGGCTCCAAAGTGGGCACCACCAGTGTGCACTGCGAACGCGGGAATGAACTCTCTTAAGAAGCAATGGTCAGCCGTATAGACCCTAACCTAACATGACAGCTGTTCATAGCAGGAGGAGAGACAGGTATGCACGGGAGAAGACACTGTGAGCACAAGAGGCAGACACTGGGGTGAAGGCCCTGCTGACCAACCACACCACCTAAGTGATGGACAGGCACAGCCTCCCCGACAGCCATCAGGGAGAGCGGGACTGCCAACGTCTTAATGCTGCACTCCTCCCTTCCCGAGCTGTGAGAGAACAGTTCTATGATTTCAGCCGGCCACTTGTGGCACTTTGTTATGGCTTCCCTAGCAGACACACTGCAGAGGCCCAGAGGCTTCAACGTACTCAGAATGGAGCATCATATAGGCAGCAAGATGGGCCCTGAGCTCAGGGTGAGAAGCCAGAAATGTTGTGCACATGTGCAAACAGAACATGCTTAAGGACGTGCTCTTGGTTAAGGCCAGTAAGAGATGCA
This sequence comes from Rattus rattus, assembly GCF_011064425.1. Lineage (NCBI taxonomy): Eukaryota > Metazoa > Chordata > Mammalia > Rodentia > Muridae > Rattus > Rattus rattus. The sequence goes on along the minus strand of NC_046160.1, from coordinate 46,548,430 downwards.
AATATATGGGAAAGCAGAGGACCAAAGATGAAGCCTGAGGCTCTTGAAAGAGGAAACTGAAGAAACGAGATCTAAGATGCCCCAGGCTGTAGGGTAGGAGAAAAACACACAGCAGAATCTTCTCCCTGCTTTCCTCTCTGTGGCTCCCACTCCTCCCCGACATCCCGTCCTGTGTACCACACAGCTAGCTCTCACTGCATCACTCAACCTCGCACTCGCTGGGCACTGCCTTTACTCCTTATATTTGGATGAGGCACCTCCCTCTCCCTCCTCGTTCGGTGTCTCAGGAGAGTACTCGGCCCTCCAGTCCTCCAGCACACCTTCGTGACTGTCTGCACGCAAGGTCCCCCCTGAGCACAGTGCTTTGGCACATGGCAGGCTCCCAGTGAGCATTTGGCAAAATTAGTGAAGCAGCCACTGAATGACTTGCCAGGAGCCTCTGCCGGCAGTCATAGCTGACCTGTCTGAACACTGGGCGTAGCGTCAACGAAAGCGTAAGAACGTGCGAGGTTTCCTAAGCTGTGTCTCATCTGGTACTTGTTCAACTGATTTTAAACCCTCAACGTTTTACCTATTTTCCCATAAACTTTTATCCTGACCTGTACAAACGGTGTTTGGGAGTATTGGTCCTGAAGATCTAGACCGATCTCCAAGCTCTGCTCTCACGGGGTTGTATGAAGACCCTCTCGGTTACTGCTAATGCAACCCCTAAAAGCGAGGGGGCAGGAAAGACTCCTGCAGTGTTGCGCAAAGCTGTCCCCCACACCCTTTCGTTCCACATACATGCCTGGCGTTGCTCCAACTCTCAGGGATTTTTATGGGTGAATACAGAAAGATCGATCTCAGTCTGTTATGATCTAGATATAAAACAGCTCCATGTGTTGAGAGTTTGGCCCTAACTGATGGGGCTAATGAACTGATTGGATCGTGAGGGTGCTCAGCTCATCAATGAGTGAAGCAATCGATGAATTTATAAATGACTGGACCAGGAGGAGGTAGGGCCTGGCCGGAGAAAGTGGGTCACTTGGAGCATTAGGTTGAGGGCAGATCTTGTCCAGGTTCTCTCACGTTCTTCTCCTTCCTCTCCTTTCCTTCCTGCCTGCTTCCCTGTCACCAGGACAGAGTCTCCCCTCTACTACGCCTTTCTCATGATGTCTTGCATCATGGCCAAGTGACAATACATTGAAACCTCTGAGACCATGAGTCAAAATAAACCTCTCACCTTTTAGGCTGATTTGTCTCAGGCTTTTTCTTTTTTTCCACAGTATGGAATGGCGACGAGTACACAGCATTACCTGAACTACAGAGTCAGGGCAACCTTCCGACCTGCTGTGCATCTACTTGCCTGCAGGACTTCACAGGAAGCCCCTCTTATCCACCGATGTCATGAGGCTTTTGCTAAAATACCTTCCTTAAACCAGAAACTGTATCACATTCCCAGAGCTTCCATTGGGGAGTCTGGGAGAGCGAATGGTTCCTCCCTGGTGTAAAAAGCTCCTGGTAAACCCAGTAGGTGCCTATGGATCTCCATCTCTTTGGCCAGTCATTTCAGTGGTGTCGTCTAGATACTCTCTTCCCTTCTAAATCCTGAAATTAAAGCATTAGGCCTTTTGTGATAGGGATAGAAAATGGACCAGTCCACTGAAAAAGGAAGGACCGGAACTGGGAGAAACGGTCTAGTAAGGTTCTCTGTTTATTCCTTCAGGGTCTATGGATGAGGAGTTTGAAAGCCAGGACACCCAGATCCATTAGAATAAAGTCAGATCATATTTACCTGTGCTTCAGGTTTTCAGTGGTACTTCCTTCTGACTTGACCTTGAGATCAGTCTTTGTTGCTGTTATTGTTTATTTGCTTTAATTCTTTTTTCCTCTCTGATTCTTAATACCTTCTTCCCTTCAGTGATTAACTCCAAATCTCAGGAATCTTTCAAAATGCACACATGAAAGGTTTCAAAATTATTTAAAGGAGGAAAGACAGGAGGAGAGGCCCGAGGGGGGTGGGCAGAGCTGAGGAGTCCTTCATTGATTTAATGTACAGGCAATTACTTATTGGTGAGACAGGGTCTTGTTATGTAGACTACGCTGGCCTTGAATTCAGAGAGATCTGCCTGCCTCTGGGACTGGGGTTTAAAAGATGTGCATCGCTACACGCGGCTTCCTTGAATAGTTTAAAAGATAACACTTTAATTTAAATCAGTCTCACCTTCTCACGGCTAGACATTGAGGAAAAAGATACAGAAAGTTTGATGTTAAAAAATAAATTCTTTAAATAAGAAGCAAATGTTCCGAACAGCCTCTTCCTGGGTTCTCGTATTTATTACTCTGCTTCAGAGAAATTGCCAGTCAGGAACAATCAGTTCGCAGGCCTGTTACAAAAGATCATTTACTGGGAAATATAAGGAACAGGGTGGCTGCTAAAAGGAGGTAGGGGGTTGTGGGTGGGACTGGTCCTCCCTAGGAGAGGGACTCACGGTGTTCCTGTCCCCTGTCTCCAGCTCACTTTTACTCCCTGGGGCTGTGGGAGGGGGCGGAAAATCGTTTTGTTTTGTTTTTTAAAAAAAACAACCCAAGATATGTGTGTTTCTCCAGGCTGCCTCCTTACGTCTGGAGCACCCTCTACTGTGGAGTAAAGAGGGACGAAGGCGCAGGCACAGGGCCACAGGGCCAGCAGAGAGTCAGCAGCCACAGCCGCCTCAGGATCTTTCCCCTTGCTGCTTAGGAAAAGGGATGCACCAAGGAGGACTTTCCACCTCTTACCGAGAGGCACGTGGTTTCCCCTGGAATGTTCTAGGTTGAGATTGCCTAGTTTCTCTTAAAAAACGGTAAGATAGTGATTCTATAAATCTCCAGAGAGAAAACCAGACCGGACTCAAAATGGCAGTATAGAGCTACTTCTGGATTTTATTTTAATTAATATTTGACTTTGTGTGCGGGAGTGGTGTGCATGTGTGTGTTTGAATGTTTCAGGGTGCATGCAGAAGCTTCAGGTGATCCTCAATTACAACGCCACATAATTTACTAAGGCAGGGTCTCTCAATCACACCTAGACCTTGAAGATAGAGCTAATCTCGCCAGCTAGCTTGCTCTACGGCCTCCGCCTTAGAAAACTCGAGCTGTAGGCAGGCCTCTAGGCCCAGATGCTATTTGCATGGGTTCTTGGGGATCCAAACTCCAATCATCACACTGTGCTTAATCATTGAACCATCTCCAGCCCTACCTTCAAATCTTAGATGTAAAGGTTTCAAGTGACAATTCTGTGTGATGCCCCCACCGAGGAATTTCAGCTCCATGTGGCCTCTGATAATTTATCTCCTATGCATTTTCCCAAGAAGCTACTAGGAGACACCCCCCAAGGCATAAACCAACAGCAAACAACATGGAAATCAATCAACCAACAACAACAAGGAACCAAGACTTGGGCCCCAAGAAAAGAAGGATCTAAGCCAGACACACAGCAAAAAGAATCCCAGATGAACAAGTCTAGGCCAGAGCAGGAAGATGGGAGGCACGGGCTGGGCTGTCAGAGCGATAGATAATGCAGGGAGGGCTTGGAAGCTAGGAGCAAAGACAACAGTAGGCACCCAGTAGGTCTGCAGGGGCACTGGGGAAGAACTTGGCCTGGGTAGGCAGTAAAACCAGTCTTTAAAGACCATGAGTAGCTCAGGAAAACAAATAAACAAACAAACAAACAAACAAACAAAAAACAGCTAAACAACTGAACAGACAAAAAGCACCACCTCACTCAGTTCTCTCTCTAGTGAATAATGGAAACCCAACCACGGGGTCTACCCCACGAGGCATGGCTGTCAGGATGGGGAGGAGCAGGGAGGGACTATGCTGGGTCCTTCTCACAGCAATGTTTAAAAACCAATAAGACTGCATTCAAGACATCTGAGTGAGGGCAGTGATTTGGGAAGAAAAAAACAACAGAGTTCAAAGAGGTTCCTCTGGGAAGTGGGTCTGGGCCTGAGAAAGATGGCTACTGTTTGACTTTTAATCTGCGTTTCTATAAAACGGATTAAAAATAAAATGATTTAAAAATGAAAGCACTGTCTTGAATTTTTAATATAAAAGTCTCTCAGTTGGGAAATGAGGGAGTCAAGGCAGAGGTAGAGAAATAAGAAGAATCATGAACTCTTTATCACCAAGAACTTCCCAGAACTCCTGAGAAGCCCCGCCCACCAGTGGGAGGAGCCTGGTCTCCGCCTTCAGGGCTCAGTTGGCCACTGAGAACTTCCATCTCTGCAGACCTCAAACCCTCTCGGCACAAGCAGGACCTCACTCACTCGGGAAGAATGTGTTGAGACTTGTGCTGCTTCCAGCTGTAATGTTTTGGGATGTTTGATTCCTAAGCAATGGCGAGAGAGAAGCCAAGGATTTTAGGAAACCCACAGTGTGTGGGGAGCAGGGTGGGATGCTGGGGGGTTCAGGGTGAGATGCACTGAGGACCAACAAGAACCACTGCTAGGTCGGGGTCTGGGACACTGGGCAGTAAATTCACAGTGGAAGGCAACAGGGGAGGGGCTCGGAGAGAGACAGAGAGCCTCTTCCCTTATGATCATACAGGGCAATGCTCCTGATGTGCTTGGACACCCAAGTGCGAGCAGAGAACAGCATCCCTTGACTGAGAACAAGGACATCGCCACACATTGCTGCTGCTTTCTACTAATACCACAGAAGGTCACTTCACTAAGATGGGCATAATAAAAGAAATTAAAAAAAAAATCCCAAGCTAGGCTTAGTGGTGTACATCTGTATTACCAACACTCAGGTTTACAGTGAGGAAGGCAGAGGCAGGAGGATCTCTATGAGTTAGAGGCCAGCATGGTCTACATAGCGGCTTCTAGAGATGAGCTAGAATTACCCAATGAGACTTTGTCTCAAATAAATGAATAATAATAAATAAATCAAATAAATTAATAATAAACAAGAAAGAAAGAGAAAGGAAGGAAGGAAGGAAGGAAGGAAGAGAGAGAGAAGAGAAAGAAAGAAAGAAAGAAAGAAAGAAAGAAAGAAAGAAAGAAAGAAAGAAAGAAAGAAAGGCATGAGTTCAAGGCCAGCCTGGTCTACAGAGTGAGTTCCAGGACATCCAGGGCTACACAGGGCAACCCTGTCTTGAAAAACAACACCAAAAAGTCCACGAAAAGCTCAGTGGGTAAAGGCGCTTGCTGCCAAGCCTCACGACCCGAGTTTGATTCCCTCAGATAGAAATGGCAGAAGGAGAGAACAGATTCCTGCCTACTCTCCCCTGCCCTCTGCCAGGCATGCACACATACAGCACAAACAAATATATACGTGCACACACAGACACATTAAGTATATGCAATTAAAACTTGTAAAATAGTGAAACAATTGGGCTTGCAGATTGCTATATACAAATCACATGAAAATAGAGGTGTAGCATTTAGTGTGCAAAGGAAAAAAAAAAAACATGTTTTCTGTTGGGTTTTTTTTTCCTGATTATATTAAAGCCAATGCTTGGGTGTTATATTTCTGGAAGTTGAAAAATCACACTGAGGTTATACAAGAGCGCACTCTATTCTTAGGACACACACAATGAAGGAATCGGTAAAGAACCAGGAAGAATGTAGCCATACTCCAGAAAAGTTGTATGTATGACTATTAACGATATATGTCTGGATCTCTCTGCCCCTCCCTCTTTCTCTCCCCATCCCGAGACTGAGAAAGCCAATGGAACAGGCTGAGGGAGCTGGGTCTGGGGAAAGGTACTGGGGACTTCTGTGTACTCTCCTTAGGAAGGAGAAAGTTAAAGATCTTAAAAGGGATGGAATGTGATGTGAGTGCTTGGGACCTCGGGTGAAGCCAACTGACATCAACAAACGTCCCAAACACCCGAATTCCTGCTGAAAACACCTACAGCCAGTGAGACTGACTGTCTCACAACGGGCAATGTGAAAGAATAGGAAACTTCTTTCAAGGCCCCAATTCAAGGCTGAACGTCCAGTGTGCATAGCACAGCTTTAGTTTAAAATAAATGAACCTTCTAGCCATTTACCAACTTCATGGCCATTAAGGAAAGGGGTCTTCAAAGGGTTGGCCAGTCTCGGATAAGTTTTGAAAACAAAGCGTGCATTCAGGCTGCAGGGCGGCCAGCAAAGACTCAGGACAAAGCCACAGGGAAAAAAACAAAAAAACAAAAAACTGTAATTGTTGGGAAAGGAAATGTTTCAACCAAAAAGAAGGTGCCAGAGTTACCTGGGGCGGCAAAGCATTGTAGCTAGGAAGACCGCCAGGATTTATACCTTAATGTTTACCTCTGCCTGGGAGAGGGAGTTTAACTTGTTCTTTAAATTTCAGGATCCCTTATTTTGGGGGAATAGACACCAGGAGAGGCTCAAAGTGGCCTGAAGATGGCTCTGCCTCACGAAAGTATGCAGTTGTTCTAAGCAGTTTTATGTATTTGGGTTAGCTTTTTGCTTATTTATTTTTTATTCTAATCTTATTTTTATCTGTATGTTTTGCCGACATGTATATGTAGGTATGTCGATCCATGTATGTGCCTGGTGCCTTTGGAGGCCAGACGATCATATCCAATCCACGAGAACTGAAGACGTAAATGGTTGAGAGCTTCCATGTGAGCGCTGGGAACCAAACCTGGCCCCTCGGAAGGGCAGGGCTTTTAACGACCAAGCCAACTCTCTAGTCCTGGGTTAACTTTAAAAACAAACAAAGACAAAACTATATATGTTTTATGCTTCACAACCATAAAACGGATGTTTAAATCATAAAAGGTATGACTTAAAACTAAAGAAAAAGCAAGACTCATCAACTCGTTCTTGCATTCAATAAGCAATATGTTTCCCAGTCCAATGTCCTCCATTCGTGTAAACCTGATGACTGAAGGTCATAGAAGCTGAAGCTTTTCAAGCTGATACTTGAGAAAATTCTCACAATGTGCGCACTGTGAGATACTGGGAGACAAGTGAGTGACACTGGAATGTCTGCAGGGAGCAGGGCCTGCTGGAAAGAATGAAGTGCACTGAAGGAAGCAAGGTATGAGACCCTTTGGGTCCTGGGAGTGGGAGAAGATGTAAAGAAGCCACGGTGTAGAAGGAGAGGCAGAACATTCCCGGTGACAAAAAAGACCAAGCACTCCAGCATCTCCCTTCCTTTTGGGCATCTCCCTTCTGCTGGGCTGCAGAGGCCACAGATTAACACTTTCCAGCCCCCTCTTCCCCTAAAGGAGGACTGGGAAGACAGGGCCACAGGAGAACAACATAGCAGAGTCCCTGCTTCAGCATTATGGACCTGGCGACGAGAGTCTGGGGTTCTAACCTCAGTACAGAGGGTGGTTTGAGAAGACTCGCGTTATAGGCAGGATGGAGTGCTTATAGACAGAGGCCCTGGAGACAGAAGGATCTGCGTTCAAATGGTTCAACCTCTCGTCTTCAGTTTCCTTAATTATGAAACCTCTGAGCATTAAGCGAGCTTGCTCTTGGCATACCTAGGGCAAGCTGGCTTCAAGTGCTCAGCAGAGTTCCCTGGGATTATTCTACTGTCCTCCCAGCACTTTTATTAACAGCAACTTGGAACATCTTATTTTTCCCCCTGCATAATTAATCCTTGACTTTGGTGGATGCCAGAAATGTGGTTTTGCTCCATGGTGACACTGCACGTACTCAAACTTCGTAAGCCCCAGACACATTCCAGTGACCTTGCTGTAGAGCTCAGCGACTCACCACCATCAGCCCACATAGCTGTCCCACCGAAGCCCCTGAGCCCTTCCTGGCATATAAGCTGTTCACAGCAAAATCCTGAAGCCTTGGGATGACACTGCTGCTTCTCAACACAGCATTTCCTCTTTCCAAACCCGGAACGTCTAGAGTGAAAAGTGCATGGTAGCCATGGGTCCCGGGGAAACATGTTTCTCAGGAAAGCATCTACAAGTGTACTAGCTGAAGACTGGGAATGGCTACCTTTGGATTTTTGCTTTTCTCTCTGAGTGGTGGTGGTGGTAGTGGTGACATTGGTATTGATTGTGTATGTTCCTGTTGTAGTTGTCCCCCTTCAAGCCATCACTTCTCAAGAGCAGGTGAAAAGGTGTCTGAGGTGGTGGATGAACCCAAGGAGCAGTTGGTGGCTGGGGTATGCAGACAGCGCACTGGGCATACTAATGGGTTCAATGCTGAGACATGCATGTTTTGCAGCTTATAAAAACTCCTAGCTAAAACAAGTTGACAACATCTCTACAAGACACCACAGACTGTCAAAAAGCACAATTTAGGAATGGGTTACATCTTCTGAAGTTATTGACCAGAGAGGTCCCATGGACCCCCAAACATTACAGGCCATGGCTGTCTCTTGGTCACCCTCCAGAACTAGATAGTAAAGGCTGAAGAAACCACATACTTAAGTTGTAGAATATGGAGAAACAATCTGGTACTGACTTAAAAGTTTCATCCCTTTGAAACTATCTTTCATAGTGCTGAAAGGTGATATGCAAGCTACTGAGGAGAAAAGTCAGCAGTAGTCTTACTCAGCTGTGAACTCTGAAGGCTAAATAATGATTGTCTGGACAAGACACGCCCACTTGTGCAACAGTGGCATGGAGATTATGCATATAACCAACCACTTTCTTGTATAGACCTAAGTTCTGACCCACAGGATGAAACCCATACGTGGCACTAATATCAGGGTCAAGAACTGTGCCTAGACCCTAGGGAGAATCTACAACTATTATTCTGTTAAACAGGCACAGTTTTAAACCAATTCTAATGACTTTCATTATACCTAATAATTTATGCGTCTCTCAACCATCATCAGACAAGTTTCTCTTTGCAGTAGATAGCAATTAACACAGAGAGCCAAGGTGCAGAGAATAAGAGAATGGAATATTCAATCCTAAATGAAACGTCTAAATTACACCCCCTCCTCCCAAGGATCAAGTAGAAGAGAGTAAAAAGACTGTAGGAGCCAGAGGTGATCAATGACTACAATCAAACAGTGTTTTCCAGACACAACAGGGCTGTCCCATCTATGAACTCACAGGGAAGCTGACAGCAAGCACGAAACCTGTGCAAGCTCAAACAGACAAAACCCCAGCATGAAGAGGTGAAGTGGAACAAAGTCACATCTAGCTTTCTTCTAGCTAAGAAAGAAGCTATCAGTAATTGATGGGAGATGGACTCTTTTTTTTTTAAAGGAAGATGGGCTCAAGTTTTTTAAGGGTATAGATTGACTACATTCCAGTGGATGGCCACACAACCAGGAGTATAGGGGCAGCACAAATTAGACTCAACGGGTTTTCAAAAATGAGTAGAAGGGTCATATGGAAACCTAATCCAGGAGAAGCTTGTGTGTGTGTGTGTGTGTGTGTGTGTGTGTGTGTGTGTGTGTGCGTGTATGCATACATATATATGTGTGTGGGGGTGTGTATACATATATGTATATGTATGTATGCATACATATATGTGTGTGTATGTGTGTGTTTGTATATATATATGTGTGTGTGTATACATATATATGTGTGTACATATATATGTGTGCATGTATATATATGCATAAATATATATGTACCTTTATGATATCTAAATGGAATCATCAAAAATGGAGAAATGGGGTGCCACTGCTATACATATTCCCAGCTCTTGCAGCACACGCCTGAAACTTCCATGTATAACAGCTTGTGAACAGCCAAGGTTCAGGTAAGCTCGGGGCTCTTGGGTATTTGCACCCTGGTTTCTGAATAACAAAGCTAGACTGCTCTTACAGGTTTGTTTCAGTACAAGTGTCACTCTGTGCCATTTGTGGCCATGACACTTCCTGTAAACTGAGAGAGTTTAAGGAGGGGTGATGAGGTCTGTTTATTGTCCCACACCTCTGCGGCTCCTGAATCCACTGGCACAGTCACCACTATCCAGTGACTGGCTGACTGAACTGTGAACGGATGACCCTTCGACATTAGCTCTTCCCCTTTATAAAAGACTGTTAAAACGGTAAAGAAAAGAAAAAGGAGACCAGTGCAAAGACAATAGAGATGGGATACTAGGAAACAAATGCAGGCTCCTGGGAGATAAGAGGGCCGACTGCTTCAGCAGGACAGAGGAGACAGGATATCCACAGGAAATAGAGGATGATATCCCTTGGGAGGGAGGCGATACGGGAGCATTGCGTTTCCCAGGGGCAAAAGCAATTTGAGGAGCACAGTGTGCAGACTGGGCACCATGTCATTGGCTCCTTCCCTATACCTGTTCCTAGTGCACCCTCATGAGGAAAGAGGACTTGCCTCTGAGAAGATAATGACACTGGGACACCCCCTTGACAGCTCTCTGGGAACACACAGAACCATCAAACCATTTGTAGTATCTTGCTCTCAAATACATACGGCCAAAGAGCTCTGAAACCATTTGAAGTCCAAACCTGTAAGCCAGGAGAGGAAGCAGAGTTTGACTGGGGTATGTACCTAGACTATCCGGGGCTGTAGGTTCAATTCAGAGCAACTCAAGTAGAGTCAGTGGGAGGGAGAGGGGAGAGAGACAGGATAGGAGGAGGAAGAAAGAGCACACGAATAGAAGGGTATAAAAGCTATCTAATGAAAAAAGAAAGCTACGAAACACGATTATCCATCTCTTCAGAGTGTAAGCCAAAACCAAGATGCAATGGCAAGGAAATGGCTGAGACTGATCAAGAGCCCTGCAAGATCTCAACGATGACAGGCCAGATGAAAGGGTCAATATTAGAAGACGTGCAAAACACAGAATAGAAACCATGAAAAAACAATCAGCAAGCAGAAAATAGAAACCGGTAGGTCCAATATCTGACAAACCAGAATTCTAGAAGACAAGGAACCTAGGGAAGAGAAAATGACTTAAAAAAAATAAAAGACCATTTTTCCAGAATGGGAGAATTTGCATTTCCAAATTAAAGGGCCCTCCAGTGGACTGCTCAAACTCAAAAGAAAGGAGCCCTCCACAGCACACTCTTGGGAAATGTCAGAGCCATGTAGATAAAGAGAAGACGCTGAGAGCTTGAGGAATAAAAGGCTCACACAGACCCGACATCTCTTATGACGCGGAACACATAGGATGAAAGACAGTACCAAAATGGCCTTGACATTCTTGAGAGAAATAATTTCCAACTTTACTGTTCAGCCCCCAAGACCCTTCCATATTTAAACACCTCACACTGTGTCTCTTCTTCAGGATGCTTGTGTAAGAGAAATACCATCGAAGGAGACAGAAGAGGACTTAGCAAGGAAGGTAGGTCCTCAATGGGAGACTGCACAGCAGGATGGGAAGGAGGAGGCCCTACGAAGGCAGGACCAAACCAGCCAAATATAATACTGGGGAACGGATGGTTTGATAGATCAGATCAGCTGCAGGGAAATACTGTTGGCCTCTGCCCAGTATGATGGGCAAAATTCAGGGTAAGTCTACATAGATCAATGCAAATAAAAAGCAAGAGGCAATTATTTTAGGATAAGCAAAACTATGTGTAAGAGGAAGTGTGAAAGTCAATGTCAAGAGTTTGCAGACGAAGACAGTCAACACGGGCATTTCCGGGCAATGGAAGAAGCATCACAGGTACTTTTGAAGTGTTAAACCTGAAATCCAGAAAACAAGTAAGTTTCCTTGTTCGAGGAACTCCAACTTTCTGATCTGGATACCTGTTATTTGCCAAAAGCTTAATGTGAACCACAAACCCGATAGAGAGCTGGGAGCCAACACTGGGCAGGAGCCAGGAAAGGGAAGTGGGTGGGGCTGGGAGTGAAAGCCAACCTTCCCCCACTTCGTCTCAAGGTGATGTAGAAATGCTCTCACATATGAAACATGGGGTAAATGCTACAAGAAAAAGCTAAAATAGTGTGTGTTTGGGGGGGGGATCGTCCTCAGAGGATGGGACCAGAAATGTGTGGACAAGAGGCAAGGGGCTTCCTCAAGATGTTTAGCATGATTTAAGGCTTCAATTACATATATAGTTGGTTGTGGTGAGACGTAACAATAATTCCATCATTTGGGACCCTAGGGCAAAAGGATTGCCAAAATTCAAAGCCAACTTAGGCAACATAGTTCTAGGCCAGCCAGGGCTATGGAGTGAGACCCAGTCTTTAAGAATAAGTAAGTAAACTACATGGGATACCTTGAAATGTCAGCAAATGGGCACACACGTGTACATACACAAATTCACTAGTTTCTTAGGAGTGTTTATTAAATGGAGACCCAGAAACCTTAATGTCTGTCACTCAGTAATAGACAGACCAATAGCCTTTTATTGAGCAATGCGCATCTCCACACCTCAGCCACTGAGTGTGTATGTGTGTTCGTGTGTGTGTTTGTGTGTATGTGTATGTGTGTGTGTGTGTGTGTTCGTGTGTGTGTGTGTGTGTGTGTGTGTGTGTGTGTGTGTGTGTGTTTGTGTGTGTGTGTGTGTGTGTGCATGTACGTGTGTGTGTGTGTGTGTGTGTGTGTGTGTGTGTGTGTGTGTGTGTGTGTGTGTGTGTGTGTGTGTGTGTGTGTGTGTGTTCGTGTGTATGTATGTGTGTTTGTGTGTGTGTGTTTGTGTGTATGTGTGTATGTGTGTTCGTGTGTGTGTGTGCTGTGTGTGTGTGTTTGTGTGTGTATGTTTGTGTGTGTATGTGTGTATGTACATATATATGGAGTTGGAGGCGTTTTCCAGCTCTACAAGTTCTAATCTGTAAACTTGAGTTCTCCCTGCCAATGTTGCTGATGTCATCTGAACTCATTTTGAATTATAACCGACACCGTTAGGTTTTCCATTAGGAAAACGACAGTTGATTACATATGTATGTTATATGTGTATATTTCCTCTAAACAGGCATCTGGAACAAACGCACAATAAGAAAAGCTTGTGGTTGGCCAGCCAATAGGAATGTGAACAGCGGCTGCTCTGTAGAATCAGGCTGTGGGGCCGGTGGCTGGAGATGTTATCCCCCTCGCAACCACACCCGGTAAAGCTCAGTAACAGCAATCAAGCAGACAGAGGGCACATCAGCCAACACAGGCGGAAGAAGAGGAGCTCCCAGGGCACTGACAAAGCCGAAGAGTCAATGAAGTGACCGGAGAGGAAAGAAATGAGAAAGATAAAGGCCATTGTTTTACGGAGAGATTTGCAAACACTTGACCTGTAGGAGTGCAGAAGGAAGAACTCGTCCTAACGCCTAACGTTACAGCTAGCAGGAATTTGCCATAGAGGACAAAGGGGATGAAAAGAGAGACAGGAGCTCCCATTTGGACTAAAAGGGTCCAGAAACACACCCGTCACCATGAGAAACTAGCCTTGTCTCTGCTCCAATCAGCATTACTGCAGAGCGGAGACGCTCAGGGGAAAAAAGTCATAGTGGCACTCACATTGGATTAAACAGATTCCTTCTGTTGGCTTCTGAACTTCTTTCCAAAATAAACAGCATACTGTCTTCATGTCCAGGCAGTAAAATTCATTATTATATCATTCATTAAACATTTAAGCTATTCATTAAGAAAAAATAACCGTCTTTATTGCAGTAAAATAACCACTGTTCTTAAGGACACAGTACTTTTTCATGTCTTTAAGATAATAATAGCAGTGTTTATGGAGCGCTGTACAGTCTGGCGGTTGTGCCAGAAGCTTTCTGTAAAATATCTTGTTTAATCCTCCCTACAACCCTGTGAAGTAGCTTTTAAGGATCTACAGTCCCTTGTCCAAAGCTCTGGGGCCCAGTGGGTTTCTCAAATCACATTTATCAGATTTCAGTGAGCTAGTATGTATAGTGTGCAGTATGTCAAAGCCAGCAGTCTAAAACTGCATCCTATAATCAAAAACATCAATATTTCTGCAGGAAAACACTATGGGGGGGGTTGGATTTCCAAAAAAAAGCAGCTCAAAATGGCCATCCTGGTTTGACATACAAGGAATTAGAAGCAGCAAAATTATGTGACTTGCCCAAGAAGAAAGCGCTAGCAGGTGGCAGGGTTCAGAGGTGACCCTGTGCAGTCTGGGTTCCTTACTGTACTGCCATTCCGCCTTCTGGTATTTGGCTCGTGTCGAGGTCCTGTGTTGAGACAGGCCATGTATTGCATATTCACTGTACAAAACATTAGGAACCTGTGTCCAAATCCTGGAAGACTCCTGTTGACACACCAGAGAGCCAGGTGACATCGAAGTTTCCCTCCCAGGAAAAGAGAGAGAAAGGTAAGAAGTAATTCTCGGTCTTGGAGCTACCTATCCTTGGAGCCTGGCCTGGATGGACTCAGGCACTCAGAGAAGCTGGGAAGGGATAGAGATAAAGGGAACATACACAGACAACTTCCAGAAGCACCACCAGGTAAGCATGGCCAGCAAGGTCGGTGGGTAGGGGAAGGGTGGAAGAGCCAATAAAGGAAAATGGTAAGTTGAATGTGGTGACGCATGCCGTCGATAGAGAACGTCCAGGCGCAGGTTTGTCTGGGCCGCATAGCGAGTCTGAAGCTATCCTAGGCTGGCTACATGGCGAACTCAAGACCAGATTGAATCAGTCAACCAACCAACAGGAAATTACAACAATAACTGTTTATATAGAAGGGGCTTAGTCACTATTTTCACAGCTGTTGGAGTTTGCTTTCCACTGCTGTAATAAAACACTACGGCCAGAACCAACTTGGGAAGGAAAGGGTTTTTCAGGTACAGTCATCATTGAGGGGAAAGCGGTGCAGGAACAAGCAGGCAGGGACTGAATGAAGCAAACACCATGGAGGAAGGCTGTTGACCAGGTTACTTTCTACCCTTCCTGGACAGCCCCAGGCCCAACTGTGCAGGCTAGCGCTACTCATCGTGGGCTGGGACTTCCCACATCAGACAGCAACCACGAACGTGCTCGCAGGCCCACTCGATCTAGGGCAGGAAGCAAAACTCACGGGGTTCAGAGGTCATCCGAAGGAAAACCCAGAGAGAAGGAAGAGCTGGAGGAGAGCAAGGATGGATGTAGAGAGCGCAGAGAGGAGACCTTGTGAGCAAGGTCTGCTTCCCATGCAGGGAGCCCCGGCTTAAGTACTTCCTATGGAGATACTAATCAAGGTCTTGGTGGGGTTAATGCCTTTGACAAGAGTAAATGAAAAGAGAATTTAAATATCAGCTAAGTTCTCCTATTTGCCTTGTCCCTAGGGAAGATGAACTAATAGGTAGCCCCCAGTCTGTGACTCAGAGAACGCAATCAATACCTTTGACGTGCTCAGGGCTCAAACAGCAAGGGCAAAGCAGCCATTTCCCATTCCGAGAGACAGCTATGTACAACATGGAGGAGGAGGAGAAATGATGGTGATTTCATGGTAATTTAATTAATTTAATTAACAGCTACAAATACTCACTAATACACACACCCATTGAGAAGATCCACGCTTCTGCCAGCTTCCCCATCCTCAACATTACCCAAATCACAGACCTCAGTGTGCGTTATCAAACCACATTTACTGAAGTAAGGCTATTTCCGTGACAGAGAAAAACAGCTTCCTCTCAGAAATGGCCAAAGACACACTGTTTACATTTATGAAATCATATTTAAGAAACCGATGGTCCAGGGACCTGAGGCCCCCTCCCTCTCTGGAATAGAAGGAGTGGATGGAAACATGGCCACTATTTCAATCTGCTCCAGGTGAGGAGAGAAATGTGACACATGAGGAAGCTGTGCAAAAGCTCCAGGTGCACCTCTCTCAGGAGCAATCCACAGAGGAGAAAACACAAAGGGTCCTTGTCGCCACATTCACGCCAAGTGCCTTACAGAAGCCAGCAAGTATTACCTTAATTTTCCCAACACTTCAGGCTCAGTTCCTGACCACATTGTGTCAAGTATCAGACGTGGGCCAGGACTGAAGCAGGCAGCTGAGCCCCTCGCTGAGGCTCTTTAGCAGGGGTGGAAAAAAAGGATTCAGGGACCCCCAGGAGATCTCTGGCTCATGTCACTGTGCTCCTCGCTGTCGACATGGGTACCGTGTTTTTCTGTTTTATCCATTGGGCCTTTGCTTAAGTAATTCTTTGGAAAACTGTCCTACTTTACAGATAACGGCACCAACCACAACGATGATGCCTCGCACCTGTGGCATGTCTTGGTTTGTTACAAGAGGGTTCCCCAGGGAGCACTGTGGCTGAAATGAGACAGATGTCACCTTGTGGGAGATGTCGGACATACCTAAGGCATGATTTTCATGATTTGGCAATAAGACATAAGTTCTGAGCCATAAAGCAGCCCTGATCAACAGAATGAGTCAACAGCTAGCGATTCCAGAGCAAATTCCTGCATTCTCCCTGGCCCGTGGGAAGATTCCCATCCAAAGACTCTTGGCCATAAACCAGCAGGTCCATCTTCACTAAGCTGCATGGAAGCTACATTCCCATCTCTCCACACAGAGAAGCCAAGCAGGGTGGCAAAAGACCTACCATTATAGCCTGGCAGGGCCCTGCCTAGCGGCTCTCCACAAGAGGATTTGTATCTCAGGATTCCAGCCGTAATCTCAACAGAGCAGTAAACATTTGAATGGGCAAGGATCACAGGGCTGTTGCGTGGCGGGTCCCCAGACATCTTCAGTCCACGGCCTCTCAAGCCAGGCTCTCAGGAGCCCTGTGCTACCTCAGAAGAATCTCAGTGGTCACTCAAGGGCTGCCAGACTCTCACTCAATCAGAACAGCGCCTCCTCCTGTGTTCCAAGGCTTTGTGTGCGACTTGAATAAATTGGGTGCAGAGGAGCAAACTGACTCATGCCTGAAATCCCAGCACTTGGGAGGCTGAGAAAGAGGCACAGCTAGTGTCTGAAGGCTACACAGGAGGTTCGAGATTGGCTTGAGTGACAGAGTTGGACTTGTCTCAACCATCTATCCCCTCCTCTCAAAGAATGAGGTGCCAGCCCAGAGAGGGAGCACTGTCACACAGTTCATTAGTGACTGAGCTCAAGTTTACCTGCCCTGACCCCACCCTGGTCGCACAAAGGATTCTGCTGCTTCAACCAAGCTGAGACATGTGAGCGCCATTTGGTTTCCTCACTAGGGAGAGAGGCTGAGGGAACATCAGGACATGCCGCGGGTCTCCTAAATTGATCTACAAAACTCTTGGGTGATTTAAAATGCCTGGAAAGCAATCTGTCATGGAATGCTGCTTCCAAATTTCCAATTCTGTGTGCTGAGCTGAGCTGAGCTGAGCAACAAGTGAACAAAAATCATTCTTGAAAGACACTCCTGTTGCAAGGTCTGTGGTCTGGGAAGCACGGGCAACGTTTGAGGCATTTGGATAGAAACATGGCCGGCTGATAGGTTACCTTTTCTCTGTTCTCTCCCAATACTCCACTAGCATCCAAACCATGTTAAATGGTCATAAACTACCAGATGGATGCGAACAGACCCAACCGATGTTGGTAACATTCTGGATGTTTCTGGATAGCAGGTGGACACATAGTAAATGGCATTGAGAAAGCATGAGAAGGGCAGAGACCCAGGCTATCTCTGGAAACAGAGACACCAGGCAGCCAGAGACAGGAAGCTTAGCGGAATGCCTATGCCATCACATCCTTGCATGATTTCCCACAAAGGTCTGGAAAGCCAGGAACTGCTTAAGGAAGGACTCATGAGGATGGGGCCACAATGCTTCAGCCGTAGTACACGGTTATCAAAACGTAAGCTCCAGGACCGATGGGAGGAGAAACTACCCCGGAAGTGTACTGGAAGGCCAGGTACTGGCAGTTTGGTGGGGGAGGGGATCTTTCCACAAAAGAGCCCTTCAGTTTTGTGACAAAGTTATGTATTACAAAACACATGTTTTTAAAGTGGTAGTCATCCTAAATTATAGAAATAACACCAGAAAATAATCTCAAGTATTTTAAAAGCATTCACACCCGGGGAATAGACCCCGGGGACTGCAAAGAGATGGCTAATTACCCTCAGATTAGAAAAGTAAAGCCCTATACCCGAGGTTGGCCTAATTTACCATCAAAACGTATTTCATGACAACAGCTGACCCAAAGCAGTGGTGGTTGCTTCTGATCTGCATTAAAGCACAGAGCAGGGAACACTACAGTCTGCCCTGGAAACAGCTTAAGCATGGAGCTAGAGATGAGACTCCGGACTGATCACCATTCCAAAAACATCGCCATGGTTCTGAACTCAAAACCACAACTGGTGGAGAGGGCTAGCACAGGGCCCTGACACTGCTTGTGCACCAACCACCCCTCTAAAATAGCCCAGCCCTTCTGTTACTCCAGCCCTGCTAACCTGCCTCACTGCCTAGGGTTGAAGCTGGTTTGCTACCTTCCTGGTACCTGCGGCTCATACAGGTTCCTCCGCTTCAGTTATGCCCCCATCTTTTGCCCCATTGCTTGCACCAAGGAACTTGAGCCATTTTTACATGACTCTGTCTCACCTACCCTATCTTCATTTCCTCCAGGGAGGAACACAGGTCAACTGTCTCAGATGTCCTTTTGAACACAAAGCTCCAGTTGGCTGTTCAGGATATCACTGAATGGATCTATTACATTGGTTCAACTACTCTCCTAACTTTGGGCCTGTAGGCATTTCCACCAAATAAATAAATAAATGATTTATTCATATTTTATGTACGTGGGTATTTTGCTCAAATATATGTTTGGGTTGTATGTGTAGGTCTGGTGTCCTTAGAAGCCAGAAGGAGGTATTATACTCCTTAGAACTGGGTTGTAGCATGTTGTGAGCCACCATGTGGATGCTGAGAATTGAACCTGTATCTTCTAGAAGAGCATCCAGTGTACTGCTAAGCCATCTCTCTAGCCTCCTCTTTTCCACTTTTAGGAACAGTAGGGTAGAACCCTCAAAGTTTGAAAACCTCAAAGCCCACCCCCAGTGACACAGTTCTTCCAACAAGGCCACACCTCTTAATCCTTTCAAACAGATCTACTCCCTAGGGACTAAGCATTCAAAAATATGAGCCTACAAGGAGCCACTTTTATTCAAAACACCAAAAGACTTAACAAGTAGCATCCCTATTTCTTATCAAAAGTTATATGAGGGCAGAGAAACAGTAAAGCCCTCAGAACTTCATGAAAGGGTTGACAGGCTCAGAGAGGGACATGTGCTAACAACCAGCTTGGTCTGAGGGGAAGCAACCTAACTCACTCCTGGTGAAACGGGAAGGAGCTGGGCTGGCTAATGGTGCATCCCCAAGCCAAGCCAACAGAAGGGGAGTGACACTCCTGAGGGCAGTCATCTGGACCAGGAGGGCTAGCGGACAAAGAAGAAAGTACATTCTGGAGAATGTAGAGGAGGTAAGCATTTCCAAGGATCAACAAAACCAAAATGGAAATGGAGGCTCAGAAATCCACGACGACCCAGTAAGACAGGCGTTAAGGACAACCATGAGTCCCTGGAACTTCCTTGTCCTGATACCCAGTAATCTGGAAAGTCCTTTGGAGGTGCCCGCTGAATCCTGGTCTCACAGTGGTACTGATTACAGGAAAAGGTGCCTGAGCCAATGACACTACCCCATTACCCAATCCCCAAAGAAAGGGTCAGAAAGCAATCCCTGGCCTAAGATGCACCCCTCCCAGAACCGACATCTGGTGATGGGAGGAAGCGGAGAAGTGGCTGAAAGAAAGAAAACTGACTGGGATCCAGGAGGACTCAGGAGGACGTTATGATTCCCTGGTACACTGCTTTAGATCACAGGGCCCTGGGTTTGATCCTTAGCAGGAGGGAGTGGGGAGGGAGAGGAATGCAAAGAGAGAGACAGAGGAGGGAGGGGAGGGAGAAGGGAGGGAGGACGAGAGAAGAGAGAGATGAGGGGTGCTAGACCGGGTGGACATTTGCCAATCGCCTGCCTCCTTAGAGGATGGCATCACACATGAGGAGAGACTGCTCTCGCTGGAGCCGGTCCTGAAAACCAGAGCTGGGCTGCACAGTGTTTTGCTAAGACTGAAGCAAATCTTCTCCCTCCAAGCCTCCAGCAAAGAACGTGGAAAGGAATACTGCCATTTGCAAATCAATAACTTCCCCTGGCAGGGTAGACAATGAAGAGCAATATGTGACCAAGAGACCCATAACAGTTCAGTTTTCCAACACAATCCCACCCTGGAAGAAACAGACAAGACATGGCACAGGCCTCCTGGCTGTGTCTGCCTGCCAGTGCCACACCGAGGGCGGCTGTCTGTCTTCCTTCCTTCCTTTTTTTTCTTCTTTTTGATGGAAAAATCAAAAGGTTTCTGCAGAGCCTGCTGCAGGAGCAGACGATACCCTCGACATCTTACCACTTCCTACTTTCCTCCGCTATTTGCGGAAGGGTTGTTAGGAAAATACCTATACCAGAAGGGAGCGGTTCTATGGAAAAAAGCATCTCAATCACTCGCTTTCTGCCAGAATTCCACACATTGGGAGCACTCGACATTAGCCTTGGAGGTCTGGAGAGGAACAGCCGCGGCAAGGCCACGCCCCCAGGGAGTCAGCATTTGCAAACAAGGGGTGGGGCCCGCAGAGAGATCTGCAGGTTGGTGAAATCCTGGCAGGGAGCAGGGGCTGGAAATTGGTGAGATTAAAACTGTTCACCGTCCTTTCAGGATGAGTTCCAGGCCCAACACACAGAGACACACAAGCCGCTGCGGCCGGCAAGCCTCATTTTCCAAAGGTCCTTTCCCTACTAATCATTCTCCTAGTCTGGCACCGGAACACCGGCCCAGGGCAACCTGGAACTGATCTGAACTTCAGAATCCCTGGGCAACTCACCAACCAACCGGGTCTCTGCTTCCAGGCATAAGCCAATGTCAATCCTCCGTTGCCCTGAGTGACGGTCTGGCTGCAGTATACCCTCAGCTTTTCTTTCCAGTATGAGTGGGACCCTTAGGAACCTCTGCCACTCCTAACAGGAAAGAGACCAATCTGTTGCTCCATCTCTGTTGAAAGCAAGCATCCCTCTTGAAGTCACTGCAGAAATCTTCAAATTGCCCACTCCACTTCAGGGAAGCCACCCATGCAAAGCCAGTCAGCCCGCCCAACGGCACGACATAAGTCAGCTGTGGGTGTTCAGAGGCTCCCTTTCACAAAGGCCAAATGGCAGACTGTTGTGGGAAATGGCTCAGCTAAGAGAAGGTTTTAGGAAGCTGCTTCAGGGAAGGAAAGGAAAAACTACCTTGTGGGTTTCATGCACTTGAAAAATCAAAACCTGAAGGTGGACGATGGTTGCCTGCTGGTCTGAGTTCCCTCCGGAAGCATTTTAAATCTAGCAAGGAGGCTTCCATACCTCAACCCATCACACTACTGGCCTTCATTCCCAATGGCCCAGCCAGAAGATGAATGCCAGTAGTTTCCCCCTTTGAAGTGGGTTTCAGATGGCACCAATTAGCACAGGGGTCCTGGAAGATCACGTGATCAACCCTGCATCGTCCCCCTGGGCAGCAGGATGGCAGCAGCTAACAGCCATGGCACAGAGTCAGAAAAACTGTTCCCCTCCCTTTCCCAATCTCTACTCAGAATATCCAGAAGTCAGGGAAGAACTGACATGCCCCACAGGAGACTGCAGCCTCGGCTCCGCCCTCCGTGTGGGCTAGAGGTCCTTAGAGAGTATACACTTTCCTGAGCGTCTATGCATGCCCCCCAAAAATGCACTGATCACTTATGCCAGGCTGGGGAAAGGGGTAGATACGTGACAAATCTTTCACAAAGGAGCCCAGAGCCCATGGGGAAGACAAGGAACGGTCACGTGGATGGTAAGTGATGGCGCAGAGACACCTGAACAGTGTGCTCCCGACTCCGTGAACTCTGCACAGGGCTGTGGGGGAGGTGGAGTCAGGGAAACCTCATTTGACCTGGGCCCTGAGTAAGAAGGGGCCAGAGGCAGCAGTGAGGAATAGAAGAAGATGCACAGGGCATATGCAGTCTGTGCAGAGGACAGGGACACACGTGCAGGGGTTGGGGAGAGGGGAGTAGTGGCTGAGGCTAAGATGCTGCTATGTGGCAGGAAAGCATAAATACCCTTCTCGGTGCACCCTGGGGAGCCGTGATGATAATCTACAGGGCAGAGTGATGAGCTACCAGGGATCTGGGAAGAATCCCCCTGCCGACAGTAAGGCCAGAGTGGAGAGGCAGGACCAGGAGGAAGGAGACCAAGTGGAAGGCTGATAAGAAGAAGGGTCTAGAGAATGGCAAAAGAGCTTGGTGGAGCTGCAGACTACCCAAGCAGGAGGAAGCAGGCTGGCTTGTGAACTGCCAGCATTAGAGGCCTGAGTTCTAACCTCTCAGAGTTCATCAGGGTTCCGCCCGATGGCATGCAGCCCTCTAGTCAGCCTTTCCAAATCTAAACACCCTGCTTTCAACTCTACCCTTTCCATCATCCTCAGGGTAAAAACTCTGCCCCCCGAGGCTGAAAACAAAACAAAAATATAAAAACAACTGCCTGATGCTTGCTCTAGTTCCGGGTCCAGAAGCCGCAGAAGGAAGCCAGGTGTATGTATCTGCTATGGGATCTTACTCACAGGCCCATTCCACATACAAAGCATGTGCCTTCCTAGATATGTGACCCACCCTTCTAGGTTTACCTGACCCAGTGGCGGCAAGCACATTGGGGCCCATCCCTTTTGCAGTTTGCCATGGCCCTACAGCGGGAGGGCAACTCCAGAAGCCTTTTGGGAACACTTTTCTGTGTGCACAGGATGTCTGGACAGGATTGCTTCAACCTTAATTTCTTTGGTGAAGTCTAGAAGGGAGGGCTCTAAGATGGGGGTGAAATGGCTCACTCAGGCAGATGAGCCCCAAGTGCCTTTCCTGTAAATCTAATTGCTAATGTCTGAGGGAGGAGAACTCAGGGCCTTGCCTGTGCCGTATCTCATTGGTGTTCATAGGCTTCATGTTGTCTAATTGCACTGGATCTCCACAACATTGGAGGTGTGTGTGTGTGTGTGTGTGTGTGTGTGTGTGTGTGTGTGTGTGTGTGTGTGTACATCACATGGAGTACAGAAACCCAGATGCTGGGCCAGAATGCCTAGGAGGGCAACCACGGCCCAGCCAGTGGCTGGCTGACTGCTTCATTGACCTTGGGTATCCCTATCTCTCAGTTCCCTGTTTCCTCGGCTTCAAAATGGGGCCAACACTGATGAGCACATAACCAGCACTGAGTACACAAGCGTTTACTAAAGAATGCTCTCCAGTTTCCAGAGGGTTTAAACAACACAGGCAGGCTGAGCTTGCCTGGAGTTGCCTGGTTGGAATGCAAGGTGCACCAGAATACTTTGCTCCAAGACTAGACTCTTCATGCCATGTCAGGATTCTCCAGGACGCGCCCACTCTCCACTCTCCCTGCTGTTAGTCCCTGCTGCCTTGGGAAAGCACCTCTATGGGAAAACAGTTCAGGCTGTTACCCAACACCAAGCACCATGGCAGTGGAGTACTGCTTGGGCTTGGAAGTTCTTGAAGATTCATATAACCCAAAGTCACCGCTTGAAAGTATAAAATTCACAATATGTATAAACATCACCGCCGAGCAATTCAGAATATTTTCACCATCCCAAAAAGAAATTCCACTTTTCCCAGTCCCTCTCTTTGCCCAGGCCCTGACAACCTTGAGTCTATTTCCTATCCCTGTAGATTGGCCTATTCTGGACACGTCACAGAAACAGATTCTACAGTAAGGGGACTGCATCTTTCCTTCCCTTGGCACAAGGCTTTTGAGGTGTGTCTGCAACATAGAAAGTCTGAGCACTTCCTTTCTTTCTATGGATGAACAATATAATATTCCACTGAAGGACAAACCACATTTTCTGCTTTTCCACTCATTGGTTTACAGACATGCGACTGAGTCTACCTTTGTGCTGCTGTGAACTTCCCTGTTGCAACACTTACAGTTTTCATTTTGCTTTAAAGAAAAGAGATACACGATAGTTAGTATCCATCCATCCTAGCAGATATGGAGCGATATCTGGCTGTGGTTTTGAGATGCATGGCCAACATTATGGAAGTTGAGAGAACAGTATGTGAACCATGCCCTCTGTTCTCTTTAAATAAAAGACAGGGCTTACCCACACATAGATCACAGCAAGTAATGCTAACATCCAAGCACTCAAGAGACAGGTTTGCTTGATTAGTTCCTAAATGTGGCAGTCAAATGGTGGCCTGTCAAATTGGTGTGTATTTGGGAAGGCCTATACGTAGCCTATCAGGCTACCCCATATGCCCAGGGCCCTCCCCACTCTGGTCCTGGTGCTGGCAACCAGGTTATACCTCTCTCTTCAGGGCCTTTCAGCTGCCCTCCCCTGTAGTTGAGACCAGCAGAAGGCTAGGGGGTGGCTCAGCTAATAAACCACTATAGGCTTGACGAGACTGGCGAGGTACAGAGAGCTGTCACGCATTAGGTACATCTAGGAGGGTGAAGGAGCAGGTGGTTCAGTTGGCAGCCAGTGTTATGGTTGGTCACATGCTAAAAGCAAAACTGTCCTGAAATCCAGCAGGCAGATACAGTTCTGAATACTCCGTGCTCTCCTGCCACTATCAAGGTCATCCTTGGCTACACAGCAACTCCTGGGTCACCCTTATCTACCTGAGACCCTGTTTCAAAGGGGGAAGGGGGAGGAGCCTGGAGATGTGACTCAGTTGGTAGGATGTGCTTGCCTAGCAAGCATAAAGCTTTGATCCTGGGCGACATGTAAACTGAACGTGAAGGCACGAGTCTCTAAGCTCAGAACTTGGGAGTTGAGGGAAGAGGAACAAAAGTTCCAGGTCATCTCCTGATACATAGAAAGTTCGAGTCCAGCTGGGGAGCGTGTGAGACTCTGTGTCAATAAGCAAGTAAAACCCCAAATCAAAAGCCTACCCTTGGCCACCATGTGAAGGGCAATGTTTGAATGCTTGGTCCCCAGCTAGGCACTGTTTGGAGAGGTGCTGAAAATCCTAAGAGGTGGAGCCTAGCTAGAGAAAGTAGGTCACTTTGAAACTTATACCTAGTCCCAGGGGCCTCTTCTATCTGCTACGTGGGGACTGACCGCTTCTGCCCGAGGTTCCTGCCTCATTGCTACTTTGTATCACCACAGTCCCGGAATCAATGGCCCCAGAGAGACTCAGGACTGAAACCCCAAACACATCCCTCCTCTTTTGAAGTTGCTCTCTTAGATGATTTGGTCACAGCCATGAAATGGTAACTACCACGGGTGTGGTGTCCCACCAGACGGGGTGTTCTGGGCTTCAGGTCTCTTCACTGC
Source organism: Rattus rattus (assembly GCF_011064425.1). Classification (NCBI taxonomy): domain Eukaryota; kingdom Metazoa; phylum Chordata; class Mammalia; order Rodentia; family Muridae; genus Rattus; species Rattus rattus. The sequence continues at coordinate 46,523,309 of NC_046160.1, read as the reverse complement.
TGCCTTCTGGTCATTTGGTAAGGTTTTGGTTTGGTTTTGGTTTGGTTTGGTTTATTTATTTATTTGTTTGTTTATTTATTTATTTGGCTTTTGGCTTTTGCTGGAAACAGGAGAAAAGAAAAATACCCCTCTGCCCACTCCCAATGTTCTAACAGGAAGGTTTGTTTAAGAGATGGCTGAAGCTCATTGATTTTTACTCTGTCATTGTTTAATAAACTATTCCCATTCCCTGTGTCCTAAAACCATTATGATTTCTCATGTGGACCAAGTAGATCCAACTGGACAGATTTCCTTTGGGTCACATATCAGATCTGCTGGGCTGGGTGAAGACACCCCTCCACTGGCTGACCAGTGCAGCTGGGAATCACTGTGAGATCAGTCAGTGCTGTTACCAGAGTGCCTACACCCCAAATGGCTTAGGCTTCTCACAGCCTAGCAGGTAGTTTCGAAGAAAGAAAGCCAACAGCAAGTGTTCCAGGAAATGTAGGAGTTGAGAGACCCACTGTGACCCAGCCTCAGATGTCACCTGGTGTGGCTTTCGTCATGTTCTATTCATCAAGAGTGAGTCACACGGAACACTTTTCAGCTCTGAGTCCAAAGACATCATAAGCCAAGAAAGGCTTATACACCCTCAACCAAATTCTACCACAATTCTACCACAATGCGCTCAGTATCAGGATCAGACATCACCAACCAGTCGAATTCATCCTGGCAACGGGCCAGTGGTTCAACCTATGAAAAGCAATCCAAGTAAAGCACTTTATTAATAGAATAAATTACAAAAGCATGCAACTGTATGGACGGATGCAGAAAGTGCCCAGGACAAAATTCCTTCAAGAGCAGAACCACCAAAGTGAGGGGCAGAAAGGGCTTTCTCCACTCGAGGAAAGGGATTTATGAGAAACCCACAGTGCAAAGCATACTTCACAGGAAAAGACTGGAAGCTAAGAATTCCACTCTCAACACTTCTGTGCAGTGTCACACTGAGATTCTCCACAGGGCAACTAGAAAGGAAAAAGGCAAAACCACTTCTCTGTGTCAACAACATCGTCTGACATGCAAACAACCTTGCAAAGGAAGAAAATCCCTAAGTCTAGCAAGGAAATACATACAACCAGTATCAGAAAGTAAAATTAAGACACCATTGACCACGGCAATGCAAACAGAAGACACTTATAAGCTTAACCAGAGTAGTGTGGCCTTGTCTGTGGAAAATACACACACGGTTTACAGAAATGAGGAACGGAAGGCAAGAATGGCAGCCTCTGACATCCACCTATGCATGCATGGAAGGTTCTAGTATCAGGACAGGAGCTACAGTGTGGAATCTGAATGTGCTCTCAGAGGCCCATGTATGTAATGAGGCACTACTGGGAAGGCAGTCTTTAAAGGTATGCTCTGTCAGGGAATACTGGAACCCAGGTCCGCCTCCCAGCTGCCACAGGTGGCTAGCTTTTTCTGCCATGTTCTCACCTCCCTCAGCCTCCACCCACCCCAAAGCCCCATGATGAGCTGCCTCTTCCCAGGCCCAAGAGTGACGATGCCAACTGAACATGGTTGACCCCTTCTAAAACCATGAGTCCATCTTATAAGTCGGCTACTGCAGGTAATTTTAACACAGCAATGGAAAGACCCCTAAAACAGCAGCCCAAGTGCTGGCACACAAGTACAGCATGGCCTTTCTGAGAATCTCAACTATCTTTTTTTTCCATCCTTCCAAAACTGCAAGATGACCCTGAATCCATATAGAGATCAAAGGTCTTGTACCGTCTTGAGCCAGAACAACCCTGCGGTGGTACCACGGCATCGGAAAGCACAGATTTCCTGGTGAAGCCACAGTAGCCAAGACTGCATATTGCTGACGTAAAACTAAATAGATCCCCAGAGCAGACTGAATCCAGAAGCGAATCTTGCCACTGAGGAAAAGTCACAACCTTTAACAATAGTGTTAGACAACTGGACAGACATTGGAAAAGGAACAGATCCAGGACTGGGCCTCACACTACAGAAACAACCAGACCTTAAAGTGATTTGGTGAAGGCACGGTGTGCGCTGAAGCCCCAACACCTTCAGAAAGACTACAGGTGTAAATTCAAAATGACGCAGAGGTCACCAGCAATGAGAGAAGTATTTCATCACTAGGATGTCTCCGAAGTAAATAAATAGCCCATGTGCTTCAGCACACCTTCAAGACGACAGGGCACAACCACATAAAGAAAAAAGTCATTCCCAGATAAAGAGAAACAGCCTGACCTGGCCAAGCACTTAAAAAGAATTTCAAAGAAGGATGCTAATCCATGCCAGCGAGCAGAACGAAGGTAAGCACGGCTTGCTATCAGAGAAAGGAAGATCCAAATCACAGTGGGACTCTACCCCTCACCCACCAGGGTCACCATAATTAAAAGGACAATAACAAATGTTGGCGAGATGTGGAAAACTCGTAGTTGGTGGGAATCGAGACAGAGGCTTTTACTTTGGAAAAAAATCAACTCAGAGTCGCTCAAAAAGTCATAGAGCAAAGCTATATTACAGAAAACCAAAAACCGTATGTCCACACACAACCCCAAAACAAAGCCAAAACCAGTAGGTAAGTGTTTTATAAAGTAACTCATAACAGCTCAGAGGCAGACGTAACTCAAATGTTCATCACCTGGTATGCGGATAGCGTGACATGATCTACCCTACAACGGAGTACTACTTATGCACAAAGGGGAACGAAGCATTGGTGCACACGGCACCACAGAGGAACCTGATACTATCAAGTGAGAGAAACTATACATAAAAAGCCATATGTTGGGGGTTGGGGATTTAGCTCAGTGGTAGAGCTCTTGCCTAGGAAGCGCAAGGCCCTGGGTTCAGTCCCCAGCTCCAGAAAAAAAGAACCAAAAAAAAAAAAAAAAAAGCCATATGTTTTCTAGATCTATTTTTACGAAATGCCCAGAACAGAGCAATTTATTGCCAGAGCCTAGTGGGATACTGGTAAGATTCTGGTAGCAGGCATCAGATTTCTTTGGAGGTAATAAAAATAAGAATGTTCTAGACTTAGATAATAGTATTAGTTGCCTATCTTGGTGCTTATGACAACACACACATACACACTTTAATACTTTAAAGGCATCAATTTTATGGTTTATGAAATATATATATATCAATAAAGCTAATATTAAGATGCACACATACTTGAAATGGAGTCCCAACATCAACCAAGTGTCCTAGAGAGGGGACGCCCCTGGGAGGCATGTTCCTTGCAAGGCATCTTTGTGGACCACTTATCTCATACTCTTCGCGTGTCCTGACAGGTTACAAATGGCTGATTATGTGTGTTTTGCCTTCTGATTCTCACATCTGAGAAAGAAAGTGCAGTGCCATCCAACCAGATACCTAGGATCACTGAAAACCTGGCGAGTTACAATGTCTAGAGAGCAGGTCCAGACAAGAAACAATGGGAAAGAAGCAGCGAGGACAGAGAAAACCAGAGGCAGGGTGATGGACTTAGAGCTGACCACAGGGCTGCAGGTAAAGTACTGAGGAAGACCCAACGGGTACACTTTTAACCCCGAGAACAGGAGAGAATGCATGGGCTGGCAAAGTGGAAAGACGCCGAGTTCCATCTCGGCTGAGCCGTGGATTTGTGGTAAAAAACTTAGCAAATTAGTTTCTGTCGGCTCCTGTCTATGCAGCTGTTCCTGGTGGGAAGATCAAAAGGCTGACGTAAGGGAGGTACCTGGGAGAAAATAGCTGTTCAGTAAACGGCAGCTTTCATTGCTGGCAATGTCTTGACGGCATAATTATCAACACAGGAGCCCTTGCTCGTGTCCACTGATTCCTGCCATTGGCTTGGGAATCGGAGTTTATATTTTCTTAGCTACTTGGGTTCTTTAGTGGAGATTGGGTAATTATAAATGTGGAGTGTTACGGGTTTTTTTTCCTAGATCGAGATTGGAATCTGATGGGTATGGTAAATTAGCCTGCCAAGCATTTGTAAAACCATCAAAGAATGAGTGTACCAACCAACTCACAGCTAAGCTAAAGCTACGAAAAGCTTACAACTCCCAAGAAAACGTGTGCAAGGCTAACAACTCAAGGACGCCCACCACATAACTGTCTCCCTTCCAGTGCCAGAAACACAACTCCAACTAGTAACAACTGACCAGAGCAGCAGGCCTAACCAAACTTACAACCCTAGAGGCAGTCTCCTTCACCCAGGCCCTCCTCCACTGAGGGCAAGGGGCCACCACGGGTCTCTGAAAGGAACTGGACAGGTCATTGGGCTTGGATGATGAAGACAGTTCCTTTCCAATAGGCGGCAAAAGGCTGGTCACTGGGCATGGCGTGCTCCCTGACACCACCACACCTGCCAGAGTATCTCTGCACGACAGCGGGCAGAAGGCACAGAGAGGGTGCACAGGCAGAGAGCAGGGAGCTCCATCAGATCCCTCCTGACAGATCAGAGATGAGCCAACCATCTTCTAAGGGAAGGAGGACCAGCTACTTGTCCCCTCAGATCTCCACTCAAACGCCAGGCTGGGAGATGGTCTGCTGAAAGACCCAATCAGATGAAGCAGCCGATCATTGGGCTGAGCCTCTGGTTTCCCGCCCTTTGCAAGGTGTAGCCATGACTGGCTGGTTTCTAGCTGCCTCCTGCCTCCTAGGCAAAATGAACACAGTTCCCCAAGGATTCACCAGTGGCTTTCAGGTCATCAGGATTCCCTAAGGATATGCTGGCCCTGGGTGACAACAGGAAGTCTGGGCTACTTCCTTCTCTCCTGTTTCCCATCGGGATTCACAGGGAGGTCAAGGGCCACTCCGCCCCTCCCTCTTCACTCTTCAAACAGAGGGAGAGGTAGGTCCACCACCATGGAGACCCAAGTTCATGCACCTTCCCATCCTGTACTGTACCAAGGGCTTTCAGTGTTTTTTAAAACTGTGTGCTTTATCTTAAAAATTAATGCCAACTTCACTGTCCACTCCAGTTTCTGACCTTATGATATTAAATCATTTCTAAGCTGAATGCTCTCCTATCTCACACACATTGTAGCACCACAAAAACGAGGCTGAGTCCTAGCATGAACTAATTGGAAGGATTTTTTTCTCATATTACAATGATTAGGGCTTCAAGAGTAAAGAAGTGTAAAGATAAAGAAAGAATGCTTTCCCTAGACTCAGAACCAATGCTGAGAAAGCCAGGGCAGGCTTGCACACTCCAGGCTTCCCGTTCAAGTCATTTCTAGATGTTTCCTGAGAACCTGCCCCATTCGTAGGCACTTTGTGCCCACGTGCAGCGTGATGAGGAAGCCTTGTTCTGAACAGCGTCTTCCAGTCTTCCCTCGTAGCGGGAGACTCAACGGCAATAGAAGGAACAGCTTACCCAGCATGCACCACAAGCCTGTATGGAGTTAATCACTGCACACCAGTACATCTACCTCCCCTTCCCAACAACACTGTGAGGTGCCTATGGTGATTCCACTTTACAGATGGGAAGAATAAGGCTCTGAGAGGCTGTGGGGCTCTCCCCTGCACCAATCCTGAGCCATCTAAAGAATGAGCACACAGTACGCACTGGCCACTGCTGTCAAATGCCAGTGTTCTCTACGGACAGGCAAGAGACCTCCAAACCTAAGTGCTTGAGTCTTTGAAATGCATCTCCTGCAGGTGTCTCTCTCAGGCACCCCTCTTCCTGGCTCCCCAGCCTCATGGATGTCCTCATGAGAGATGTTATATAGGTGAACTAGGGCCAAGGTAAAGACCAGTCAAGAAAGTATGAAAATCAATGCCAAAACAAGTGAAGGCTGCAAGGGTCACTCCCCACCACTACAGCCCACTCCCCGCCATTACAGCCTCCACTTCAGTCCTTAAGTTCCGTTGCCGTCTCTAACTTAGCCACCGTCAAGCTCAGTTTCCCTCAACCTCTTCCTATTTCTCAACCTCTGGCCCACTTTTGGCTCATCCCTCAATGTACGTAAAGCCCAGCGGTGATGTTCGCAACCCCCTGGACTTCTCAAGCCTGCCCCTCGGCTGGACAGTAGCTGCTACCATTTCTGGACCCTCAACGGTGTGTCAGCCGACGCAGCACGCTGCACACAGGCTAAGAAGCTTGCCCAAAGTCACCCAGGGCGCAGGCAGCAGGGGGAGTCGGCCACCCGGTTAACAAAGATCTGACCCACAGCCTGTACTCTGCCTCTTTACTTCTAAGCTGCTGGCCTGCCCACCATGGATTAAATTTAAAGGGGGCTCCCCATGCCGCACGCTGAATCATCTGTCTGTCTCTGAGTCTTTGTTGGTTCATCTGTCTGTCTGTCTGAAAATCAAAACTATAAAAATAAAAACTACCTGATGGGGGTTGGTAAGATGGCTCACCAGGTAAGGGTGCTTGCTGCCAAACTTGACAACTTGAGTTCAATCCCTGGGTTCCATGTGCATTGTAGCTGTACACACACACACACACACACACACACACACACACACACACACACACACACATTTTAAGTGTAAGTTGCCATAGAGAAGCACCAGCAAAGGACCTGTCTGCATCACTGGAAAAGTGTTCACACACTGCATACACCTTCTCACCTCTACAAATTACCACGAAACACGAAACTTCTTCAGCTTTAGTCAAGAATGAATGGCTGTTCTGTCCCCTCCACATTTACACCCTATCATGGTCCAGTGCAGGACTCAACACAGTGAAAGTGCTAAAGCTTTTATTAATAAAGCTCTGTGAACTTCTTTCTCGGACTCCTTTTGTCGCCATCTTTGGTCAGAGAGGGCATTTGCCAGTCCCTTTACCACACACTTCATGAGGCATTTCCCCAGTTCTTTCTGTGCCATCAGCGAGCCTACCATCTTTCTGGGAAGTCCTACCATCTTTCTGGTCTAATCCTGCAGAGTCATGCTGTCCACACCTTTCCCAGGAAGTTGGCCTCTCCTATAGCAGGAGCCTTTCTCTATGACCCAAAGATAGAGGTCACCTGGCCTCCCTCAAATGATGCATAGCCATCTTGCCTTATGCGTTTTGGCAGAGGGAGACTCAATTTGAGAACCTTTTAGAATTTTAAAAAATTGTTATTATTATATGTGGGATGTATGGCGTGTGTATGAGAGAGTATGTGTGTGTGTGTGTGTGTCCCACAATGCACATGTAGAGATCAGAAGACAACCTTCAGGGGTTGATTCCTTCCCTCTATAATGGATTCTGAGAGTCAAACTCAGGTCACCAGGCCGGCACACCAAACTCCTTTACCAGCTGAGCTATCTCAGTGGCCCATTCTAGAATCTTCTCTCAGTTCAAACTTCCTAACCCTTCCTCCTCAGAAAGCAAAAACACCATTGGCCTTTTCAGATCCCAGCACTCTCTGCACTCTAAGGGACAATAAATCCCCTTCATGGTAGCTCCTCTGGTCTGTCCAGCATCGCCTGGGGCTGCACAGACTGGCAAGTGGAATATCAGCTTTATCTCAACCCCAAGCAGACCTACCTGCATGCAGCTATCCCACGGGCCTACACTCCACCCCTGTTAGCTTCAGACAGAGGAAGGAAGCTCCTGAGCACGGTACTGCCTGAGAAAGCCTAAAGTGATTCCTCACCAACCAGCTTTCCTCACGCCTCCAACATGGGCATGAAGCAGCATCATGCACAAGGCCCAAAAGACGTGGAAAACAAACTCAAATTTCCAAAAGGCAAATGTGCGGATAAACAAAAGGTAGTGTGCATGCACAACACTACCTTAAAATGGAAGAGAAGTGGGCTGGAGAGAGAGCTCAGTGGTTAAGAGCATTGGCTGCTCTTCCAGAGGAACTGAGTTCAATTCCCGGCAACCACATGGCAGTTCACACTGTCTGCAACTCCAGTTCCAGGGAATCTGACACCCTCAAACACCAATACACATGCACATAAAGTAAAAATAAACTATTTAAAGAAAAAAGGAAGTCCCAACATTCTCCTCAACATGAATGAACCTTGGAAGCACTCTGCTAGGTGAAACAAGCCAGTCACAAGGATAAATGCCAAATGATTGATTCCCTTTCCGGGAGGGGTCTAGAACAGGCCAACTCACAAACACAAAAAATCAGTGCCAGTAGGAAGGAGGCAGAGGGCGTTGTTAGTTAATGGACACAGAGTTTCTGTTTCGGACCATGCAGGAGTTCTACAAATGATGCTGTTTTGCTTTGTATGTTTGTAGTTTAAGAGATAAGTGCATTCTATTACACTGTGGCAAAGGAAAGAGAAAGTAAGACAAGGAGAAATTGCAACAGTATCTGAACCATTCTGTGGGAAAAACAAACAAAAAACAGCTGACTTTCTACACCAAATCCTTCCTTCTGAACACCATTCCCCAGGCCTACCTTCTAAACTGGAAGAAGCCTGGGATGCACTGAGGAAGAGTGCCACTGACCTGTCAACATGGCCTTCCTCCCGCGGCCCTCTGCCCACAGGCAGCCAGATTCTCCCACAGGCCTGCGGCAGCCAGGCCCATTCTCAGTAGGCATAAACTGCCATCCTGTTATAAATCCTCTCCCACAAAGCACTGGAGACTGGTCCTCTTTCCCTGTGCCAAGAAGTCTTTTTCTGACCATCTGTAATCCATTCAGAGGCAACCGGCAGGAAATGGCGGCAAGGAAAACCCCAGCAAAACGCAACTGGTGGGCCCACCTCTCCTCCAGCTCTGGGCCAGCACCAGGAAATGGGCCTTTCTCTGGACGCAGAACATCTGTGGGAATTCTGAGAGAGGCTGGGCGTCTGTCAGAGGCTAAATGGGCTCGAGACAGATGCTCACAAAATTTGGTAAGAAAAGCATGCTGTATTGAGCTTTTAAATTAGTTCTGGGGAAAACTCCTTTGAAAACAAAACAAAACAAAACAAACCCCAGACCCTAAGAGGGAAAAGGAATCATATGTAAACTAACCTCAAAATTGCTTTCTTCTGATTTCTATGGACAATGAGACCACAATTTGAAGTAATGAAAATCTTTTTGATTGTGGCTGCCCCTCCAATCTGGTACTGTCAGCTGCCTAATCGTGACAGCTTCGTTTGCTTTGGCCCCAAAACCTCTGCGCACTGCAGCGGTACATTAAGTAATTAAAGGTTATATGCTATAAGCTTACAATTTGATATATTAAAAAATCACAATGTATAACTTAATTATCTGGGCATACTGTACTGCTACAGATGTGCTGAGCAGAGGTTAGGAACTTTCTAGAAACAGGGAGTGTTATTCAACTTTTTTAGGCTCTGGGGCCATAAGATTCTTATCTTCTCTACCTCACTGAGCCATAGTGGTAGAGAAAGCAACCCGGGATGGTACCTAAATGACCAAGCCAGACTCCACTCCAGTACCTCCTCCCCTCCTCCTGGCATGGCCTCACGTATGATCCTTCTGCCTCTGCCTCTGCTCTGCCACACAAGTGCTAGAATTTCAGGTAAGTGCCACCATGCCTGTTTTGGCTTGTTTTGGGTGTTTGTTTGTTTTGGGGGGTTGTCTTTGTTTTTGTTTTTATTCTTTGCTGGCACCTCAACCCAGGGCTCTCTGCACGCAGAGCAAGCAGCCTAACAACTACCTATATCCAAGGATCTCCAATAAATTCCATGCGTACATCAGGCTCCAGGACGACAGTGCCAGTGGCCATGTTGCTGACTACTGCCCAAGTTGTTGTTCACACTGTATTCGTACTGTGGACTTGTTAACAGGGCAGTAACTAACCTCCGCTCGGATTCCACCCAGAGCTGGACACGCAGGGATGAGAATTCAGAAACAAACCGCTGGATGGGATACAACTTCTAACAGTTTAAGATATTGTAGTATTGATAAATTGACGCCCAGCACCATTTTATAAGTTTGTAATTAGCAACTTTTTTGAGTAGGTTGCTAAATATTCGTTACAATTACACTGACAGCAGTGGATTAACTGTAAGAACCTTAAAGTGTGTGTGTGTGTGTGTGTGTGTGTGTGTGTGTGTGTGTGTGTGTGTGTGTAAGAGGAGGGGGAGGAAGAGGGAGAGAGAAGGAGAGGGACAGGGACAGGGAGAGAAGGAGGGACAGAGAGAGGGAGAGGAAGAGGAGGAGAGAGAGGGACAGGGAGAGGGATGGAGAGAGGGAGGAGGAGATCGAGATCTGCCCCAAATAGAGAAAGCAAGATGTATACAATTATCACTGAGTCAAGGGAGGTTGCTTCTTTGCAATACCCATGCAAGTCTGCAGAGGTCCATCCCATGGATAAAGCTGTGGTTTCTGTCTGGTCCTGATGAATTTCACCTTGACTTTCTTTTTTTTCCCCAACAGCAGCTTCCTGGGGAGCTCACATCTCCCCAAAGGCCTTTGCAACTCTTCCCTGGAACACTGATTCTCCACATTCCAGCCATTTCTCCTGTCTCTATCTAAAGTGTCCTTCCTTCCTCCCTTCCTCTCTCCCTTCCTCCTTCCTTCCTTCCTAGAACTTGGCTTCTACAATACAGCCTTTACTGCTCCACGTAGAGCCAAACCCGAGCAGCCCCTGCCCTTAAGTCAGAGGTCTCAATGACCATAGACTAAAGTCTCATCACTGGGGAACCTGAGCCCCACTCCATCCTCTGGGAAGTGTCGGGGACCCCAGTGAGCTGCATGGTGAGTTCCTAGAGGGCAGCTGCCAAGGCTGTTTCCTCCTCAATACCCCACAAAGGGCCCAGCCCTGTGTCACCCACTTCCTGGGTGCTCAGCGGTTTCCTGCTCAGCCAGTGATACAGGAAGCACCCTTCACACACAGGAGCTCCATTAACCTGAGTCTGCAATTTGCTCCATGGTTCACCTAACCCAGCACAAATTCTCCAACCGGAAGGTGAGAACCAGATTATTTTAAGTGCAATTTTCTTCCTTCCCCAAATTAAAATAGAGGGTCCCTTGAGTGTGTGGGATAATGCTTCTCACTGTTTTAAAATCCGGGGTCGACTAACCCCTAGCACTGTTCTTCTTGGAGCGTCCCCTGTCTCCGAGCTTCCACAATGATTGTGTCTCACAACACACACACACACACACACACACACACACACACACACACACACTTGAAATGCCAACACACCAATCCTCAGTCTTGCCCTCCCCAGCAGCTTAAGAATCGTGGTGTTCACACGCAGTGTCTGAAAGTTGGTAATTAAAGGGAAAGCCACCACCCAGCCGGCTTCTAAGAGGAATCTAAAAGAGTGGTTCCTTTTAGAATGCTGGCCAGAAAAAGTAGGTCAGAAACATGGAGTCTGTCGTGGTCATCCTACTCCCCGTGTGAGGAAACATCGAATCCGGGCAGCCACCCCTGATGGATGCTGAGGGGGTTCCGAGAAATCCCCTGCTACGGAACGGGGATCTCACCGAGTGCCAGAGCAGCCCCACGCAATGTGGTGCTCACTGAAGAAGGAAACCCATCGCTGCAATGTATAGCATGGTTTTTTATAAGATGAAGCTCTGAAAACTCAGATGTGTTAGCTCAAGAAAACACGGTCATGATGTGGCAAAGTAAGGAATGGAGGTGAAGTGTCATTAGGCCTGCAACGTGTGTGTGTGTGTGTGTGTGTGTGTGTGTGTGTGTGTGTGTGTAAATTTTATATATACCTTTACAATTAACAAGGCACAATGCAAACCACTGTGCTGTGTACAGTGTACCGTGTACACTGGCGTGTACACAGGTGACTGATGGCATACCACTGTTTTCTGTGTGAGCATCCGTAATGTTGACATTGAATCAGAAGATGCAGGTCACCTCTGAACGCTAAAAGAGGAACTTCCTGGCACTACAAGATGATTCCACGGGGGAGACACATGCCATGTCAGCCTGAGGAGCTAAGTTTGATTTCTGGCACCCATGTAAAGGTGGAAGGAATTAAAGAGTTGAGGGCCCAAGGGCATAGTGGATCCAGCCTGCAGCACAGTGTCCAGAGGAACCTATAGGTCATACAGCTCGAGATGCTGGGAAGGTATTTCCAGGCTCAGGCTGGTCCCTCAAACAAGAGGGTGAGTATGAGCACAAGGGAAGGGACTAGAGAAGTAGAGTCAGAGGAGGAAGAAGTATGGCTGGCCCGGGACACCTATGAGAAGCAGCCTACCTTCTGGGCTAGGTAGGGCCTGACTGATTGCAGGTCCTGGATGGCTGTGGTACCTTGGAAGTAATGAAAACTGTTCATTTATTGTACCCCTGGTAAATGTAAATTTGGGGGAGATTAACTTTGAGGTTTGCAGGGAAGGAGGAGACAGAAACATTGAACACTAAGCTAGTATAAAAGTCGGGGTCACGGCGGGCAGGCTACCTCAGGATGGAGACCTGGAAAGTGGAAACCAGAGCCGCTCTCAGAATAAGAGGCACGCTCCAGGCAGGAGCATAAATGATGGGTCAGAGAGAGCACACATCTGTTCTAACTTTTAAGTGAAGAGAGTGTGGGTCCACAGAAACACCTGAGCAGGGCTAGAAGATGCAGCTCTCTGAGGACAGAGAATGGGCACTCTGCCACAAAGCTGGGGTTAGTAACAGACACACTGGTGTCCATGGAGGGAATGGTAAGGGTTGAGCAAGCAGCAGGCTCCACAGACAGCAAGAAGCCACAGGAGGAGCGGGCAGAGGAGGAGAAAACACACATGGTATGAAACATGGCCTTCTCACAACCCCTGGGTCCTCTTCCAGCTAAGGCAGGAATATTCAACCTTTTGACACTGTGTTGTGACACTGCCACCTACCAATGTGTTGAGCTGTAGTCATGGCTAGCCTGGGGTACACTTGGACCATAGGCAACAGGTTAAACAATCTGCTCGATAGAAGTTCCGTGTGGAGACCAGGGAGACCCTTCATCTGTTCAGACCTGATTTTTTAATATTCTGGGGCTGTCTTTGCCACTTAGCCTTTTGTGTCAGCCTGTGGGAGCGTTCATCTGCGCACATGTCCTGTTTGGGTCTTGCTGTGCCTCTGCTGAGGGTGGTAAGGAAGAACAGAACAGGATATGAGATGCTTCAGGGGATGGGATGGAGGATGGGGAGGAGGTCAACTGGTCTCCTGTTCATAGGTAGCCACACAGGGCTTTATTTACTCCAAGGTAACCAGTGGCACTTTCCAGTGACTCACTTCCTTCCTCCTAGTATGGGCATGATACTATGAAAGGTGCCCTGACGTTTACCAGGAAATTAAGAAAAAAAAAAGGACCGCCAGTCAGCAGGCCAGGGTGCCTAAAATCCTACACAGGGGAGGGGACTGCAGGAATGGCAACAGGAATGACACATGCTAGCCATTCTTTGGTCTCTAATGAGGTGCGGGGGTGGGGAGCAGGGAGCAGCATCTCCAGGGCCAATAAGAGCATCATAGGCACAGTGTTCAAGTGGCCCTGCTAGCGAACAGCAGCTAAAATCCGGACTGACAGGAGCTGAACATGGCTACCTCACCCTGTGCTCTCGTGGGTGGTGCATTCTGTGTCTTTCTCAGCCACTCCAGTCCAAAAACCTTCTTTATCACTGCCCCTCGGAGCCAGCGACAGCTAGGGCACGCTGTGGCTGCAGGAGGCAAAGGACTTTCACACCCACTTAGCAGGCATATCACCATCTAAAGGACACCCTGAATGTGGCAGGTATCGGAAAGCTATCTGCACTCCGTCATCCAAAGGAGCACACCCTTCACGAAAATACTAGCAATCCCAACGCCAAGAGCAAACTGAACAGCAGCTAGAAGATGTTCAAAGGGGGGCTGGGGAGGGGGGCATCATCACTGTAGATAGATGGCCCTGGAGTTGCTTGGCAACCATCTTTGCTAACACCTTCTTCTAAAAAGGAACAGTTTGCATCAGCTCCTGTGCCTCCCTGGGGCCGGTGCTCTGACCACACAGGCCCAAAGCTGGGGCCTTGGGATGAGAAAGCCCATGGCTGATGGGAAGCCGTGGGTCTGACAGAGACAAGGGGGACGGACAGCCAGTCTCTCTGCACCCGTTCTGCTGAAGGGACACAATCCCCCGACGGGGCTGGGCTAGATGAGGCAAACCATGTGTGCAGGTGCGACACTAAGGAAGGTCCTCGCTCCATCCCTGCAGAAGCCCACATGAGCACCTCTTAGTGTGTCTTAAGTGTAGATGCCATGTGCCTTGCCTCAGTCCTGCGCTGTTCCAAGAACGGGAGACATGAGAGCCCTGATTAGAGCACAGATTCTGGAATCAGTCGAACTTCAGTGTTCGAATCCCAATTCCCCTGTTTTTCAGCTGAACCATTTGGGTAAACGACTCAACACCTCTGAGCCTCAGATCCCAGCTTCTAAAATCCAGCTAAGAACAGGATTTGCTTCACAGGGTGATCAGGAGGACCCCATGACAGCACACAAATCTGGTCAGTGTCTGGTGCTCATTCAGTGTCCTGACCCATTCCTGAAACAATCTTGATGCAATCTGTTCCCCGGAAATGACGGCTCAGATAAGACAAAGAGGGGGACCTGAATATGTGGTAAAAAAATAATAATAATAATAATAATATGGCCGTAACCACAGCTCATGTTCCTGAGCACCTATAGGATGCCAGATAGTATCTCATTTATTTTTACAGCAACTCTGAGAGGAACTATTATTCCGTTCTGAAAATGAGGAAATTAAATCTGAAATTAACACACAGCTGGGAAATGGCTGAGTCAAAATTTAAATACTGCTGCATGAAACTCCCAAGGCCCCCATGCCAATGAACTCTCTGTGTGCAGTGAAATATACACAGCATAGCGTTAACCGCCGTAGCTATTTTTAAGTGCACAGTTTGGTGGCTTTAAATACATTCGTACTTCCACGGAACCTTCCCCCCATCCCCCTATACCTGGAACTTTGGACCCACTGAATCCAAACTTCACATTTCCAGCCTCGGCCACCATGGCGCACCATTCTAGTCTGTCCACACAAACATCACTCCTCTGGGAACCTCACAGATGCGGACGCTGGCCGCATCCGCCCTTTTGAGGCCAGCACATTTGGGGGCCGGGGGAAGGGACTGGGAAGTGAAACCTGGGCCTTCTGCATGCTCTCCGATGCTCTGCTGCTAAGCTGCACCCCCAATCTTGGTCAATATCCTTTTCTTAAAAGAGTGAACACCAGCTTGGTGAGGGGATGTGTCCCAACCATCTACCATGACAACGCTGTCACCCGTTTGCCCTGTCCAGGACTCCTTGACCTATTGGGGTAGTAAGACAGGTCACACTGCTCCCTGCTGAGGGTGTCCTTTGCCATGGATGTCCACAAACTCAGAAGTCTGCTCTGCAGAAGTCAATACAGTATCAGGGCAAGCACTTGCATGTTCCCACTTCAGCTCACTTGTATCTTCCAGGTTATAGCGACCCCGAACCAGTTTGTTCTGTCCTGCCAAGCATTTCGTCCCCTTCCTGACATTAAGCACAACATGCCTTAAGATTAGAAGACGGAATTGTGAAAAAAACAAATAAATAAACAAACCAAAAAAAAAAAACCCACGAGGACAAATTGTCTACAAGAGAACAAACGATCTACCCACAGGGGAGTTCCAGTTTTCTTTGCAAGAGCTGGGTACACCAGGCTAAACCATCAGCCAAGTAGTATCCTAGGCCTCCGCATAGGCCCACTTGCCAGAAGGGCCTTCCCAAGTTCTCACTATCAGTCCCAGTGTCTTAGGGTTCAAAGTGAGGTCCACTGGGCAGAGGTAGCCAGTATGAGCCCTGCCATAGATCACAGCAGGGAGCCTAACATTGCAGGATACTGGACTGAGTTCTAGAAGAGACACACAGAAGTCGGCCCTTGCCATTCGACTTCTATGACATTCCACAAGGGTCCAAGCCATTGGCTAACACTACCCATTTCCACGTAGCTTCCATGACAGCTACGTTTGACTTCCTGAATGACAGCTTTCCCTAGACGTGAACACTAGACTGCTTGGAGTGGGGTTGGGGGTCGTCAGATAAAAAGGATAGGATTAGGACCAGTTCTCATGGTTGGTTGCTGCCAATGGATGTCCACTCAGAAGGATGTCAGGGGTGAAGCTGCAAAGGAAGGCCAACCCAGAGGGAAGGAACATACTCTACAGAGAAGCATGGAGAAACTAACATAACTTTCTCCCATCGGCGGTGCAGCAGAGACACCAGGCTTCTGCCAGCCAGTAACGGAAAGGGGTCCGCATGACCATACAACCCTAGATGACGCTGTGAAGCACGGGACATACAGGTCAGGAGCTTTCGAAAGCCGGGTCTGGCCTTGCTCTCCACACTTCCCAGTCCTCAGCGTGGAGATCTGGAAGCCAGCTGCTCCGTGCTCTTCGAGCTCAGCCCCATTTCAGGCACATCCCCTGGGTAATCAAACTGCAGAGAGCGCCAGTTGTACTTCCAGCCTGACTTTCAATATAAACTGAAATCTGAATGCTCTGCCAGGGTTTCTCTGACATCAGGGGCCGCTGAATAATAAATGCCATCATTATCAGAATCCTCCTCTCGCCATGGCGAGGCAGGACTGGGCCAGTCAGAACAGGACCTGCACCCCACTGTTCTCACTGCTGACTAGAGACGGAGCCACCAGGCCCTCTCTGACTCTTCGACTTAGCCACAGCACTGCCAAGAGCCACCGTCTATTTGACCTGTTGGGCAGTGGGTAAGGTTGACTCATATATGGGCTGTAGGCCCAAGACTAGGAATAGCAAAATATCCCTGAATTCATCTCTCACTAGTTTCCCGTGTTCTTATCTCTCCAGCTTCATTTTATTTCAGTGACTTTCTACCAGGTGGCTCTGCCTCCCTGAGGGACATGTGGAGACATTCTGGTGTCTACATTTGGAAGTGTGGAGGGCCACTACTTTGGAAGCCAACCGTCAAAGGGCACAAGATGGTCCCTGTCGCAAAGAGATACCTGAGTTAAAATGTCAGCACTGTTGCTGGTGGGGAAACGGGCGTTCCTCTCTGTTCTGCTGGCTTCGCCCCAGCAATAAAACCATTTAACTTCTAGAACGTTTCATAATCACGTGCACTTTGGGCCTTCACACAGACCATTTCCTCCAACTCCACCTTGCCCAGCTACACACTGTGAGAACTTCCATTTATCCTTTGGATTTTAGCCATAATAAAATCTCTTCTGAGGGCCTAACCAAAATCTGACCCGCCTCTCATGTTTCTCTGTCGGGACACCTGTCACAATCACTGTGGCTTTTTGTGATGTCTGTAGTTGTGGCCAGGTAGGGAGTCCCAGTGTCAGCCTGGAGCAGGCACAACAAGGAGCGAATTCTAGCGTGTGGCAGAAGCTGAAAAGTCCAGCACCCTCCCATACACAGGTACCTCAGGAGACCAAGGCTTTACACTATCGGTAACACCAGCAAACTAACAAGACACTCGGTCCTCCAACACAGACAGAATCAGCAAGATGCCAGACCACGGCTGGGAGCACGGTCTCCTAGTCTGGGGGGATATGAAAGGACATATGTATCTACTTCAAGGCACCTAGGATATCTTTGGAAAGATACCAAAGCCAATGGGTGTGCGAGAGACGTTCCAGTGAAATTGAAATATATATAAGACTCTTGAATTGTGTAACTCAGAGATTATTTTGAAGAAGCTTTTAGATGAATTTAAGGTCTACACTTCAGAGCTAAAGAATAAACAACCACAGCAAAAATTCATTACTCTTTCAGAGGTGAAGGCCCGGTCCAGCCTTTAAGGAATTGTATATGGTTTCCAAACCTGCGGATTCTGTCTAACTTCCTGTTCTGGAAGGAAGGAAGGAAGGCAGGCAGGCAGGCAAGCCATATTTCTGGCTTTCTACCCAGGATTTGGGTACATGGAAATCCTTGTTAGTACAAAGAGACACTCATTTCGCAAACTTTCTACTTCCCAAAGTGGAGTGGACGGTCTCCAAGCACCCTTCCTCAGCTCACCCGCTCCCTGCATGTCAGCTAGTAAACCCTTTTTTCCAACACATCACTTCTTTTCTGCATTAGCCTCAGCACCTTAGCTGCTCTCCTGTGTCCTGCCCTCCCATTCAAGCTGAGAGCCACGGCGATGCCAATGAAAGGCCAACATGAACACATCTTGCTGCTTCCAGCAAAGGAGGGGAGGGCAGGTACAACAGAGAAGGAAGTTAGAATTAACAGTGAAAATCAGGTTTATCTGTGTGATCTGCAGACTGAGGCATTCCCATCTCCTATTAGCATAGATAACAGAGTCGTCTATGTAACGATAAAGACGCTGTGGATAGTTTCCCATAAATCTCCATGGCTCCCCTCTCTTGGGTCATAAGAATACACCATCTTCCCAGGCCAGTAGTCATTTTCCTCTCTAAGCTGGTCCTTTTCAGTCCTAACTTCTGAGCCCAGGCAGAGCCCACTTCCACGTTCCCAGCTCGTTCCCGTCACTTGGGCCTTCCACAGCAAGCTTTCTCTGTTCCCGCCTTCTCTGGGACCAGACTCATTTCACATTTACCTCCACCAAAGGAAATGCTGGGAACCCTAGAACACAGCCTACTGCCCAAGTCCGAAAAGCCCAGAAAAGGTCCTTGAAGAACTTATTCTTCCCCATGATAAAATGAAACAACTTATCATTTGAAATGTATTTTTCTAGACCTCCGAAGCCATCAGAAAGGAAAAAAAAAAGAGAGAGAGAGAGAGAGAAACCTCTTCATGTTCAGAAGCCACGAACTGCCTAAGTATTTTTCTCTTGCTTTTGACAAAACCCGCTTCTTAACTGTAGTATATGAAATACTCTATGTCCACAGAAATTGTTTTTAATCATTAAGCTTTATAAAATTATAACGCGCATTACTCTAAAATTGAAGTTCTTCGTACAAAATGTCTTTTTACCACAGATGACTCAAAAATTCATGGTAATTAAACTAATACCTAGTTTTACGGAACTAGTTTCAGTAATAAATGATGGTAATATTCGCAATAATAAAAAGGAATAAAAGCAGGCATGCAGTCAGCTCTTACGATACACTGAGCTCTCTCCTCTTACCTCTGTCATGCTTCCTAGCGGCCCTGATAACATGTTTTACAGTTAAGGGCACTTCTGAGCCACGTGGACCCCATTCTTTGTGTACAGGTTGGTTTCGTTTCGTTTGAAGTTTGGTTGAGACCCCGAGCAATGAAAACATCTTCCCCAACTGAGTGAGACTTTGCTTGGGAAGTCTTCAGGCCACACCCAGGCTGGGTAGAATAGTGTCATAGTCAGGCTTAGCATAGAAACATGGCCTTCCTTGGAATTTTCCATCAGCTCGCATAGTTCTCATGAAGATTGGGCCAGCAGGGTTCCTTAGAACGTCCTCTGAGCAAAGCTATGTCTTGACAGACCCAACTGAGGCCATAGTCTTCATGGGGAGAACACATTTGTGGTCGGCATTCGACTCAGGCCTTTACCTCTCTGGAGTCTGGACTGAGAGCATCTCCTCTCCTGGGGTCTGGACTATATCTTTCGCATCTGTGAGGTCTGGACTGAGCCCCTCTCCCTCTTGTCTGCTCGGGTCAGGACTCAGCCCTCCCATCTGTGGGCTCTGGGACTCGGCCTCTCTTTTCTGCTGTGGTCTGGACTCAGGTCCTGAAGGCCCCAAACTATTCACAACTGTTTCTAGTAAGCAGATTACACAGTTGGTTTGCTTGGTTGGTTTGGTTTATCTGTTTGTTTTGTTTTGTTTATGATATTTGCAATGAGTTAAACTTTAAAAAAAAACTGAGGAAATATACCCTGTTATCCTCATTATTTCTGAAGTCATTTAAGGTGGTTTTTTGTTTTGTTTTGCTTTGTTTAAGTTCCTTTAGAGGCAAGTTGTTTGGCTCCACTGTATTTTAAAGGTTGGGGCAGTCACTAGGGAAGCCTGGGTACAAAGGTCTCAGAGTGACTATGGAGGGCAGTTAGCCCCAAACCCCTTGCTTTACATCTATAAAACCAACCCAGAGAAGTGAGCCCCAGGGCCTAAGTGAGAAGCTAGCTCCCAGTTCTCCCTGGTACACCTTTCAGTGAAGCTGCTCCAAGGCAACCCTTACAAGATCAGGCCCGAAAGGAACTAGCAACAGTTTGCAATTCAAATGCCTTTGCCGAATTCTCTGTGAGTATAATTTTAAAGGGGATAAGAAGAGCTGACAAGAAGAGTCTTTATGGAGACTTCGGGGCATCCAGCTAACAGCCCCTCCTTGGCATAGGTGACAAAGCAAAGGAAGGTGAGTGGGCCAAGGGATGCAGAAGGAATATGTCAGTTACCGGGTTACTCAAACACTCTGGCGCTGCCTGCAGTGTCTGCCCCAGCAGTGGTAAGAAACCTCGGGAGGCAAAATGATTCCGATTTCATATTTCCAGCCTAACTTCCCTCTCTGAGTTTGGTCTAAAAATGATTGCATGCCATTGACGCTCAGAAAAGCATTATTCACTATAGTCAAAAGGTGGCAACGACCCACATACCCCAGCGGATGAGTAGTATGTGCCAAGAGGAGCATGAGTCTACCTTGAAAAGTCATAAACTGTGCATGATGCAACATAGAGGAACCCTGAAAACACCATGCTAAGTGAAACAAGCTTAACACACGAGAGCAAATAGCGTGAGAATTTGCTATGAAGAATCCAAAATGGGAACCTTCCCAGATACAGAAAGAGAATGGAAGATCCCAGGAAGATGGCAGGGGATATGAGAAGTCATTGTGCATGTGACGGTACATTGTATAAATGAGTTTCTGCTGAGACGGTAAACAGACCGGGAAATGAAGATTGGCGATGGTTGTAAGACACTGTAAATATACTTAATACACACTGGGCTATGTGCTCAGAAAAGCTTACAATGGTTGGTTTTATGTTATATACGGCGCCACAAGAGTATGTCCTGCCATCTCTCAATTACAACCCTAAACTTTTATTCTTTTATTGCCATATTTCTTCTCAAGACCTGCTTCTGGCCAACAGCACCATGGCCAGGCATGTATGTTCATAAACACAGATGCAGAGTCCCACAAGGGCCGCGTTGCATCCTGCAATGATCCTCCACAAATATCTGCCCACCCTAAGGCCTCCAACAAGATGGCCCAGTGTGACCACACTCTGACACAGAGCCTCAGACCAACCCTTACATTCTCACTAAGGGACAGGCATATGCTACACTAGGAAGACCTCAGGAACTTCTCATTTCTCATTGTCACCCAAGGCCACTCCACCAGGCCCACAACAAAGAGATAAAGTCCATGTGTGGCTGTGTAACTGCATGGGGCACTGAACAGCAGAGTGTCGGTCATGCAAGTGCATTCAATTAGAACCAAAGCATTGTACCTTCACAGGACAGAGGATATATTAAGCAAGACATAGCATCTGTGACTTCTGAAAGAAAGAGAGCTTTTCATTTTCCCTTAAAAGAATTCATTGCTCGTGCAGCAAAGAGAATCTGAGAACAAGAGTGGCCGGATGTAGATGGGGTGGCAGGAGGGTCTGAGTTTTGTGGGCTACGGTCCCAACCCATCACCCTGACCTGCTGCGTGCCAGTCTTGTGAATGCCACGGCCTTTAGTCAACTTTAGCATGTAGGGTTTTGCACCTTCAACATGGAAACAGTGCTGGTGGTCTAAGAGCTTAGCTCTCTAAGTGGCTCAAGACCTCAAGAGTTTCCTGTGAAGAGAGACAACCACTGGGGACCCCTTCCATTGCCAACGTACATGGACATTTAGCACAAACAAGCTGCCACTTGTAGGAAGCCCACTTGACACCACTCCCCCCGTGCATCCTAAACGCACACATCAAGATCACGCTAACATATTTAGAGGCAAACATCTTTAGAATAATGTTTTGTTCCCAAAGTACTTAATTAGCAGAAACACAGTGTCTGAGAACGGCCCTCGAGTTAAAATGAAAGCATTTTAATGCCCAGGTTCTTTCTTGAAGCACCAACGATCATCTTACTGGACAGTCAGGAAATGACGTGGCGCTGAAAACCATCTTAGGTGTCGGTGCACAAGTTCCAACTTTCCAAGCAGGTTTCATCCACCTCTGCACGCAACACCCCCTCTTCACCAGGGGACTAGGCTGCAGAGCCAAATGGCTTCTCTCCCTTCATCGTGGATGAGCAAATGCTCCTCCAGCCAAGTTACGTCTGAACTTTCCTGACACGTCCCATTACTTCCTTCTGCCTCTCTGTGCCTCCCTCCCAACACCAATTTCGTTGGGCCAGTTCTGCATACAAGACTCCAGATAGTGCATCACGATTCAAGTGAACCCATCCTTTCTTTAAGCAAAAAGTGGCCTCCAGAGTGGCTCCATTGGAAGTCAGAGGCCAGAGTGACAAATGGTGGCCTTGCAACCAAGGATCGCTGACTTACAACAACCAAAGCTGTACGGTGATGCCCAGGCCTGGCATTAAGGCTTCACTCATGCCCAGATCTGGGATCATCGTCCGTTCAATGTGTCCCCTTTCAGGTATCATATTTTCATGCTGGGAAACACAGATGGGGGCTTCGGAGCGCAGGTTAAAGATCTGCACATATTGATACCCCTAACCCGGGCCACTGTCTACAGTCTGTGACCAGAAACAAAATGTTACTTGCAGCCAAGGCTTGCCATGTGCAATGGTTTTTTTCAGTGAGAGTGGAGAAGTAGCTGCTGGAATGACCGGCCATGTGGGGTTCATTAAAACTTGTGAATTTACATATGAGGGAGGCTGGAATGCTTGTGAAGGGGAGCCCCATGCCTCACTCGGGAGTTCCAAACCCCACCGCCACCATTGGCCCATGGTGCTCCAAGAATGGCAGACACCATCAGGAGGTTTAGATGTGGACTCTAGCGGAGTGCAGTAAACTTCTGTCTTCCACAGCCTCCCCCAGACTGAAAGCCCCCCCCCAGTTGTATTTATACTTGGAAGGAAGTTAACAGTGAAGCAGTAGTCACCTGGGCGTGCTCGATTTTTGACAAGCCTTAGTCACTCTGTACCCAGCAGAACAATTCACATTCTATTCCAAAGCCTGTGAAGACTATGCCACACAAGCTAACACTAACATACCAAGAGCTCCACTTACCTTCTTTATTAAGCCTCATAACCTCCCTGCTTTTGCCACCCTCTTTTCCAGCCTCTTCTAAATCTACATCTGCAGATGAAAAAGAAAAGGAAAAAAGAAAATGAGGAAAAAAAGGGGGGATGCCAAAGTCAAGGGGGGGAGGGAGAGTGTTTATTGACAAACAGATCGATCTAAATACTGTATCTGAAAATCTTGCAAAATTTGACAATGCAACATTTTCTCCCGAGTCTGGGTTTTCATCTACCTGGCCCAGATAGGTACCCCCAAAAAAAAAAAAAAAAAAAAAAAACTATGCAAGCAGCAACAGAGTCGCCTTTTAAACAGACACCACCGTGGGGCTGCGAAAGCCCACCCCGCGGGCTGCTTGCCCCGGAGAGCCAGGCACAGACAGACAGACAGCCTTGCTGGCAACCGGGCCTCTCTGTGCTCTGATGGTCTGTGTCTGTGTGTATTTATTTAGAGAGAGAGAGAGAAGCATGGAGGACGCCGGGGGCCACTCTCTCTCACACACACACTTTTTCCCAGTGGCTCTAGGTGAATGGAAAGGTTACAGGATAATAAAAGGAGGAACAGGCGGTGGGGTTCTTACTGTCGGAGCAGTGTAATTTGGCGGCGTCGATCCAGGAGGACCAGGGTTTGCCCAGAAACGCCTCCGGACTGGGCACTTTGCGGTGCAGTGTCGCCATTGCTGTTCCTTCTTGTTGCTTTTTCCCTGTTCCTTCGGCAGCAGCAGCCGAGAGACACGGGATTCGAGAACGCTCCGACGTCATCTTCGGAACGTTCCGACATTGAGTGTTCTGAGAGGGGGAGGAGGGCGGCAGAAGAGGCGGGAGGCGGGGCGCGCTCGGCCCTGCCGGGCCCTGCTGTGCTGCGTGAGGCCGCTGGGGGCGCCAGAGAGGCGCAGAGTGCGCGGGGCCGGGGAGAGCGCGGAGTCCAGCAGGCTGAGAGCAGAGCCTGAGTGCACCGCTGGTTCAGTGGGGCAGGGGCACCTCGCAAGGAGGCTGCACCCGGCCGCCCTGTCCAGCCAGCAACCCGGAGACTGGTGCAACTCCGGGAAGAAGCAAAGGTTCTTTCGCCCAGTCGCCGCTGGAGGACCGAAAGTTTTGCTCGCTGCAAATCCCTTCCTCCCAAAGTCCCAGTCACCCACCGCGCGACGTCCTGGAAGGATCCCGGAGGTTTAGTGGGGACGAAATCGGCTGGTTTGCACCCCTCCATCCTTATCTCTCAGGACAGAGCGGGAGCTCTAGCGAGTACACCTCCCAGCTACCATCCGCTTCACCCTGTCTCATTTCTCGGTGAGCCTTGGAACCCGATCGCTTAGCAGATGCCTTCAGGAAGCAGAAGCAAAGGGGAAATGGACTTAACTCCAAGAATCAGGTGAGTGGGGGCGAGGGGAGTGATCATCCCATCCCGAGCTTGGCAGGCAAAATTCCACAGTCATTTTGCTCTGGTTCCCAGGGGGTCTGTGCGTTGTGTGTCCCAGCTGGTAGAGCCACCGCAGAGACTTTGCTCCGCGCACACCGGACTGAGCGAGCTCAGGACTCTGAGTTGATGCTAAGCCCTTCCCGCAGATCCAGCACTTCCACTGAGCAGGTTGGCCAGAAGACTTCGCATCCCCCACCCCCACCTCCCACCCCCGGGAAACTTGACTGCCAGAAGCGTGGACTCCTGGAGCTTTGAGAAGTCTCTTCTGACCCTAGGGTCTGGTAACTGAGACCTTAACATATCCTGTTATCTATCTCTTTTAAATTGTTTGCTTACTAGGAATTCCCTAAACTGTATAGACACCCTTACCCCACAATCAATAACTTTTCCATTTGTAAAACATCCTTCCATTCTTACCACTGCTGTCCGAGGAGCTCTTCTGCTCCACACCGAAGCATTGCTTGCTTCTGAGCTGTATTCTGGTGGGGCTGGAACGTCCTGGCACTCTGCACCATGAACCTCGAAACCTGCATTTAAATGGGGTGATGAAGGAGCATCTAGAGGCTTGTTTTCAGCTGTGATGTGTGTGGGAGTGGGCCTGCTTATATCAGACATAGATAACTCTCCGGTTTTTTTGGATGGATTGCTACCTAAGGTGCCAGTGGATAAGGCATTACCTCACTTTAAATACTTGTGGTTTGGGAAATATTTCTCAGATCTTAGATGAGCCAGGCACGGTACCTGACATTCTCCACCGATGCATCTTTTTAAACAATATTGTGTCTCATGGATGGACCCATTGCCCAGGGTCCGGGAGACAAGGGGAGATCCATCCCGGTCTTTACAGAGCTGCAGTTGGAGAAGGATCACGCTTAGCTCTTCAGGGAAGCTGGGCACATGCACAGTGATACTAGACCAGTGTGAAAATGGTGTGGACGTTCGTGGCTGGGCCAGTTCCTTGGAGGAAGTGGACATGAGCTAAGATTGTTCAGAAAATGTGTCACCAAGAAAACGGAATCTGCTCTTCATGTTGGAAATTGGGGAGGTTTTATAGGAAGCTGAGGTCTGATCTTGCCAAGGGAAGAGGAACCAGGCAGAACCTTGGGTAAATATAAGCATGTGTGGTACTGGGTGTGGCTTAGCTGTGTAACCTCCTGTGTCCTACTAGGACCATTGTCAGGAGCTAGCTGGGGGCATGTTCCATTCAAACACATCCCTAAACTTGCTTAATGATCTTTGACTTAAATGAGTCCGTCCACCCCATCTGCCACCCTCACTAAATGTCCCTGAGCATCTCAATTTGTGAGGACTTTGCTACACACACCATTAGTTTTTCTAAGATTTCTCAGCACCTGGAAGGCAAGTATACCACCCAGCTTGCTGGTTGGACCATGTTGTCACTTGTTCCTGCCCCGCTGCCAGGTGATGGACTGGAAACAGGACTAGCATGAAAGATGCTCCTCGCCCCCTAGGAACAGCAGTTGGAGAAATTTCAGCTCTCTGCCAGCTGATATCACTAGAGCCCAGCCATGAATGAGCTGGGGCACGATGAATAGACTCTGCTGATACATAGAATCGCAGGAAAACAGGACATTTGCATTCTGACAGGGCAGGGCCACCTTCAATGGCAATGTGTCATCTGCCTTACAATCAATCCCCCTGCTCCTGGCAGAGCCAATGGACTCCAGTCTCTCGGGCTCTTGACCACTGTGATGTGCACAAGAGTTCTGTACTCCCTGTGGCTCGGACTTGAGTGGATCCTGCCCCTGTTCCTAACCACTGTCCCTTGCCAGGGCCACTCAGGAGCAGTGGTAGTAGCCCTTTCTTACTCCTTAGCAAACATGGGGAGAAACTGAAAATTGACGTACGTGTAAACATTGAGACAAAGCCAGCCCTCGTTACTTAACATGGTCGGGGGAGGGGGGGTTGAGGGAGCCTGAGCTAGGGCTTGAGATCAGAGGCATCCATTGCAGTGTGGCCATGGGATTGAGATCCTGAATCTGACTTAACCTCAGCTTCTTGATCTGTTGAATGGGCCCCCAAACTGCTGTTTTCTTGGAGTTAATGTATTAAGGGAAATTCGGAGTGCTGATCCCTGCAGATAAATAAGACCTGGTTCATAGTGAGTGAGTCATAAGACTGTTTGTCACGATTCTTCCATCTATCTACCTACCTATCTATCTATCTATCTATCTATCTATCTATTATCTATCTATCCATCTCTATCTCCCTACCCCCTCCCTCACTTGCTCCCACTTGTTACACTTGATTTTGGTTTGTGTTTTGTTTGCTTGTTTCTGATTTGTTTTGTTTTGTTTTGAAATGGGGTATCACACTATACCCCAGGATGGCCTCAACCTCACTGTGACCTCACAGCAATTGTCCTGCCTTGGCCTCCCACACTGGCTGCCCCTTTCTTTAGTCAGGATGCGTGAGATGCTTGGGATAGCAACTGGCAGCTGGAGAGAGGCCAGCATGCCGATGTGATTTTTGTCCAGAAGAAGTTCTGAAACTTCTGTCCCAAACATTACTGATTGGCACAGGATAGACCTTCCAGTATAGAGTAGACCCCTGCAGGAGCTCTCCCACTGGGGACAAAGCTGCCTTTGCCTCTTAGTAACGAGATCTCTTGATACAGAGCAAAACGGGATCTCTATACATTGCTTTTGTCTTCAAATTTCTTGTTTCTTACGAAAGAAATTTAATATTGAGTTCTGAAAATTAATTTCCTTCTGGTAATAGAACGATGGATCCCAGGGATTCCCATTGTGCCACAGTTCCTTTGGGCATTCTCTCTCCTGTTTAGTTGCTCTTCTCACTGTGGCAAAGCAACTTAAAGAAGTAAAGTTTTGTGGTGGTTTGAACTCTTGGTCCCCAGTGGGTGGAACTATGTGGGAAGGGTTAGGAGGTGTGGGCTTGTTGAGGAGTTGTATCACTTTGTGGTGGGGGGGTCTTTGAGGTTTCAAAAGCTCAGCCATTGCCAGTTAGCTCTGTCTAGTGAATATATTTCAAGATGTGAGCACTCAGTCGTCATTTAAATGCCATGCCTGCCATTCCCATGATCACCATGGATTCACCCTCTGAAGCTATGAGCCCCAGATAAGGTCATTTAGAAGTTGCCTTGGTCTTGGTGTCTTATGACGGCAGTAAAACCAAGGCAAGCTTATTGGGGTTCACAGTCTAAGGAGTCTGTCCCCAAACCTGATATCACTTTCCATGGCATTTTCAATACATTGACTGACACGTCTATTATTATAGGTGTAAATGATACCGCTGTGTATATTTAAGAGGTGAATCACTTTATTTTGTGGTCATTTTCCCTGCACTTTTTTTCTGTGTTTCTGCCTTGGGGTATGTACACATACATGTATGTGGAGGCCAGAGGCCTACCCATGCTGTTTCTCAGGAGCTGTCCACCTTGGGTTTGGTTTTGTTTTGTTTTGTTTTGTTTTGTTTTAAAACAGGGTCTCTCGTTGACATTTGGGTCTCACTGATTGGATTAGGCTTGCTGGACAGTAAGCCCCAGGGATCTGCTCATCTTTATCACCCCAGTACTGAGATATAAGCATGGATCACCACACCGGCTTTATAAGATGGGTTCTGGAGCCTTAGCTACGCCTCCAAGCCAAGAATGGCTGTGTCACTTTCGACCAGGTCCCTGGACCTGAAGAAGGGCGCAGGTGGATCCTGGCAGGGGGCTGTGTGCAGTAGGAGGAGCCGGCACCCAGCTCCACTGTCATCACATCACGCCAGGCAAAGAAGGATGACTTCCTGCGACACTACTCAGTCTCAGACCTTAGGACCCACCCCAAGGGTTACACCAAGTACAGAGTAACCCCTCAGTTCATCTCAAGGAAGGACCCAGAGGATACAGTGACTTCCATAAGCTCCTTGGGGACTTGGCCTATACTCACCACAACCTCTTCTGTCCCCTAGAGGAGTTTCCTGCTTTCCCCCATGCCCAGGTGTTTGGTGGTTTGAAGCCCCTGAGATCCAGGAACAGTGCAAGGGTACAGAAGACTTGGTGAGCTTCATAGTACCCATCCCTGCACTCAACAACAGCCCCCAGCTCGAGTTTTTCCAGGCCTTCTGAGGTGTCTTGGGACCTGCAAATCCTACTACCACCACCCCCATCACCCCCATCCCCACATCACCTCCTGATGAGGCCCGGCTACTCCAGCCACTGCCTGTGGAAAGAAGGGGCCAGGGGGAGTTGGAGGTGTCAGTGGATTCCCTTCCATTCAGCCCTGCCCAGGCAGCCTTGGATCTTCTCTTCAGGCCCCAGCCTTACCCACACAGGTGAGCTAGCAGCCATGGAGGTACAGTCCTAAAGGCTGGACCAGGAACTCTGAGAGCCATGAGGACGGGAGGAGAAAGAGGCTGAGGATGGAGAACCTGCCCCAGCTTTCCTCGGCCATGCCACAGAGTTCATTACTCAAGCCCTGAGGAATGAAAAGACTGGTGCATATGCTGCTGCTCTCCAAGGTTACCAAGATGGGGTGCACGTCCTGCTTCGGGAGCCTCTCAGGTGTGAAGATGTGAAGAAGAGGGCAGCTGAGTACCTGAAGCAAGCAGAAACCCTTCAGGCACACCTGCCCTGAGGGGGTGGGCCCTTCCTGGGATGTCACTCCAGCACGGCCAGCCTCCTCCTCTCCTCTCTGTGGGAGTTGGCCTTGTAACCCTAGGGACCTTATCTGTATTAACTGTATTTCAAGTGTGAGAAAGGCAAAGACTTCTCAGCTCTGACCTGCCTGCCTCTTTGGAATCAGACTTGAACTTCTGGTCCTGCCTATCTGTTTTATGTCAGTGGCATCCCTCTTTTTTTTTTTTTTTAAGATTTATTCATTTATTATATATAAGTACACTCACTGTAGCTGTCTTCAGACACACCAGAAGAGGGCATCAGATCTCTTTACAGATGGTTGTGAGCCACCATGTGGTTGCTGGGAATTGAACTCAGGACCTCTGGAAGAGCAGTCGGGGCTCTTAACCACTGAGCCATCTCTCCAGCCCGAGTGGCATCCCTCTTAATCTGTCAGTTCACCCATCTAGATCCAGGGTCTGTAGCCAGACATGGCCCACTGCCTTTTTTTGTAAGACTCTTGGCGGTCTGTCTGTCTGCCTTTTTTCCTTCCTTCCTTCCTTCCTTCCTTCCTTCCTTCCTTCCTTCTTTCTTTCTTTCTTTCTTTCTTTCATGGTTGGAAGGAAAAGGATTCTTTGACTAGTGAAAATTTATAAAACGTAAATACGTGTGACTAAAACATGTGCTTGACACAACACACACACACACACACACACACATACGATTGGTTCTGGAAATCTTACTCAGACCCTCACAAACCTTTACCAACTGAATCATCTCCCCAGGCCTGCTTTTATCATATATACTGTCACGTGGCATTACATATGGGATACCCATTCCCTTTAACGGCTGCATACTATTCCCTATAATGGTCCAGAGTTCCTTTAGCTACTGCCTAGTTGATAGGTATTTTAGAGTTGTTTATGACAGACAGGGTGGTCGATGCTGTTATCGTTATACATGCTTTGTGGGCACAGAGGGGAACGTTTCTACCCAGAATTGGAACTTCCAGGTACGAGCGTTTTCCATTTTAATAGCCATGCCAGATCTTCTTTTAAGCAGCTGACTAGTCCAGGCTCCCTGGAGCGTGTAGCTGTACCCTTCTCTTCACACACTTATTAATGCTCAACATCTTCAAAACGCTAGCTCCTGGCAATACAAGGGGAGCGTGTCTTATTTGCTTGAGTTTCCCTCATTTTGGGTGTTTTCAAGCATTTTTAATGTGCATTTTATTCTCGCTCTTTGAACTGCTGCGTCTGTTGATTTGTTGTTGGCATTTTGAGGCCTTTGTGTTGATTTGAAGGAATTTTCTATGCCTGCCAGACATATAGCACTCCTGCCTGCTTAGAAACGCCGCCACTTTCCCCCTGTAATTGTCTTTTCCAAACTACTTAGGTGTCTGGGACTTCTCCTTGGAGCCTTCTGCTTTGCGTCTTAGTTAAGGAAACTGCCCACCCTCACGGCCATGGATCTTGTCTTACAGTTTCTCTCTATCCTTGGCAGGTTTCTGCTTCACATTTAGATATGGTTCTTTCAATGAGGATATAAGGCCAAAGAAAGGTGAATTTCGCCTGGGATCCTTGGGAGGCTGAGGCAGCAGGATTGTGAGTTCCAGGCCAGCCTGGGCTACATGACGTGATTCTGTTTCACAAACAAAACGTAAAAGGTTAATTTCTGGCCTTTTTCCAGTTGCTTCAGCACCGTGTGCTGCAGGGACCCGTCACATACTTGCTCAGAATTGTGGGTCAGACCTTCCCTTTCTTGTCCTGTCTCGAGTGCCCTTTCCCTGTAGTGGGTCACGACATTCTCCGTACTCCATCCATGCCTGTGCCTTGCTCTCACGGTACATATTCAGGGCCTTCTCTCTGCATGGCAGTGTGGTGTGAGACCTGTGGCAGCAGTTGCCGTAGAGGTAGACCCTATCAAGGATCTTCCTAGGAAATGTACCCTACCCCATGCATGCAAATGCGACAGTAAATCCAGGCCCAGTAGCCACAGCCAACAAAGATTCTCTCAAGGTAAGTTTCCAAATTAAACAGCTGTGACCTGGGGAGATGTGTTGTCTCCTAATATCCAAAAGGGGAAAACCTAGCTCAGGATTGGGGGAAGGGAATAAGTAGAAAGATAAGGAGGTAGGACTTGGACCTGCCTGTCTGCCTGTCCTTCCGGAAGGAAGAAGCTGGGATCCTGGCTAAAGGAGAGAGAAACAGGCCTCAAATAGTGCCGGGGTTCCAAGAGGGGACAGGGAGTGGAGAGAAGCAAGTGGGCCTGGGGCATTGAGCCAGACATTCACAGCCAGGAGAGGGCCTGCTGGGGTGACCTCCAGGTGGCTCTGGGGTCATTCGCACCCAATGCCCAGTTAGAAGGATATCTGGATTACCGCTTCATTTCCTGATTCAAGTTCTTCATGAAAAGTCCTTGCCACTACTGTGGCATAGGACATTAAGTCTCAAGTTAACACTTAGATGGGAGCACTTCCTTAGAGAGCACTTAAAAGGGTGGGAGCACCTCACCTTCTCTCACACCAGCCCCGTGCTGAAACAACGCCATTGCTGGTGAGAAGGGCCTATGCTGGGATGCAGGAGGCAGTTGCTACCCAGCAGCCCGTACCTCCTGACACCTCTTCCTCATGCCTGCTCCACGCTCTCAAGGAGCAGGCCCTGCGCTCAAGCAGCAGGATCCTGTGTCTTAGCCGACACAACAGGGAACAGAAGCCTGGAGACTTTAAGACCACAAAGCAGTCAGAGTGCAGGGTCAAGTCCAGGTCTCCATGGGTAGAGTGTGCCTTGCTCATTCCCCATGTGATGCTGATGCTGGTGTCAGACATTTTAATCCTCATGTCTTCCAGCCATGGTTTGTCCAGTTGTCTTCCTTTAGGAAACGCTTGCCACCATGCCTGGAGACTGTTGGCATGCTGTAATGGGCTCGCACGCATGCATGCGTGTGTGTGTGTGTGTGTGTGTGTGTGTGTGTGTGTGTGAGGTAGAAGCCAGTATAAACTGGATAAACATCTTTCCCTGAGCTGAGCTCAAGGCAGCCTCCAGTGGGTCAAAATGTTGAGGGGGGTGGTTTTGGAGAGCCCGATGTTAGTGACCTTTCTCTTCTTTGCATTTTCAGATAGTGAATGTCCAGCCTCAGCAAAGGCTTTGCCACCGTGACCTTCTTTGATCTCACCCCACCACTACAACGAGGGAGGCCTAAACCTTGTCCACTGGCAGCATCTGAAGATCCAAATGCTGCTATGGGTTGGAAGGCACCTGTGGAGTGAAAGGGGACATAGCCACGTAAGTACAGCATCTTATTGCTGCCTGGTTATTTGTAAGCCATCGTTTTCCTACTCCAAATCAAGGGCTTCCTGGGGCTTAGGCACAACACTACAGGCAGCCCTTATCCCCAGTTCATGGATGATGAAATCGAGCCCCTCAGAGATGCTCCTTCCCGTTGTCTCCCCCAGTTCCCTAGACATCAAACGCCCAGCCAGCGCTCTTTCCGCTATTCACGTCACAGGCATTATAGATTTCTTACAACAACCTGCCTGGAAAATGGCTGTGCGGTGGCATCAGGAATGTGCAGGCTCTCTAAGGCTCACAATGGATTAGACAGACCAGAGAGGGGATGGTGTCACTGATGACTATGCATGAGTCACCAACTCCACTGAGAGTTTTACACTTTGTGAGAACAGGAGTCACTCACCCTGTGACCACACAGAGAGAATGCTCTGTGCAGTACAGAGCAGTCTCCAAGAGAGTGTTTAAGTTGGCCATTTCCCAAGAACTCTCTCATACCGGAGAGATACAATGCTTTGGGTCACGGAATAATAAGATGGCCTTGGTTCTAATGTTGCTTGATTCACCCTACACTGGACTAGGAGGAGACACTGACATACATCAGCTTAATAAATCTGACAGTGAGGAGGGCAGTGTGTGTGGTTTCAATTACAGATTGACCCAGGATTGATTGAACTGTCTGCTCTGCTCTGGCAGGGATGGAGTCCAAGGATTGGCTGGACTCTTGTGAGAGGTGGGTATTGAAGCATCAATCAGCTGATGGGCTCCATGTCGCTTTGTATCCTGGGAGAATCAAATTATGAGTAAAATGCCACAGTGACATGGGAACAATGACACCAGGAGGATTAGCTCAGCCTGCCCCAGCGTTCATTCATTCCTTGTACCTGCACAGCCCCACCTAAACGAACCTTCCCTGCCCCCATGTCCTGTTCTCACCTTGTTCTTTATCTTTAGTGTGACCACACCCACATGTTTAGCCTTGTGTGAAATTTCAGCATGCAGGAGACTGAGACAGAAGGATCACAAGTTCAAGGCCACCCTGTGCTATGTGTCAAGACTTTGTTTTAAACAAAGGAAAAGGGAAGAAAAAAAAAACAGCAGTACATAATTTTTCCTAAGTAAGTATTCTGGCATTCATATGCTGAACTTCTGAAGGAATTGTCTCATTTAATGTCCTGTCATATAACTACCCCAGTTAGATTACCCTTGAGTATCTCAGGGAATAACAACCTCATTTTCTAGACCTGGAAAATTGGGCTGGCTCACCTTGCCTGATATGTAGACGATAAATGACACAGGGCCCCGAGTGGAACAGTAGCTGCCCTGAGCAGTCAAGGCTTGGGAGAGGAGAAACCTGATCTGAGCAGGACATGTCTGACTGATATAAATAAATGGTGACATGGTGGCCCAGCACTGCAGACGGGGGCAGTGCCTACCTTAACAACCAGCCCGAGACACAGAGATGGTAATTCCCCATAAGGACAGTCTTCAGTGGACAGCAGGCAAGTCCCAAGGGTGGTCCAGATAGGGGTGAGAGAGTGCCTCAGGGATGCAATCACAACGAGAAGTCATGTGACATGGGTAAGAATACAGTGTTTTCAGTTGGTCTGACTTCAAAGGGCTGTAGATGAGGCTGTCAGTGGAGAGCGTCTCCAGCCTGCAGCAGACCATGGGCTGGAATCCCGGCACTGTGTGGACTAGATGTGGTGGCACTTGAATGTCATGGTCATCCTCCTCAACCACACTTCAGTTCAAGGTCAGCCTGGGACACCTGAGACCCTGCCTTAAAACAAATATCATGCCTTTCAAGAGGAAATCTTAAGGGTTGTGCTGATCCAAGGTGAGGAACATGAGATTTTCAAGACTCCCTAACACTCAGGTACAACCACATTACAGAGACATAGAATTCTCATCTTGGCTGACCCAACAAAGCTCCATGGGCATGTCCTGGGCATTCCTAGACAGAGATAAGGGAATGGTCACTCAGATTAGGCAACCAGGTTTCTCAGATACCAGAGGCCCAAGCTGGTCAAACCAAGAGCAAAAATAACAGCTTCTTCTTGCACCTAAAAGTATTCTAGCTTAGAGGGGAGATTCTCAGCCAAACGCAGTTCTGAGTGATAGCCTTCAACTGTTGTGTTTAGTCTGTGGTTTGTTACTGGCTAAAAAGGGACATCTGGCTAAAGAACACTTGCCAGAATACGCCACACCTGTTTGAAGTGGTCGGATTTTCCCTCTTGCATAGAGAACAATTGTTACCAAAAATAAAAATAAAAAAAATTCCATAGGAAGAAAAGGCATGAGAACGATCATCAGCCTAAAATAAATGCTATAATTTTGATGTTGGTAATTTATTGCCATCCACACACTGTCTCCCTACCATCTACCTATCAATCATGTTTATAGACATTTAGATCCCCATTCTGCAAACCAAGACACTTAACTTATCTGGCAATCCATAGCTACATATATGAACATGAATATAAACATATTATATAATTGTATATACTTATATCTATATGGCGTCATAGTTAATGTCGTGTGATGGCTTGAATATGCTTGGCCCATGGCAAGTGGCACTATTAGGAGATGTGGCCTTATTGGAGGAGGTGTGGCCTTATTGGAGGAGGAGTGGCCTTGTCAGAGGAAGTGTGTCACTGTGGGGTTGGACTCTGAGGCTCTTATGCTCAGGTTCTGCTCAATACAGAAGAGTCTCCTCCTGGCTTCTTTTGAATCCAGATGTAGAACTCTTGGCTCT
Organism: Rattus rattus; assembly: GCF_011064425.1. Lineage (NCBI taxonomy): Eukaryota > Metazoa > Chordata > Mammalia > Rodentia > Muridae > Rattus > Rattus rattus. The sequence goes on along the minus strand of NC_046160.1, from coordinate 46,488,313 downwards.
TTCAGGACCATGTCTGCCTACACCCTGCCATGCTTCCTGCCGTGATGATAATGGACTGAACTTCTGCGACTGTAAGCCAGCCCCAATTAAATGTTTTCTTTTATAAGAGTTACCTTGGTTATAGTGTTTCTTCACAGCAACCAAACCATGACTAATATTTTTACACAGTCCCAGCAAGCACAGCATTCACGTGAGTGATATAATGTTGAACTATGACATCTTTATCCCCAATTATGAACATTTAACTATAGATTAAGTCTACAGCTTAAGAGTGTCTTAAAAAGAAAATAAATCAATTGAATAATCAGGAATAGGAATATTAAAAAGCGTAGCTAAACAAACTTTTTTTTTTCTTTTCAAGACAATCTTTCTCTGTGTAGCTCTGGCTATCCTGGAATTTGCTCTGTAGATCAGGCTGGTCTTGAACTCACAGAAGTCCTCTGCCTCCGCCTCCCAAGTGCTGGGATTAAAGGTGCCCTTGGTTGTTTTTAAAGAGCCTTTCCTGTAAATAAAATTACCAAGTCAAGGGAATATGCATTTAAAATTTTCAAACTGCTAAATTTTGCTGAAGTGTGTCAGAATTCCCATTTCCCTGTAATCTAGGCTGTATCAACCTTTCTTTTTTGTTTCATTCTGCTCTGTTTGTTTGTTTGTTTGTTTTTCGTAGTGCTGGGGATTGAACCCACGGCCCCCTGCACATTCCAGGCAAATGCTCTGCCACCTGGCTACAACTCCAGCTCTTTCTACACTTTTACAGGGTCTTACTAAGTTGCTCAGGGTGACCTTGCACTTGGGAGGCCCAAGCAGGACTTCAGACTATCATTCTCCTGCCTTAGCCTCTCCAAGGGCTGGGATTACAGGTGTGTACCACTAAGTCTGGGGGACTGGGTGAGACCAAGACAGGATTGCTCTGTGTAGTCCAGGCTGTCCTCAAACTCAGAGATCTACCTGCCTCTGCCTCCAGAGTGCTGGTATTAAAAGTATGCACCACCACCACCTGGCCCAGTTATAGACTTTTTTAAAAAAGACCAAATTTTTAACAAAAGTAAGGTGTGGAATTGTCAGAATCTTGTCTGGTACTTTCAAACGCCTGAGCTCCATTTTCAAATGTCACAGCCTGGGCATCATGGCTAGGTGAGGCTTCGCTTTTGTTCCTATTTCTATAGGTCAGTGAATCTCTCTGAAGGCATTTGGTCACTTTGCAAGCACACAGAGAAGGCACATTGTATACATTCTGTCTCTCCACTGAAAAGCTGTGTTCTTCCATTAGGAGGGCCAGCAAGGAAGCTGGAAAGGGACTTGTCTAGGTTTTATACAGAGCGAATCGTGTTGTCCCTTTGATGCACTTCATAGAGGCTATCATATACACTCAAAACAAAATCCCCACGGGCAATAACACATCACAGATAGCCTCAGCTTACTGTGGCTCTTCAAGCCAGTGGCATGGCTTCTCTGGGTTCACGTGGCAGGGCAGAGGAGGATAGGTGGCCCAATTGCATGCCCAGACAGGACTGATAAGATTCAAACTTGCTCTGGACTCTGGGGTAAACCAAGTATGGGCCTCTAAGACCTTGTCTTTGCTCTCAGAGTTTGATGTGATAATCCTGCTTGCTCTTTGGACCTCCCTGGCTACACTAGGCACAGAGAAAGAAGAGAACCCTCCTCCACCTACAAATCCCCGTAGTATCCCATTCTATCAGCCCCCTTGTTCCTGCATGGGGAGGGAGTGGAGACCTCAGCTACCAAGCAGAACAGGTATAAAACCCAGGCCATTCAGATCTGGGCAGAGTGATCCTAGGGAAGGTGCAGAGACTGCAAGTCTGAGATGCAAAATACCCGTCCTAGCCTCAGGGAACCCCAAGACTAGGATATTCTGGACATGGCTGGATGAGGGATTATGGGGGCAAGGGAGGAGCTTAAGACTCACATTTCTTTTTCTGCTAGCAGGGAGCCAGGTTCTGTAGCAACTGTGGATATAGCCAGGACAGAAGGACTTCCTATGCTCTGGCCCAATCTCCTTTGAGAGAAATAGGCTAATGTCAGTCTCTCCACCCAACCCACCCAACCCACCAACCTACCCCCTCACCTCACCCTGTCCTCCTATTTGAAATTATGGACGAGGAGGGAGTCATCACACTGCAGCCCAGCCTGCTCTGACTCCCAGACAACAAGAGTGAACTTCATCTTCTGCAGCAGGGGGGGATAACCCTAAAAGCTGACCCTGGGAGGTGCCCGGCAGCATGTGGAGTGGCAGCCTCTAATGAGGAGCTTTCTGTGGTTTCTGAGGGGGTAGAGAATAGGAAGCCACTTACATGGAAGGAACTGGAGCCCTGACATTTTTTTCTCTTTGAGGTTGGAGCTGGGAGGGAAGGCAGACAGCAGCACCTGCCATCCACACTCAGTCACAAAGCATTCGCTGAGCTCTTCTTTAAGGCTGACCCTGCCAGAGGGGCAATCGGAAGTTCAAAACACATGTCTCCACCCTGCAAAGGGGTTTCCAGAGCTGCTAGACATCTCTGGTGGCATGAAGACATCCATTAACCCTGTGAATGTTGACCGCTGCGGTTGCACAGCAAAGCCTTTGCAGAGATGATCAGCTATGGGTCCCCCGAGTTGGCTCCTGAGACAGTAAATGTTATCCTGTGTACCCAACAGAAGAGAAAGGCTGAGGGGGGATTTTATAATGGCACATGCACAAGGCCAGGGTGATGAAAAAAATGGTGTACAAAAAGACTTGAGGTTGCGTGTGAGGAGGAGGCAGCCACAAGCACAGAAGCATTGGTCGGCAGAAGCAGCTGCAGAGGCAAGGACCGGCTTCTTGTATACAAACTGTACTGGGCATGTGGCCTTGAATTTGGCCTAGTTAAAAGAAAACTGTTAGACTTCTGACTTCCCAGAACTGTGTTGCTTTATGCCTTCAGTTCTGTGGTAATTTATTATAGTAGCCCCAGGGCTATCCTTGCAGATGAAGTAGAAGCCTTGGTCTAAAGCCACTTCGGGTAAGTAGAGTCACATTCATTCCCTTGGGAATATATATTGAGTGACCGTAATGGTCCAGACATAGGAGCTGTGAACAAGGAAATGGCATCCTTGATGACACTGGGATGGGAGTCGGAAGCAGGTAATACATAGAAAGTGTCTTAGTCACTGATCTATTCCTGTGAAAAGACACTGTGACCAAGGAAACTCTTATAACGGAAAGCATTTAATTAAGAGCTGGCTTACAGTTTCAGAGGGTTAGTCCATTGTCATCATGGTGGGAAGCGTGGTGGTGTGTATGACACTGGAGCTGAGAGCTACATCCTGATTCACAGGCTGAGGGAGGAAAGGAGGGAGGGAGGGGGAGGAGAGGAGAGGAGACGAGAGGAGAAGAGAGGAGTGGAGAGAACAGGACAGTAGAGGACAGGATAGAGAGAGAGAGAGCCTCTCTGGGCCTGGCCTGATTTGGACTTTTGAAACCTTAAAGCCCACATGTGACCATTGTTATAGCAATTCTTTCAAGAGAATGTTCCAGGGTGAGGTAGACTAGGAAAGAAGATGGCCTTTCAGACGGGCCATCCTGAAATCTAAACCCTAAATATCAAGACAGCCTTGCCAGTTGGAGAATGCTTTCTTAGAGGAAGGAGCTGTCCATGCAAAGGTCCTGTGGTAGAGTAAATGAGCCGGAGCACACTCCTTTGAGTCAGGGGGGGAGCCTGGGTCAAGAGAGACTGATTCTGGTCTTTGTCCCGCCTTGGAGCTAACACGAAAGTAAGCATGCAAGGCTCTTGATCGAGTATGTTTGAGGAGGACTGGGTTTCTTTTTCTTTTTTATTTCCTTTTCTTTTTCTTTCTTTTTTTTTTTTTTTTTTTTGATTTACCCACAGTCCTGCTGGCAATTGTGAATAAAATACATTGTTGAGATTGAACGCGGAAAAACTGTCTTCCTAAGTCAGCAAAGGGACCCACGTGGAGTGTGGCGTTGTTTGTGCAAAGGCCCCAGAGCTCAACACCAGCAGAAAGTGTGGCATGACTGACAAAGCTGTCAGCAGAGGCCACATGCACCTGCAATGATTTCAAGAACAGGGCCCGCCTCCAGGGGCATGGCCAGCGTGCTGCTCCCAGAGCTGCGGCTGGGTAGCACAGCTTATGGGGTCATAGGAACAGTTTGTTCACTTATTCAATCAATTAATACATGTTTAATGAGCACCTATCAAGTTCCCAGCACCAACCAGGCTCTGGGGAAATAACAGTGAAGACCCCACAGAACTTGGGGATACAGCACATCTGCTGTGTAATTATTATTTTTCCATTATTATTAAAGTTTTTAGATTATTTATTGCTAGTAATAAAACGGCAAAAAGCAATTATAGAAATAATATAGTAGCTGGGTGGTAGGTGGGTGGTACACACCTGTAATCCTGGCACTCAGGAGGTAAAGGCTGGGAGATCTGAATTAGAGGCAAACCTGGTCTTCCAAGCAAGTTCCAGGGCAGCTAGAGGTACAGAGAAACCTGTCTCAAAAAACAAAAACACACAAAGAAACCGTAGTCTTCTAGATTTGGTTTTTAGTTTAGTGCATCCTGAGTACCCTCTTTCACAAATACACTCACTCCTTTTTAAAGGTTGAGAGGTAGTTCACACTATGAGCGCAGCGTAACTATGGTCTTCTTGGTAGAGCTTGTCTGTACTGTAAGTAACATTCAAAGAAAATTACCCTGCGTGTCTTTCTGTAGCCTCCGGGTGCATTTTAAAGGGCAAATGCATAGAAGTGAAATGTGGGTCAAAGGGGGCTGAATAATTTAATCGAGACGTCGCGGAGGTGAGCGCGCATGTTTACACCCGCCGCAACACAGGTGCCAGTGGTGGACATCCTGCCTGATGGGAGCGACAGCTGCTTGTTTAAATGAACCACTTTAACCTCTAATTCAGCCGATGTTAAGCAGCCTCCCGGGAACTAGTCCAAGGCCTCATAAAGTGTGTGCTGTGACCCCAGATGGTGTCATGAGGCTAAATCTGAAGGTCTCAAAGGCTTTGGCCATATTCAAAGGTCACTGAATGTACCACGACTAAAAAGAGTTCTGAGCCACTAGACAATGCGCTTGGCAGCGCCCACAGGTGCCACATCACGTGCCCTCATGCAGCCTGGTTCTGAACACAAGGCTGACGGCTCCTACCTGGAAAAGCTCAGCTCAGATTGAGCCACAACTACTATAAATTAAAGTGTTCTCGTGCACATGCAAGGTTTTCTGCTTATATCGACACATCAGGGTCAAACTGTGGAAAACAGTCTTTTCTACCATCTTTCCTCAGCTCGTGGGTATGAAGTTAGCGTGTCTTGGACTGCTTTACGTTAGAAAGTTTGACTTTCAGAACTGTTGTTTGAGTTTCGTAGAAATCATTCAATGAATCATGGTGTGGGATTAGGACAGAATCTGTAATAATTCTGCGGTGGCCCCAGTCATCCTCCCAACATTTTGTACTATGCGTTTGTGAGAGGCAGCATTGTTGGTATTGACAGTCATAGGAATCACAATATTGACCAACTCTGGAAGACATTGGAAATGTTGTAGATACTACAATATCAAGTATTCAGCCAAGATTTGGTCCAACAAGCATGATGTCCAATTAATATGCAAATTTACTTTCATCATTAATAAATGTATGGCATAGAATTGCTTTAAAATAAATTCCTTTATGATTTATTATCCGCAAATGTTTCATTTGTATACAGATTTCATAGACCTATATACTCTGAGTCATACACAAATTTCCTGGGCAAACAGGGACTGTGAAAGTGGAAACTTGAAAAAAACTTGGCTCTAATTGAAGCTGGGACGCAGAGCTCCAGTGGGGGTGGCCAGAGCATCCCAGGCAAGGCAGAGAGTGTGTGCAAAGGCCCTGTGGGAAAGACAGTCTACACTGCTGCAGGACTGAGTGAGCGGCCAGCAAGACACGGGTGGGAGTGAGGAGGACTGTGCTCCCCAGGGTCTTTGGAGTTTTATCCCTTGGAAAGGGGAAGCTTGGAGCAGGTTATACACAATCTGACCTAGCAGGCTGGCCTTTCTAACAAACCCTCTTGTGGCAAGGAAGAAGGGAGGGTGGATTCAGAAGCATCTCAGGCAGTGAACTTGGAGGGTCTGAGAGAGAGAGAGAGAGAGGGAGAGATAGACCAGAGAGAGAGAGAGAGAGAGAGAGGGAAAGAGATGGGGATAGATAGAGCAGAGTGAGACCTGAGCTGTGAGAGAGAAAGGGAAAGAGATTAGGCCCTGCCCATATGCTTGAGTTAGCTTGCAGGAAGTGGAGATGGCAGAAACCACTGGCTGGAGAAGCTGGGGAGCCACTGACGAAGGCAGACCTCCGGGAGGGGCCCTGCTTTAAGGTCAGTACTCAGCCCTTGTGCTTACAGCCCCCATCCAAAGGGCTCTAGCCTTGCTGCAGCTGCTCACACAGACAGCACCTGAGCCTCGATGTGGGGTGTGTGATCTGGAAGTCTGCTTGTGGAAGGGACAGTGCCTCACACAGCTGTTCTGTGGGGTTGGAAGGAGAGCTCTAGAGGGTGACATTTGGAGCTGGGGATCTTAGCTGCTGCTTCAGTGGGAAGCAGGAAGTAAACTTAAGAGAAAGCCAAAGATCCAGGAAGAAGGAAGAGGTAGAGAGGCTTCCCGGGCTCTTATTGGCCTGAGAGCACTGGGAAGAGCAGTCCGGAGTGCAGCAGAGTAGGAAGAGCTCAGCTCTGAGTATGGGTGTGTTCCCTAAGTCCGATGCTCCTTAGAGGGGACCTGGCCATATTGGTAACATTTACTTCTTAGAATCATTGTGAGAATCAAGGAGTTGCAAGAAAATGGAAGAAAATATCTGCGATACAAAATCATTTTAGAGAACATGTGTCTAGAATGAAAACTGAGAGGAGCAGGAAGTAAAAGACCAAATGCAAAAGGCGGAGAAGAAAACCTGATTTCTGATGGGAGAGGCACAGACACAGCAGTGTGTGTGTGTGTGTGTGTGTGTGTGTGTGTGTGTGTGTGTGTGTGTATGCGAGCGTATGCGAGTGTGCGTTGGGCATGTGCGTGTGTGTGTCTGTGTTGTGTGGGTGTGGCTGTGTGCATGTGTGTCTATGTTGTGTTTTTATGAATGTATGCATGTCTGTGCTGTGTGTGTGCATGTGCGTGTGCATGTGTGTCTGTCTTTGGGGAGGTGGGCAGCCTCATCAATGAAGGAAAATACAGAGCAATTCACCTGTGTAACACCCAGCAAAAGAGGCAAAAAAGAGATGAATGCATGAAATGTAACTCATTGATATTAATAACAATATATACTGATCAGTAACTTACTAATAACTGGCAAGGGTTTTTAAAAATTAGTTTAATCACCATTGAAGCTATAGCAAAATAGGATCCGTGTTCGTCAGGTTTATAAAATCTGATGATCCCAATTGGAAGGTGGGTAATGGGGAAGTCGGTGCTGCTGATGGAGGGAGATCTGTGAATCCACTGGGCAAGGCATCTGGCCATCATCTGATAACACCAACAAGTGCACATTCCGCGTTGTTAGCGCTGGGTGTCTGTGAGGAACTTCTCACGCATGACAGGATAAGCAGAAAGTCTATCCCTTTACTGCTGCTGGTGGCCTCAAGCTGGAAACAAGGCAAACAGCCATTGACTATAGAAGGAATAAATGAGCACTGATATAGTACACACCCCGTGGAGTACTACACAGCACTGAACTATGAGAAGGAAACAGCGGTTCAGTGAGGAGTGCTTGCCTGGAATGTTCTAAGGCTCTGGGTGCAATCTCCAGCAACCCCCACGAAGACATAGCATCTGAAAACAAAACTAAGCTACAAACAGCTTGCATTTTCTATCACATGTTGAGAAAAGTCCAAAGGCAAGAAGGGATTGGCGTGAAATCACAGCAGGGCCTCTCAGAGAGGGGAGGGGAGGAGGCCACAGGGCCATTCTCCAGTGCTGGGGATGTTCTATCTTGACCCTGGAGGTAATTACACACGTTTGCCCTGTGATTGTTCCTCATACCATACATTTGTTTTGAACACTTTAATCCAGGAGTATTTTATTCCACAATTTAAGCAGGTTTGAAAAGGAGATAGCTAACACTTGTAAAATGCTTGGCACAGTGCCTGGCCCATATTAAGAACTCAACAGATGGCAATTTTATTTACTGTTCTAACTCGGTTGTTAGAGCCGCCTTGTCTCCTAAGCAACCTTCCAGCATCTCCTGGGTGAGTGTTGTCTCCATGAAGCCTGGCTTCGAGGCTTAGAATCCGGACTCTTGTTTCCCAGGGCGACCCCCTATGAGACCTGCTACTGAAGGCAGGGCTTTCCCAGTGGAAGGCGTGGTATATTTAACTGCCTCACACACTCCTCACGTGTGCTGCCAGGGTTTGGCAATGTGCAAAACTAAAATAAAAAAATTTAAAAATTAAAGAAAAGAGAAGGTTTTCCGTTGTTATGCAATTCCCGAACACTAGACTGCTAAAACGGACACTGTGCATTCTGGGGACTGAGCCAGAGTTCTGCCTGCTGGAGTCTGGAGGTCAGGATTGAACTCAGTGGCAAGGTAAACGGCAAGGGCTAGAGGAGAGGGAGCATAATTGGCTGGGCAGGGCGGCACCCACTTGTAATCCCAGCCCTCTGGAAGTGGAAGCAGGAGGATCACAAATTTAAGGTGGTTCTCATCCACCCTCAACTGGCTACATGAGACCCTGCCTGCAACAAAACAGAACAAGAACAACAACAAAACAAACAACAACAACAAAACAAATAAACAAACAAAAAACAAGCAACAAACCCAAAAGAAGAAACAATGGGGGTTTAAACAATGGAGCATGGGGAGAGGGGGAAGGAGGGAAGGGTACCTGTGAGTCCAAAAGACACCTTTGAAAAGCAGGTGAGGCATGAGCCAGAGGAGCCCTGGGTAGCTGTTATTCTTGCTGTATAAGGAACCCTAAGTCTTCCGTTCCACAGATAGGCTAACAACCATTACCTTAAGGGTATCTAGAAATGTCTGCCTTCCTTCCAGGCCTAACACATCGATCCCACTCCACAACCACTAAAGAGCTGGGTATCATATTATCTGATTAGTGTTGTTCACCACAAGCAGGGTGGATGCTGATGCTCGTGGAGAGCTGCAGCCTTCTTTTGCAGGACGCCAGCCAGAAGAGACACAGGTATGCGGGAATGTGCTGAAGGTCACACAGCCCGCAAGCACCAGACCAAGAAGGATCTTCCTTGGTATTGGTTCAGAGAGGTGGGTGTGTCAGCAGGGGTGGCCTAGGGGCTTGGGGTTAGATGGATGTCTGGTTTGCTAACACTTCAGAAACTACCTAAGCTGACCTAGGGTAGATATGGGACTGTGGGTGTGGTCAAGGAGACAGAAGCACTCCTGGCACTTGAATGGCTGGAGAGAGCTTCCTGCCCACGGAGTGAGTTGGGAGAAATGGCTTTCAAGATCCTGAAAGAAGCCATCACGGCAAGTCCGGATCTCTGCAGAACTTCCGATGGGGGCTTGCTTTTAGCTTTTGTTTTAAAACTCAAAATCTTAAGGCATGACGCCATGCTAATGCTGTGAAATCGCGGCGCTGCCCAGCAATCGCGGCGCCCAATCCCCGGGCCTCTAGAGCAGGGCAAGCTCGCTGTGGGGCGGCTTGCAGGTAGATGACAGTTGCACAGAGCCTCTGGTTGGCAATTTAAACAAACAAACAAACAAACACCCTCTGAGACACACACACACACACACACACACACACACACACACACACAGAATTTGCAAATCCCCCTCACACTTCTTTAACCCCACACCAGCGACACCGATCTTCCCGCTGCAACCTTCCTGCCACCGGAGGGTGAACAGCTTGTGTGCGTGCCGTGTGCAGTGTGTGCAGCCTGGCATTGGCAGTTGGCTGTGTTTGGACACTTTACAATCTGTACTCTGTGCTTTTGTTTCCAGGGTCCCGTAAGCCACTTCAGTGTATCCGTGACTCTCTGGCGGAAACATCTTGCCTCCTTGGTTCAGAGTCCCTGTATGTCAGGAATGATGGACGTGCTAGCCTGAAACAGGCTCCCAGTAAACCTTTGCCATGATTTGGCAAAACTGCCTTGGCTGTGGCTGGTCGCCTGTGACCCAGGAATGGAAACAGACCCTGGCATCTCTCTGTGGCAAGAATAATACAGCCGGGTTGTATGTTGTGGTTCTTACAGTCTCTTAATACTATTTTAGCTAAATGTATGGAGGCTTACAAATTGCCCCATGTTCAGTTTAATTTAGTATCGTATATACATGTAGCAAATTAAACATGTTAACTGGATTATTTATTAATCTTTTTTTAGGCAAAATATCTCTGTCTCTCTGTCTGGCTTGGACTCACTTATTTAGACCAGGCTGGCCTTGAACTCATGGAGATTTGCCTGCCTCAGCGTCCTAGGTGCTGTGATTAAAGATTCCTGCTATCACTCCTGGCTCAGACCTGCTATTTTAATAGACTTTTTTTTTTTTTTTTTCAGCAGTTTTTGGTTCACAGCAAAACTGAGCAGGAAGTACAGTTTTCAACACATGTCACTTCCTCCTCTATGAACATTTCCAAGCCAAGTGACACAAGTGTCACAAATGAGTGTCTGACATTGACATCACCGTCACCCCATCTATCCACCACTATAGTAGTTTCACTGCCCTAAGAAAATCTATGCCTGACGACTTATTTATCTCCGCTCTCTACTAACCCCAAAGCCCCCCTAAAGCCACAGCTTTGTCTTAACCATCCTGGTGCGTGTTCTTTTCAGATCTGCTCTTTCTCTTGGTGAATGTGCACCTAAGATTCTTCCATGTTGTTCCTCTGCTTGGCAGCTCACTTCTTTTCAGGGCTGAGTAGTACTCCACTTGTCTGGATATACCACAGTGCTTCTTTTCTTCCGTGCTCCCACTGAAGGACATCTTGGCTGCTTCTTAGTTTTAGCAAGTCTGAGTAAAGCTGCGATAAACATCCACGCACAGGTTTTGTGTGGACATAACTTTTCAATCTTTTGGGTAAATCCCCAAGGAGCACGATTACCGGATCATATGGTAAGAATATATTTAGTTTTGTGACTCTGCCAAGCTGTCTTCCAACCTGGCAGTTCCACCAGCCGCATAGGAAAGTCCCTGCCTCTCGTCTTGGCAGCGTTTGGTGCTGCCAGCGTTTTTTAGATGTTAGCCACGCTAATGATCATACGATGTCATCTTCCTGTTATCATTTCCATCCCCTCCCCAGTGCTGGATCCTTTTTCCCATATCTACATCTCCTTTGATGAGGCATCTGTTCAGATATTTTGCCCACTTTAAAGTTATGCTGCTCATATCCCTATAGGGTTTGAAGAGGGCCTTGTGGAGTTTGGATAACGGTCCTTCATCTGCTATGTCTTTTGCCAGTACAGTCAGTCTCCCAGCCTTGGCTTGCCCCGTTTTCCTGAACACACAATAGTGTGCTGTTGGAAGTGGTAGGGTTATAAATGCATTTAGGAGAAGTCCTTCCATCAGGTTGCGTATTCTCCTTGGGGAGAAGCCTACGTCCTGGGTGTAGAAGTCCTCCAGTGCGTTCATGTTGGCTATGCATGAAGCTGTTAAGAGATCGTGGATGTGCCTAACAGTCCAGAGACCAGCGCTACCGCAAAGTTGTCTTACTCAGAAAGGGTTTAAGTCAAATCCTCCTGGCCTGTGTTTTCAGACCCTGCCCTGGAAGACAGGATGTCACTGGTGGTCTAAGACTGATAATTACACAGTCTTTCAGAATCCACACTCACTGGCGTCACCTCCATGGCTTAGTGAAGTAGTGAAGGACTTAATCAAATGAGGTGAGCTGTGGTGAGAATCATCTGTATATCATTTGCCCAGAATGAGCATTTCTAAGTAGCATGAAGCCCTAGGCAGCATGGTTCGTGGAACTTCCTGTGAAGTAAGCATTCACTCGTGCTGAGTCTCACATGGGTGAGTGAACAGGATGATATCGCCATCCCCCAAGTGATGTGGGCAGGGCTATTTCAATGTGTAGGTGGAAAACAGTGTGCTAGAACCCAGCACAAGCTCAGAGACCTGCAGTTGCACACTCCCAATCCTCTGAACCAGCAGGTGGGGTGCCACTGCAGAATGTGATGCTGGGCCTCAGGTCTGAGCTGAACAGCAGAGAGGCAACCACTTCTTAAGACAGGATCAGCTTTAGCAGACAAGAGCTGGCTCTGACATCCAGGCTGTGCTCTCAACATCATTCTCGGCCTCATAAGTCATCAAGGTCCCCAGAGATGCTTTTTCCTAACAATCAGGATGCTCTGAGAGACAGAGAGGGGATGAGTGAAGCCAAGGGACACAGCCCTGCCTCTAACCAGGAAGAATTGCTTGGCTATCTGACTACTAACACTGTTCTTAATGAGACTGTCACACATGGTCTCCAGAAGCATCTCCCAGTCTTGGTTTCTACGTTGGTGATGCAGGAGTAACAATTTCTGCTGGCTCAGCACTGTTACAAGAGGAGTCACAAGCCACACTGCCTGGCACACAGTAGGGACTCAACAAGTGCTAGGAAAGGAAAGCCAAACTTTCATCCTTATCCAGGAGAGCCTGGGTGTGCTTGAAAGACGTGCCTGCCTACATGGCTTCTGCTGGGAGTGGCATTCTGTCTTTCATAAGCAAAATTGCCAATGGAAGCTAGCTTTAAAAACAACAGTGAATGAATCAGTTTGTGTCACTGGAAAGTTTTGCCAGTGCCAGCTTTAGCTTGACTCAGCAGCCCTAGAATATGGTAAAAGACCTGGCTCCTCTCCTCCCCTGCTTCTGCCCCCTCTCTTCCTTCCCCTTCTCTTTACCTCATCCACTCGTCTCCCCCCCCCCAAACACACCTACTCCTTCCTCATTTTCCTCTTCCTCCTCTTTCTCCAGGGTCTGGTTATATCATTCAGGCTAGTTCTGAACTCCTGAAGTTCCTTACTTCAGCCTCTGTGGAAGTGAGACCACAGACAGCATTTATGCCATTATGCACCCACCTGGTTTCAACTCTGCTTCTAAGGTGTGAGTTCCTTCCCAAGTCTGGACTCCCTTATCTGTACAAGATGTTTGTGAACAGAAGTCTGGGTCCATCTGTTACATTGTTTTAGCCCGTGATGGGAAACTCCTTGTGATAACAGCCACCACAAGACAGAAGTCTGTTTCCAGAGAGAGAGAGAGAAAGAGATAAAATGAGAGAGAAAGAGAGAGAGAGAGAGAGAGAGAGAGAGAGAGAGAGAGAGAGAGAGAGAGAGAGAGAAGTCTGGGGCTGGTTCTGTGATGCTACTATTCACGTCTAGCTTGATACTCTACATCCTGGAATCCTGGAGCATGACCCTTTTTTAAGGTCACTTCAAGGTCCAAATGGAGCTCCAGTCATTACATCCAACACCTGTATTTTAGGGTGGAGGACGGGGCAGAGGAAGTTTTGTTCCTTCATTTTTAGGGGCAGTCATGTAATAGAACATTTTTTTTTAGCTACATCTCATTGGCAGGTATGTAGTCACATAGGATATTTACAAGAAAGCCTTGTTGGACTT